>NC_089584.1:84447818-84796242 GCF_019320115.1 Miscanthus floridulus | reverse complement strand
GCATACGTCAAGAAGTTAATACAATCAAAGCAACATGCCAGCATCTTGGTTAAGTACATTAGATATGCCGAATCTTATTTTGATGAGTCTCATAATGTTTCTTGGTAATATGGAAATCTAAAATGTTGCTAATTAACAACCTCTGCAGGTAACATTTTATATTACACACAAAAAGGGTAAAAGTACCAGTTCTTTGCACATTTTAGCACAGAAGACTATACACCAAAGAGGCAAAGTTGATCAATCTGGATACCAATATGCTTCCAAGTTCTGACAGGAACTTAGTAGAGGAAGCAACTATCAGGACAAAACATAGTAGAGGAAGCAAATTCAGCGAAAAGGATTGCACCTCCAATTTAGCCCTTGAATTTTTTCCATACCACAGAAACTGCACTGACACAAACCTAGCAAAATACAATCCGCATTACATTACTTCAACATGAGGACACCAAACTGCAGAGCATTTAACTGACACGAGTCAATTGAAGTAACCTCACAGTTAGCTTTGTGTATCTTCCTTCTACTCTCTAGAAAGTAGAAACTAGAACATAGAAACCAACACCGAGGCTCATGCATTACTTAAAAAAGTGCATACATCATACATGGCAACCCAACTTGCTCCAAAATATTGATCACAACAGCCCAGCTTAACCCTGAAGTTATGTCCAGTTTTTCACAACTAACTGTTAGAAGCAAAATCTAACAAAACAAACACAAGGGCACGCATCGCACTCAATCAGTGCCTCCACGAACTTGTCTGACGAGCAACAAGTAAATTGCTAGCCCATGGTTCAGGAGACAGCATTTCAACGACGCACCTTCATTTCGTAGCCCATGGCTTCCAGCACTGAGGCGACACTAACCATCTGAAGCTGCATTGCGCTGGGATACAGGTCACCAAACACCTACAGAAAGCTCAACCGCGAGCAGCGAGAAAAAAATCAGAAACCACATGGCAAAAAGTAAATCCCCAACCCATACATATCCTCCCCCCACGCGACGCCAGCAATCCTCAGTAGTAGTACTCACCATGGCAAGCCGCGGCTTCCGTACCCCGAGCCTCGTTACGGGCGTGCCGAGCTCCGCCAAGCTCTTGGCCTCCTCCCTCAGCTCCCTCGCCCATTTCTCCCTCAGCCTGGTCGACTGGAACTCGAACGCCACGCCCGCCTCCCACCGGACGAGGAGGCCGTCGCCGCGGTCCTCAGCAGTCCCGCCCCCGCCTCCGCCTCCGACGCTCCCCGGTCCCGCGCGGCGCGAGGGGAGCGTCAGCCTGGGCCGCTCGACGACGACGACGCCCGACCCCGGGAGGAACGCGACGAAGACGATTGCGACGAAGAAGAAGGCGGCGGCGGCGACCATCCACTGGAGATAGTCCACCTTCTCGAACAGCAGGAAGCGCGCGAGCCTGGATCTCGCCCGCACCTTCCGCGCGCTGCCGCCGCCGACGCCGCCAGCCCGCAGCGCCGGGCCCGGACCGCGCTTGTAGCTCCCCGCCGCGGCCGCGGCCCCGTTGTCGAGGGAGCCCATGCCGAAGCGCCAAGGCTGAGCCGCGCGCTGCCGCTCCTAGGGTTCCGCGGCCATCGTCGATTGGTCGGTCGTGCAGACGAGAGCGAGCAATGGATTGGCAGTGAAGCGACTGTGCTAAGGCTCGTGAGCGAGAGCGGGGCGCACCTACTACTGCGAGTATTTCCGCAGCGAGGCGTTGCGTTTCGTTGAGCTTGTTGAGATGGGGAGGAGAGAGAGAGAGAGAGAGAGGAAGGCAAAGCGAGGACCAGAGGACACTAGAGCGGGGCGAGGACGATGGCGTAGTCTTAGGCGAGGTGAGCGGAGCAGGGCGCACGGACGGGCGTCGGATGGAGGTCGGACGGTCCAAGACGGGGCTCCCCACGCGCGGAGCATGGGGCCGCGTGTTTCGGGAAGCGGGTCGGCGGGTGGGGATGGGTTCACGCCGTCTCGGGCTCCGTAAGCCGCGTAGGCAAGTCCTGCTGCTCTCTCTCTGCGGGTTTTGGCGTGGCAGGTGGGTCCGGAGCCCGAGGGGGGCCACGAGACATCCTGCGGGTAAGCCAAGTGCCTGGTGGCGTTCGGTTTGTGCAGAGAAGGAGCCTTTGTTTGGGTATTTCGAGTCCAATGACATGTTTTTCTGGAGTACTCCTCCACTGTCTAGCCCGAGGATGGAATAATGGTCGTGTTCTCTTGCGTGCTATTTCAGCGAACAGGATTTTCTCCACAGTATTTTTACTCGTGCTTTTCAGCGAACGGTGCGAATAAATAAATGAATATTTGCTCGTGCGCAATTTCTTGTCAATACCAAATTTGTTGCTCGAACATTTTACATTGTTTCTTTATATTCTCTATTACACAAAAAAATCTTTTCATTTTTTCCATGAAAGTAATGCCCAATCAATTATACTCTACTCAAGAGATGCCTTAACGATGATAAAAAAAAGGAAGAGAGATGGCTTAACGCTAGCATCATGAATCATGATTTACGAGCACGCATGGGAAAGTGGCAGGATTTTTGCGGAAAGAAGGTGCTATCTCCTGATTCCAGAGTTCAGGCGACGCGGCAGCTTTGATTCGTCCGTCTTTTCGGCACACTGGGGAACGCACGGAAAGATTACTGGACCGGGTCTGCCGGTCTCTTTGGTACACAAACGAAACGTTCCTGTGGCCGAAAGCTCAAGTTGCATGGTTGGTCGGAAGCGTGCGGAAGAGCGAAACCGAAACCGAAAGCTCCTGCCGCGGCAGCAAAAGAGCAGGTGCGCCGTGCGCCGTGCGCGGCAAAGATGGCTGTAGAATGTGGAAAGCTTCCAGCCTGGCCGTTTAATTCGTTTCCCTTGTGTCTGCGCATATAAGGTCAAATTATTTCTCTTTCGGTTGATGACGCCCCGTTTGCCCCTGGGAATTGGACTTGGATGGCGTGTACTTGGTTCAAATGAGAACAAGTATTTCCATTCGGATTTGGTGCGGGAGAACGCCCTGTTTTTTGTAGGATTGCATTGTAAACACGGGACGAATCTTCATGAATTCCCTAGCTCGTACAGTACCAACCAGGATAAGCAGAACGGTGGAACCATACAAAGAGCGGGGTTTCTCGTTTCTGTGCTGCTCTGTACTTAAAAATTCCATTCAAGATGCAGATGCATTTAGCCTGGCTTATCAGTTTTCTCGGAATAAATGAACCGACAATACTTCTCATGACCAACGGACACGGCCGTAGTATCCGCATGTCAACCTTGGACTTAAGATATGAAGGCTGTGTTTAGTTGGGCGAAATTTAGGAATTTGGCTATTGTAGTATTTTTGTTTTTATTTAGCAATTAGTATTTAATCATGGACTAATTAGGCTTAAAACATTTGTCTCGCGATTTCCAACCAAACTGTACAATTAATTTTTTTTTGTCTATATTTAATGTTCCATGCACGTACCTTAAAATTTAATAAGATAAATACTGTAGCACTTTTTTGAAAGTAAACAAGGCCGAATATGCCTTGCCTTGTAGAGAGGCGGATGAAAAGAGTATTCGTGCATCGAGACTGTCGCCATCAGCCAGATCTGCTCGCGTTATGCTGTCAACGAAGTTGGAGGACCCCGTCCCGTCACAATCAGGTCGCTTTACGACCACGCAAGCAAACAATTTCATCACTGCGATTGCGAGAACGTGCAGCAACCAGGAAGTTTCTCTTGCTCCAGGCTGTCTCCAACAGTGGCGGATCTACAGGGCGCTCCAGCCTGCATCAATGAAAATACGAGGGTGAGTAAGAATAAGAGGTGGAGAAAAGAAAAAAATAAAGAGAGAGGAAGAAGAAGAAACTAGTCTTCTTCAATCATGTTCTACATCCACCACTGGTCTCTAATAACCAACCAAAAATACAAGATCCAATCGTTCTTTGAGTAGTGTTATAGACAAATGATTTAATATCTATTTTTGGTCTTCTCCAACAATAAGACCTAAAAGACAACCATTTCTATAAATGGGTCTCTAGGAGAAAGGATACTCAGATTTAGGTTATACCTCTCCTAACACCTAAAATAGATCTTTCATATAGATATTTTATTGGAGATTATAGGTATTATGTTGAAGATCTATTTTAAGTTTGTGTTGCGCAAGGGCTATTCAGTTGAAGACATCCTCACGATTCATTCATAAGAGCACGGAGCCGTGCATTCAGCGTTTGTCACTGTGTCACATGCAACAATTCTGAAAATCAGGCGACATGTAACTCAGTGCGTGATCCCCTATCGCTATCAGTGCCAACAGGTAATCCATTTCTGTTAGAAGAGATATCAGCTAGCTACAGCAACAACCACTCCGCGAACACGAGTGAACAGTACATATATGTAACCGTGGCATGATCCAGTAGCTCGCTGGAAAAGCTATTCATCCAGATGGAGACATCATATGGTCCATTGCGCTGTCCCTAAAGGGCAATTATATCTTGATTGATCTACAACCTGTTCGCTTGCTCGTAAACGATCGTAAATTTCCAGCTAGGAATAGTGTTTTTCTCTCACACTAAACCAGCCAGCAGTAGATAATCTACGATACGATACGGCCTCCCGAACAGGCTGCTAGACACCACGGAGGTTGACCCACAAAGCTGCCGACGCTTAGAGAGTAAAGATAGAAAGAACACCAAAATTTCAATAGTGCTGATGCCTGATGGTATACCGCCCAGATCCCATGGAGGCTACACCTAGAAATTCTAGGCATTATAAATTCGGGTTCTGTGAATGCTCTCAGGCATCATCGTATGAGAACAACAATATTGGTTAACACAAGATTGATGTGATTTTTACTAGTAACAGTTCTTGTGAATATAAGTAAATTCCACAGTGACAAAAGGCATGGGTCTTATTATCTAATCTAATGGGATACAAGTTACCAACTGATCTAGGATTTAACAATAAATAGCCAAGTGTGTTGCTTGCATAAAAAGCATTACAAGTATGGAAAGCACCCTTTTCTGATATTTGTCACACCATTTTTTTTAAGTCCAGGAGAATGACCCCAGATCTGAGCTTTGCTAAACCTAAGACAGCATGTGAACACATGGGCCATCTGACATTGCAATAAACAGTGCCCTAGTACTGCTTTTGTTAAATTGTGGCAGGTTAACAGCCTGTTCGGGAGGCCGTATCGTATCGTGGATTATTTACTGCTGGCTGGTTTGGTGTGAAAGAAGAACACTGTTCCCAGCTGAAAATTTACGATCGTTTACGGGCAAGCGAACAGGCTGTAAAATATTGGTATAAGTCCAGATCAGGATCCTTGGGTTACTTCCCAAAAATATTACTGTGGCTGGAAGACAATTTTTTTTTTGGAAAACATTCATTCTAACTAGACTACTGGAGTAATAGCAAATGCTAGAGGCACCAAAAGGACAATCCCTGGCATCCTACCCAGCTTTCCTTCAAAACTAACAAACAATGAATTAAAGTGCATTTGATATCAAGGTACCAGGCTTGCTGGCAACACTAGGCATGTACTGCAAATTTAAGATGATACACGGCAGATCAAATAAGCCACTTGATGAAAAATGGGACTGACTTTGCCATGTCAAGCAACAGGCTGCAGTTCTTCAGCAATAGAACCTTGGAGAAGGGTGTCATATCTCAAAGAAGACATGTTCCAAATCAATGTAGGATTCTACAATATATTGAGTTCAAGTTCCTAGGGATGAACAATTGGCAATAGGTCCCATCCAAAATGGTGCTGTGCCGCTGCACGCATTTCTGTTTCTGTATAGTAATAACTTAAGACAGCATCCGCTGCATCACTGACTTGACACAACCCAAGATTCTAGGAAAGTGGTAGAACAGGAAAGAGTGCTCACCCGCTAAGCCATCACGGTGGTAGCGATTGCTCCCAGTAAAATTGTTGCATGGGCTGCCACCAATTACCAAGTCGAACCCACCTATTTTTCTCATAGTTGACTCAAGCCAATCATCAGTTATATACTTGACATCAGCGATTTTAATCAATGTTCCTGATTGGGTTTGATCCCACCAGGCTTTCAAGATAGTCCTGTTTACTTTAGATATCTCAACAGAGACCACTGTCTTCATACGGATCCCAAGCTTGTGCAGAGCTATCTCAGCTCCTCCAATCCCAGAGAACAAAGAGAGAACGTTCATGCCATCTGGAAACATCTCCCTTAGTACTGAAAGATGGTACGCAACTGTATGTACTTGGAACGAGTTACCTAGACATTTGTACCTCTCGGTCCTGCTGATTCCCCTGGTATGGTCCTTTGGAAAACCAAGCAGAAACTCTATTTCTTCAGGCTTGAGAGGAGCAACTCTGTGTCGACCAACCCAAACCAAATTCCACTTCCTACATTGTTCAAAGACATATTTCTGAACTTCTGGAGATGGTGGGTCTTCACAGTTTGCAAGAGCATCACGAATCCGTTCTGTCAGCGCTGAGCTAGCTGTACATGTTTGGATGCAGTTAAAATGTCTTCTTGTGTCCCATGAGGGCCACCACTGCTTGGTACAGGAAAAGGCATCATGTATCGTCTTTGGTGGCAAAGGAATGAGAGGAGACCTGTTGGCAGTTGGGAGGTTATGTATGTAACCTCTTTTCCTTGTAGTAGCGCAGAAGAACTTTGAATCAACAAACTCGGGCTGGATGTCATACAGGAAACTTGAGATGGTTGCCCAGACACCTTTTGGAGCAAGAGCCACATTTTCATAATAGAAAAAGGGGCGTCCAATAGCCTCTTTGGGAGCAATCTGTCCATTGACACCCTGTCACCTGGCAAGTTGAATCCAGCCATTGGGTTTGGGAGAGGCATTGACTCCTCACGCCAACCATCTATGGACCCTCCACTTTCTCGTGCCCCACCCCCAAATCGCTTCCCAATTATCTTCTTTTCCATGAACTTTGTCCGCTTTCTTCTCACAGAGGAACCACAACCATCCAAACCTGCCTCCTGCAGAATTATAAAGGCAGTTTTAGTGTCACTCCATTAGGTTAAAGGAACATTTTCCTTGTTGTTTGCATCACGCTCATAGTAACTGGCTCCAGCAGCCACTGAACGGCAGATTGACTCAACTAACACAGATATATCTGCGTCTTGCCCTGAGTAATATTAAACCAAGTAGACAGAATAAGTTAGTTACATTTGAACAAGGTCTACATTTGCAGCAGATTCAAATGAGACGTACCGCATCTAGTAATAGCCATTTTGGCTTCATCCTCACGAAAGCCCATGCTCACTAAGGACTCGACCTTTTTGTCCCTCCGTGACATCTCTTGTAGAAATCCCTGCATGAAAACATAGGAAAGCATATAGAAAGCAACTCATAGATTACTCTGCCTACGAGGTTAGAAATTGTGGGCAATGGTTCAACAAACAAGTTAGGAAGCCTAGTGAAGTCTAATTCATCCAACCTCAGCTATATGCAGTCTCCAAGACACATGCCCAACACTTAAATCACACAAAAAAAACTACTTCTAGATCAAAATATGAATGCAGATCCTCTGGCGGCATAAAGGATTACAGCAATGTGCCTATTCCTAAAGCAATCCACCACCACAGAAAAGAACAAACTATATGTAGCTAAAACTTGATCAATCAAAAGTGGAATAGCACGTGAGTAAATAACCCATAAACTTTCTGGATAAACTATTTGGATTATAATTACAAGGAAAAGGCATGCTAAACATAAACACAGATAACACGCACCCTAGTATTACTTTTTTTTAATCAAAACTGTAGCAAAGGATGGCACTAAAGATATGTAAAGTTGAAGGTTAAAAAGAAAACTCCGTAGAGATAAGGTCAACAAGAACAGAAATGAAAAGGGACACATAGCTAAATTATACCCAACTATGAATATCGCATACTATTGATTAGAAAGAGACATGAAAAATGAAACAAGTGCAAAGAAAACTAAAGATCAAGTGGCGAGAAAGATTAAGTTAACAGTTTCATTAGCAAGCTCTTTTAACAAACATATTGAATCATTGGTTTTGCCGGAAACAACCTTCCCTCAAAAAACTGAATGGAAAACATGCATTACAAGCTCATGTTTCTCATAAACCAGTTTAAACTGAGGGGCAGATTCAAGTACGCCATATGAAAAAAAGGAAACAATGAGCTTAAGAGTTAAGACGAAACAGGAACAAAAAATTGTTTAAGCATGATCAGTTGATCGAATTGATAAAGCACAGCAAGTACATTTTGTAATGAAGACCAACGGAAACCATGGAAATACCTCATCATCAGAGTCATCAGAGCTGAGGTGATCATCGCTGTTGTTCACATCATCCCAGTTTTCAAGAACATCGTCGTCATCGTCAACAGGATGAGGAACACAAGCAGAAGAGTGATTATCCACCGAAGGGTTACAGCCTATCTCCTGCATTTCACATCCCTTAAAAAATACAAAACCTATTCCCAGGAAAAAAAACAAGCTTTAGCCCAAATTGAGTTAAAGATTGTGCATTGTCAAACACCTTATATGTGAAAAGAAGATCAAGTAATGAATCCTCCCCGTGGTCCCCTGAAAGTAAAGGCATCAGTCAATCATAATATGCAAAAGGAAAAGCTGCAACTCAGAAATCAGTTACTAGTATAGCTGTACCATTTTCAGTCATGGCCTTCAAGACAATCTCTGGAGAAACCCATCCCCACAAAATAATCAATCGTATACACAGACGACGCTACCCCATTGTCTCTCTCGACATTAGAATCCTTTTCACAGTTGCACAAGAAAACACCACATGAAAGATCGTAACCATAAGACCATATAACAGGTAAAAACATGTAATGAACAAGTAGATAGTCGGTGATGTCAATCATTTTTTTCTCACTCACCAGCCTTGCCAGCGTGGATGGGCCAGGAGCATGAGGGTTCCTCGACGTCTGAACCGATGAACCAGCAGTGCTTAAGCTCCCCGCTTCCCCATCACCCTCACTGTCCCACTCAAACTCATCTCCTTCGCTGCACTCTGCTTCCCCATCACCGTCATTGTCCCACTCAAACTCATCTCCATCGTCGCTGTCACTAACCAAGTCCTGTAACACGAGCAAAGCACCACTCTTCACATACCACAATTATAGTGATTTCATCTCAACAAACTCAGTGTCGGTGCGAAATGTGGCCGATAAGTAAATATTTGTAGTTTTACCGTGCGTTGTGATCGGATGTGGCTTAGCACTCAATGACACAGGATTTATACTAGTTCAGGCAACGGGCCCTACGTCCAGTTGAGGTCTGTCAGTGACTTTATTCCTGAGCTCAGGTGCTCGAAGTTTGCTATGGGGTTACAAACGAGTAAGGAATGAGAAGGAGGGTATTAGAGGCCCGGTCGAACTCTGAACCGAATGGAAGAGAGTGACGGGTGCTCTAACGTGCGCTAAGTATTGGAGCGTATGCTCTGTGCAGCTGTCGAGTTCTAGAGCTATTGAGCTGTTCGAGTCCTCAGGTCGTCAAGTCCGAGAGAGAGAGAGAGAGCCAGTGTCCTTTTTCAGGGGAGAGCGCATCCCCTTTTATAGTTGAAAGGGATGGCCTTACAAGTCAGAGAGAAAAAGACAAAGTGTATACGTGTGCTGCCTAGTCTTGTTGCTCACACCATCAGGTACGTGATGACTGCCAGTGCCCACAATACTGTTTATGCCCAGACGCGTCTGGCAGGCTCTACCGTGTTCGCCTGGTACGACAAATGTCGGCGCCCACAATACTATTTGTGGTCTGACGCGTCTGGAAGGTTGTATAGTGTCCGTCTGTTGTAACACCTCGGGTGTTAGCCTTGCATAACTTGACTTGCATAACATGAGCATGAGCATCAAGCATTCATAATTCATCATTTACAATTGAAACATTTGATCGAAACATATGAAACATTGCTTGTTATCTCGTGTTTCTTGGAACATATGCATATGATCTTGTACAAATGAATGCAAGTGGGTAATGCTAGTCACTAAAACACCTTAGCTACACTTAGGTTAACAAAAGGAACCTTGTTCATGAAGGCCACATTTCATGATCAAGCACTTAAGTGATATTTCATGTGTTGACCTGGATAGCTCTATGAGTGACCACTGTAGAAAATGATAGGATGACCTTGGAAATTTCTTAAAACATGCTTAGGATATCATCATGAACAACTTTGGTATTTAGGGCTAGGGCTAAATTGGTCATTTAGTCATGGTTTGAGTATGTATCATGTTTTCAAAGTGACATGTTTGACTAAAGTTGAACTAGGTGTTAGGGACCTTGCATGGAGGAGTTCACTAAAGCAAAGTTGGAGTGTTTGACTTAAGGAACAACTTTTATTTTTGGGTCATGGACTGATTTAGCTTCTAACATGCTTGAATGGGTCCCACAAAAACCAGCAAAACCCAGCTTTCAACACTTAACAAATTTTCTAAGTGGTGGATTGACTGACAGCCTGACAAGCCAACATTGATCATGATATTACATTGTTTCGGTTGCGATTTAGCACAAGTTCACTGAAAGAGAATTGTAGATGGTATATCGGTCTACAAGTTCTATTTTTATGGTTTACGCAATAGAGCTATGGATTAGCAGCTAAATGAACATCTTAACGCGCTGTCAGGCATCGCGCTGCTTGTCTGAATCAACTGAATCGCAAACATTCAGTGGCCGACCGCCGTCAGGCCATGGCCGCCGCGTGGAGGAGAAACGGCCGCGCGTCGCCTCTGCTCTGCCCAGCCAGGCCACGACGCGCCCGAGCGCGCCTTCATCACGCCAGCGCCCGCCCACACTCAGCCGCGCTCCCATTTCGCTTCTGGCGTCCTTTCTTCCTCGCTGTAGCAGCCGCCGAGCGCCCGTAGCTCCGCCGTCGCCATAGCCACGCACAGCTCGCGCGTAGCCACTCCAGCACCACCACCATAGCTCCATCGTCTCCCCAGCGACCCACTGCTTCCTCCCGTGCCCGCTGACTGAGCTCGGTAAGCCCCAGTGCCATGCAAATGCTCACCGGAGCTCCGCCGCGGACTTCGTCTCCGTGGCCACGTCGCCACCGTCCATCCCAGGCCGCGTTAGGACACTAGATAGCTCCGCCGCAGCTCGGTGATGCTCGGCGCAGCGTTCGTTCGAGCCACCGTAGCCCACGCCGGCGTACCACCGTGGTCCAGCCCCGCCGTTCCGCCATGGTCGCCGCCGTCAGCTCTAGGGTCGGCAAAAGGATCGGCCAAGTGGCTCAAGCGCTTCGCTAGGTCACGTAGGTCGTGTAGTGAAGATGTTACCGCCGGCGAAGCTCGCCGTCGACGAGCCGCAGCCGCGCAGTGCCCAGCAGCGCCGCTGCTCTGCTCCGTGTCACTGACGCGTGGGGTCCCCTGACCAGCGGGTCCCACCGGTCAGCGACAGCAGTGTTGTAGGCTAGTTCAAATATTCTAGTTTTTGATTTGTTTTGTGAATTTTGTATCTTCAGTTTGGTAGCTCCTAAAATTGTGAAATAAATATGGTTGTGTTCCTTAGGAAGTGTAGTATTTAGGAAAAATATGTTCTTGGCTTCAACAGTAGAAATTTCTGAAGATTTAAATAAGGATTTGAGATGTGCTTTTGAATACATTCAAATTTGTTTATTTTATATCTAGAGTTCCTGTGCTCCAAAAATTATGAAATTTTTGTGGTAAGCTAGTCTTAGCATATGTGAACTCTGGTAAAAATTTGAGGACCAGTGCATGTGTAGATCTATAGTTATAGATTTTTCTTTTATAAATAGTTAATCCTTGCATAAATTTTTATAAATTAGTTATGAGTCCAAAATTCATGAAATTTATTGGAGGTAATACTAGTACCATATGGATGTTAAGAAAAATAAGAAATCTGTTGCTTGACACTTTTCAATAGGATTTTCGATTTATGTTATTTCAAGCCTTACTTCCTTATCATTTTTGTATAGAATGTTCTACTTAGTAAAATGACATGAAATTTTTATAGTAGTCCTTTTATAGCATTAGTAAGGCACTATAAATTTTTGAGAATTTATGAAGTACATCTGATATATGTTTATTATTTAACCTAGATATCTAAATAAAATAATAAAGGCATTTAAATAAATAGTTTGGACTTCACCTTTATATTATCTTAACTGTATATGGTATGCTTAAACTAGTGGTAGAGTCTAGGTTGTCAAATTTTGAATAATTACATGAAGTAGAAGTATTATTACTTTACATTGCATGTTAAATAGTTTCCAGACTGATTCTAGAGTGTGATGAGTTGCATGTTGGAACTGATGTGTACTGTAAAAATGGTTAATAACAAAGTTGTAGAGAATTTGATAAGCTTTCCAGAAAGTCCTGGATCACTGATTTTGGATTTGTAGAACTCCAATTATGAGTGAAACAAGTAGCTACTGTTTATGGCATAATCGATGTATTGTAGAAGTAGTTAAGTAATAATCGAGAAGAGATATGCACCTACTCAAACAACGTGATGCACGTGTTAACATATATGCATTCGTAATACTTATACCATACTCATACATCTAGGATCGGAGGAAGAGATCACGTTGCTGGAATTCAAAGAAGCAGAGGAAGGGAACCCGTAGGAGGATCCGCAAGCCACAGCTCCCGAAGGCATGGAGCAGAACCCTGAGGAGCTTCCGGAGTATCCTGACCATCGCCCTACTTCCTTTCTGCGAGGCAAGCCCCGGAGCATTATAAGTCTCCCAGTAATTTACAAATGTTTACTTACGTATTTATGATTGATGCATTAGGTTATAAGAGTTGAATGAAACCACTTGATGCATGTACATTCCTTGTCCAGATATTAACCCTTTAACCGGTATAGGTCTAGGATCGAATATATGCTTAGCCATGCTTAGACCGGTAGAAGTCGGGTGATGTCATGTCACCTGCGAGATATAGGTGGATACCGGAGCACGGTTGGCTATATCTGCTATCGTGGAACAGAACCATGAGGTAAAAGTAAATCGAGACCGGACGGGAAGTCGATAGAGAAGCAATAAGACATGGAGGTCTTGGGTGTGGATTTATCCCCGTCTGTGTCGATTAAGGACCGTACCGTTGTTGGCGCTTCTGACAAGATTGAACCCATGCCTCTCACTTAGCTGGCTAGATAACTCGTTCCGACCGCGAAGCCGAGTAATTCAACTCAGGCCGGGAATCGTTCTGTTGTGCGCTCCTTCCGGGGAACGATCAGACTAAGCCCAAGGGCAGGCTTGGCTTGAGCATCCTGGCATCTGGTGTTCCAGATTGTGTGGCGCAGTACGGACCCATAAAATGTGTACCGGAGTTGTACCAAAGGTGACCTAAGACTATCGTGGCTGGTAGATCTGGGTTTGTGTTAGGAATAAATTCCCAGCTGATTGAAATCGATTCGAATCACTGTCTCTCTCGGATAGTGAGAAACTTGGCTAGTCCCAACATCATAGTAACTATATTATGAAACATGATGGTTCAGATGAATATGGAATTACAATACCTGCTATGGTTACTATTGTATGCTTCTAAATGATATACCACATGTTTGGCACAGGATAGTTGCTAATCTAGAAATGGATAGTCATAATTAACTTGATAAAGGAATCATAATGGTACAACGGGTAAATTGCCTTTTACGTAAAATGTTGTCAAGTTACGTCCACTTATACAGCCCTACATAATCCTTGGAGTCATTTTATTTCTGGTTCATGGCGGGTAAGTCTAGCTGAGTACCTTCTCGTACTCAGGGTTTATTTTCCCATTGTTGCAGATGGCACTGTGTATCATGGTTATTGCAAGAGTTGCTTCTATCCTGCTGTGGATGAGGAGTAAGCCTTGGGCAGGCTTCTTTAGTAATTCCTATCTTTGCTTTTGTGGACCGTGATCTGGCTTGGCACTGTATCAAACTATGTTGGAAACTTTATCTTCGAACTTATTTGCTTTCGCTTTATTTATCAAACTTGGTTTGTAATAACTTTTATTCGTACTCTGATGATGAAAAGTATCTATGAACTTTATGTAATATGTGGCATGTATGTTGAATCCTGTATGATCTTGGTTGTTGTAAATCGTTTATCGAGACCCGTCATGGTACTCGATGGACTACCGGGTTTATATGGGTTCAAGTATGATAGTGCGACCGCTTGTGGATTACCATTGTACTTGTATTCTTATAAATTGGTCGGTTCTGCGACAGCTGGTATCAGAGCAGGGTTCAGCGTTAATTGTCACAAGTGTATTTAAAACAAAAGTTTTTGTTTTCCAAAAACCCTTTTCTAGCAACTAATAGTTATATAATAGGTATTTGAAATCTAAAGTGTGCTAATGATCACTTTCCTTATGCCCAAAGTAAGAACTATTAGGTGGCTATTTAAGTACTAACATGGGGGTTTTTACTTCGTCGTCCATACGGCGTGCTATAGTATGGATGCCATTCACTTGAGTGGTAATGTATGGATCAAATGCCTCTACGCCAAGGTAAGATGAGTGTATGACCACAAGATGTGAGCGTGCGGTCAGGAAGAGTTAGCTTTGGTACGGCTATGTATGCATGCTTGCATGTGTATATGGTACGTATTTAATTGTGGGTTTAAATTATTGTTGGGTAGATTGATACGGAAGTATATGTATGGGGATACATATATGAAAGTATTTACAATTACATTCTACATATTTCATTATGGGTTTAGGGCTAAAATGAAATTTTATGCAGGTACACTAACAACGAAACGTGTAGCTCGACTAGTTACGATATATATGAGAGAACGTATGTATGCCACCGTGTCTACCGTTAGAAACAAATTTTTCCTAAGTTTGTGAGGACGTACGGAACGAGCATGCATCATGTTAAATTACCATACACATAACTACATTGTTCCTCCCCTTATAAAATTCTTACTCGGTTATGTAACTCTTATCCATTATGGCTTTGTCTCACCAAAGGGTACATGTTAATGGTGCAGATGGCACGCACCAAGCAGACTGCTCGCAAGTCCACCGGAGGCAGAGCTCCTAGCCGTCAGCTTGCTCCACGTACCCGTCAACGTCACACGTTCCTTGGAGAGTTTGGGATGCCTACACTCTTGTGGAGAGTGCTCAGCTATGTAGGTTATCCTGATGGAATGGAACCCCGCTACTTCTGGGCGAATGAGCGGTTGGGAGAATGTCTCTTAGTTATTGTAGAGGCCGTTGTTTGTCCCCGAGGTGACGATTCTGAGTGGACAGGTTGGTGTTATGAGTCGACTGGCAGGACTGCTGAAGAAGCAGCTGGCAGGGCAGCCTTTGGGATCCTGAGGGATATCATGGATCATTTTCCTCAGGAGCTGGCAGTCGCTTTGGTTGGAGTTTTTCTGAGGGGCAATCCCTCCACTAACTCATGGCAGCAGGCAAGAGGAAGATCTTTGGAGATTGGTGCAGCAGAAGGGCAGAACAGCGATAACCCTTCCATGAGCGCCATGTTCGCAGTGATGAGAGTGTTAGATGGAGTTGAAGGTAGCCTCAGACGTGTGTCTGGCGCTCTTGGTCATGCCCGCGAGGACCGACGTCAGCTTCAGAGGGAGCACGACGCCGAGATTGAGAGGCTCACTGAAGAGATGACTCGGTTAACTCACCAGCGAAATGCAGCTTGGTCCAGGGAAGATGTCCTGAGGGTTCGACAGTTTGAGCTAGGACAGCAGCTGGCCAATGCGAAAGAATACAATGATAATCTGCATGAAGAGGTTCATCTACTGCACAATCAGCTCCACCCTTATGTACCACCTGGAGCCACAGAAATGAATCTAGAAGGGTACGAGGAAGAAGAAGTGGAGCCTAAAGAAGAAGTAGAACCTAAGGAAGGAGATGATTCTGCGTCTGACCTCGATAGTGATCATGATGAGGATTAGATCGCTTAGCATGTAGTGGGAAGCCTAATGTATCACCTTTATTCATGCAATGGACCTGTAGTTCCAAGTTGGCATTAGTAACCAGACTATCATGTAATGTTAATCGCATGTTTGGATGTACGTCAATGCAATTCCAGTACTTTGTCGGTAATCACGCTTTAAAATTGCATGCGTTATGAGCACGATAAGTGGTCAAATTAGCGATGTCATATTGCGAGAATGAATTGTTATGCCTCTATTTTTATTATGCTTTTGAGAATTTTCTCCAGTAATTTTAGTTTGGCATGAGTAACTAATTCATCTGCAATCTCTTGACATCAACCAATAATCGCTTATTGTTGCAACTTCGCAGATGACGCGCACCCGTGCTGGAGCTGGTGGCAGCCAGGATGGCAACTAGGATGACTTGCCACCCCCACCGCCACCGTCTGCTCAGGAATTCTTTACCCAGTTCCTAGGGAGCCAAAGGACAATGGAGGAAGCTTTGCGCCTCATCGCGCAAAACACTGCTCGTGGCCACCCACAGCAACTAGGGGCCGAGCCAAATCAGCACAGTTCATTTAAGGAGTTTCTAGACACGAAGCCTCCGATCTTCAAGGTGGTAGAGGAACCACTGCAAGCCGATGAGTGGCTGAATACCATCGAGCAGAAATTTCGTCTGCTAAGGGTCACAGAGCACCTGAAAGCTGAATATGCTTCTCATCAGCTGCAAGGACCAGCAGGAATCTAGTGGACACACTTCCTGTCGTCTCTGCCTGCTAATGCGAGAGTGACCTGGGATCAGTTCAAGCTGGCTTTTAGGGGACACCATATTCCCCCAGGCCTGATGCGCATGAAAGCAGCCGAATTTATGAGGCTCACTCAGGGAACAAAGTCACTTACAGAATATATGCACGCATTCAACAACTTGTCAAGGTATGCTCCAAGTTTCGTGGATACTAAAGAGAAAAAGATTGAGAGTTTCAAGCGAGGTCTGGGTACCAAATTAATGAAGACTATGGCAAATTCTAGATGTGCCACGTACAATGAGTTTATTAGTGATGCCTTGACCCAAGAAAACCACAACAATATGCATGCAGTTGCTAAAGGTCGCAAGAGAGCATATGAGGCCGGTGCATCCGGATCTTTCCAGTCAAAAGCGCCTGTCACAGCTAGGCCACAATTCCGTCCACCTGCACCTAAGTTCAGGCCTCCACCACCGAAAGCTCAGAATAACAGGCCACAGAAACCGTTTCGTAAGGCGTTCACTATTGCCTTACCAAAAGGAAATGGTAATCAGGACAGCTCCGCTGGATTCAGAAGTAATCAACCCTGTTTCAACTGCAACCAACTGGGTCATTGGTCCAAGGAGTGCCCCCACCCCAAGAGGAATAGCAACCCAAATCAGAACAATCAGAGGCAGGTGAATGCCAGGGCACGTCAGGGACAAGTGCATTATACCGCTGTGGAGGAAGTGCCCGTTGGGGAAGTTGTCACGGCTGGTATGTTTCTCGTCAACAAGCATCCCGCTGTTGTTTTATTTGACTCCGGAGCTTCTCATTCATTTATGAGTCAAGCATTTGCATCTAGACATGATCAAGAAATTATAGAAGTAAGTAAAGGGGGTTTTAACATAAGTTCAGCAGGGGGAACTGTTGCTACCAAAAAGATAGTAAAAAATGTACTCATCTTGATACAAGGGAGGGAGTACACAACAGATTTGATAATATTGCCGGGGTTGTCGATAAGTGTAATCTTAGGCATGAATTGGATGAAGTATCATGGTGCTCTTATTGACACTAGCACCCGCCCTATTATGTTGAGAGAACCCACGGGACGGAATGCTTTTCTAATTCCACTCTCCCGCGATTTCGAACCCCAACATTTAGCCTGTGCTATCCAAGCCACCACCATATGTGATATTCCAGTGGTTTGTGAGTTTCCGGATGTATTTCTAGAGGAATTACCAGGTCTACCACCGGATAGGCATGTGGAATTTAAGATTGAATTAGTGCCAGATACCGCACCCATATCTAGAAGGCCCTATAGAATGCCACCCAATGAGTTAGCAGAACTTAAGGTTCAATTGCAAGACCTATTGGACAAAGGTCTTATCCAACCTAGCTCATCTCCATGGGGATGCCCAGCATTGTTTGTGAAAAAGAAGGATAAGTCACTGAGAATGTGTGTGGATTACAGACCACTCAATGCTGTGACCATTAAGAACAAATATCCATTGCCCCGCATTGACATCTTGTTCGATCAGCTAGCGAAGGCAAAGGTATTCTCCAAAATTGACTTGAGATCAGGGTACCATCAAATAAAGATCAGACCGGAGGATATACCTAAAACTGCTTTCTCTACTAGGTACGGCTTATACGAGTATTTGGTTATGTCTTTCGGACTAACAAATGCCCCAGCCTATTTCATGTACCTAATGAACTCGGTATTCATGCCCAAACTTGATAAGTTCGTGGTCGTGTTTATCGATGACATATTGATTTATTCAGAAAATGAGTCAGATCATGAAGAGCATCTGAGGATTGTCCTATCCAGATTGAGGGAGTATAAGCTATATGCCAAGTTTAGCAAATGTGAATTTTGGATGAGCAAAGTACCTTTCTTAGGTCACATTTTATCAAGAGATGGAATCTCAGTAGACCCATCAAAAGTACAAGAGGTCATGGATTGGAAAGCCCCAACTTCGGTCCATGAAGTTCGGAGTTTCCTGGGGTTAGCGGGATACTATCGTCGGTTTATTCCAGATTTCTCAAAAATAGCTAAGCCTATGACCAGACTACTTCAGAAAGATGAGAAATACAAATGGACACAAGAATGTGAAACAGCTTTTCACACCCTCAGAACTTTGTTGACTACAGCACCTGTGCTAGCACAACCAGACATTGAAAAGCCTTTTGATGTATTTTGTGATGCATTGGGAATAGGTTTGGGATGTGTGCTTATGCAAGAAGGGAGAGTAATTGCATATGCCTCTCGACAATTGAGGAAACACGAAGTCAACTACCCTACACATGATTTGGAACTGGCAGCCATTGTCCATGCATTAAAGATATGGAGACATTACTTGTTGGGCAATGTATGTCATATCTATACTGATCATAAAAGCCACAAGTATATCTTTACCCAGCCAGAGCTGAACATGAGACAACGTAGATGGTTGGAATTGATTAAGGACTATAATTTGGAAGTGCATTACCATCCGGGTAAAGCTAATGTGGTAGCCGATGCACTTAGTTGGAAGTCCCATTGCAACACTATGGAAGCACTATTGGAAGATGGATTCAACTTGCTACATCCTGCTGTACTACACAATATCACAATCAGTTGTTTGCTTGAGGGCAAAATCATAGAACTACAGCAGACAGATGTAGGAATAAGTCACATCAAGAGAAAAATACAAGAGCAAGAAACCAAACATTTTAGATTGGACGAAAGAGGTGTATTATGGTTTGAGGACCAACTAGTGGTACCAAAAGACCGTGAGCTAAGGAAACAAATTTTAGAAGAAGCTCACTCGTCTAAATTGTCTATCCACCCGGGTAGTAGTAAGATGTATCAAGATCTAAGAACCCATTTTTGGTGGACTAAGATGAAGAAAGAGATCGTAGCCTATGTTGCTAGGTGTGATAACTGTAGTAGAGTGAAAGCCGTCCATATGAAAACTGCTGGATTACTTCAGCCATTGCCTATTTCAGGATGGAAATGGGAGGAAATCAGCATGGACTTTATCACAGGCCTTCCAACAACGCCACAAGGGCATGATTCAATCTGGGTTATTATTGATCGTCTCACCAAGTCAGCACACTTTATACCCGTAAACACGTGGTATATAGTTGGGAAATACGCTGAGATATATGTATCCCAAATCATGAGATTGCATGGAGTACCCAGGACCATAATCTCAGATAGAGGACCACAGTTCATAACTCGTTTCTAGGAACACTTACACCAAGCTTTGGGAACTAAGCTAATCAGAAGTTTAGCTTATCATCCGCAAACTTCAGGACAGATAGAGAGAGTAAACCAAATCCTAGAAGATTTACTTAGAGCTTGTGTTATATCTTCAAAAGGGTCATGGGAGAAATGGTTACCTTTAGCTGAATTCTCCTATAACAACAGTTATCAAGCGAGTATCAAAATGGCTCCATTTGAAGCCTTGTATGGCAGAAAGTGCAGAACTCCATTGAATTGGATTGAGCTCGGTGAAAGGAGATACTTTGGTATTGATTTTGTCAATGAAGCCGAAGAACAAGTACGTATCATCCAACAGCACATGAAGGCAGCTCAATCAAGACAGAAGAGTTATGCCGACAGGAGAAGAAGACCACTAACTTTTGAAGTGGGTGACTATATATACTTGAGAGTATCACCCATGAAAGGTGTGAAAAGATTTGGGATGAAAAAGAAGCTTTCACCAAGATATATAGGGCCATACAAAATTTTGGAACGAAAAGGAAATGTTGCGTATAAGCTACAACTACCACCAGAGATGAGTGCAATCTTTGATGTGTTCCATGTTTCTCAGCTAAAGAAATGTCTTCGAGTACCGGAAGAAGCGATTGCACCCACCCATGTGCAGCTTCAATCGGATTTGACCTATGAAGAAAAGCCAATTCAAGTATTAGAAGAGATGGAGAGAGTGACAAGGAGTAAGATCATTAAGTTCTATAAGGTGGTGTGGAACAATCATAGTGAACAAGATGCTACGTGGGAAAGAGAAGATTATCTACAAGAAGTTTATCCCGCCTTTTTCCGAGAATGGTAGGTCTTGCAAATCTCGGGACGAGATTTTTATAAGGGGGAGGGGCTGTAACACCTCGGGTGTTAGCCTTGCATAACTTGACTTGCATAACATGAGCATGAGCATCAAGCATTCATAATTCATCATTTACAATTGAAACATTTGATCGAAACATATGAAACATTGCTTGTTATCTCGTGTTTCTTGGAACATATGCATATGATCTTGTACAAATGAATGCAAGTGGGTAATGCTAGTCACTAAAACACCTTAGCTACACTTAGGTTAACAAAAGGAACCTTGTTCATGAAGGCCACATTTCATGATCAAGCACTTAAGTGATATTTCATGTGTTGACCTGGATAGCTCTATGAGTGACCACTGCAGAAAATGATAGGATGACCTTGGAAATTTCTTAAAACATGCTTAGGATATCATCATGAACAACTTTGGTATTTAGGGCTAGGGCTAAATTGGTCATTTAGTCATGGTTTGAGTATGTATCATGTTTTCAAAGTGACATGTTTGACTAAAGTTGAACTAGGTGTTAGGGACCTTGCATGGAGGAGTTCACTAAAGCAAAGTTGGAGTGTTTGACTTAAGGAACAACTTTTATTTTTGGGTCATGGACTGATTTAGCTTCTAACATGCTTGAATGGGTCCCACAAAAACCAGCAAAACCCAGCTTTCAACACTTAACAAATTTTCTAAGTGGTGGATTGACTGACAGCCTGACAAGCCAACATTGATCATGATATTACATTGTTTCGGTTGCGATTTAGCACAAGTTCACTGAAAGAGAATTGTAGATGGTATATCGGTCTACAAGTTCTATTTTTATGGTTTACGCAATAGAGCTATGGATTAGCAGCTAAATGAACATCTTAACGCGCTGTCAGGCATCGCGCTGCTTGTCTGAATCAACTGAATCGCAAACATTCAGTGGCCGACCGCCGTCAGGCCATGGCCGCCGCGTGGAGGAGAAACGGCCGCGCGTCGCCTCTGCTCTGCCCAGCCAGGCCACGACGCGCCCGAGCGCGCCTTCATCACGCCAGCGCCCGCCCACACTCAGCCGCGCTCCCATTTCGCTTCTGGCGTCCTTTCTTCCTCGCTGCAGCAGCCGCCGAGCGCCCGTAGCTCCGCCGTCGCCATAGCCGCGCACAGCTCGCGCGTAGCCACTCCAGCACCACCACCATAGCTCCATCGTCTCCCCAGCGACCCACTGCTTCCTCCTGTGCCCGTTGACTGAGCTCGGTAAGCCCCAGTGCCATGCAAATGCTCACCGGAGCTCCGCCGCGGACTTCGTCTCCGTGGCCACGTCGCCACCGTCCATCCCAGGCCGCGTTAGGACACTAGATAGCTCCGCCGCAGCTCGGTGATGCTCGGCGCAGCGTTCGTTCGAGCCACCGTAGCCCACGCCGGCGTACCACCGTGGTCCAGCCCCGCCGTTCCACCATGGTCGCCGCCGTCAGCTCTAGGGTCGGCAAAAGGATCGGCCAAGTGGCTCAAGCGCTTCGCTAGGTCACGTAGGTCGTGTAGTGAAGATGTTACCGCCGGCGAAGCTCACCGTCGACGAGCCGCAGCCGCGCAGTGCCCAGCAGCGCCGCTGCTCTGCTTCGTGTCACTGACGCGTGGGGTCCCCTGACCAGCGGGTCCCACCGGTCAGCGACAGCAGTGTTGTAGGCTAGTTCAAATATTCTAGTTTTTGATTTGTTTTGTGAATTTTGTATCTTCAGTTTGGTAGCTCCTAAAATTGTGAAATAAATATGGTTGTGTTCCTTAGGAAGTGTAGTATTTAGGAAAAATATGTTCTTGGCTTCAACAGTAGAAATTTCTGAAGATTTAAATAAGGATTTGAGATGTGCTTTTGAATACATTCAAATTTGTTTATTTTATATCTAGAGTTCCTGTGCTCCAAAAATTATGAAATTTTTGTGGTAAGCTAGTCTTAGCATATGTGAACTCTGGTAAAAATTTGAGGACCAGTGCATGTGTAGATCTATAGTTATAGATTTTTCTTTTATAAATAGTTAATCCTTGCATAAATTTTTATAAATTAGTTATGAGTCCAAAATTCATGAAATTTATTGGAGGTAATACTAGTACCATATGGATGTTAAGAAAAATAAGAAATCTATTGCTTGACACTTTTCAATAGGATTTTCGATTTATGTTATTTCAAGCCTTGCTTCCTTATCATTTTTGTATAGAATGTTCTACTTAGTAAAATGACATGAAATTTTTATAGTAGTCCTTTTATAGCATTAGTAAGGCACTATAAATTTTTGAGAATTTATGAAGTACATCTGATATATGTTTATTATTTAACCTAGATATCTAAATAAAATAATAAAGGCATTTAAATAAATAGTTTGGACTTCACCTTTATATTATCTTAACTGTATATGGTATGCTTAAACTAGTGGTAGAGTCTAGGTTGTCAAATTTTGAATAATTACATGAAGTAGAAGTATTATTACTTTACATTGCATGTTAAATAGTTTCCAGACTGATTCTAGAGTGTGATGAGTTGCATGTTGGAACTGATGTGTACTGTAAAAATGGTTAATAACAAAGTTGTAGAGAATTTGATAAGCTTTCCAGAAAGTCCTGGATCACTGATTTTGGATTTGTAGAACTCCAATTATGAGTGAAACAAGTAGCTACTGTTTATGGCATAATCGATGTATTGTAGAAGTAGTTAAGTAATAATCGAGAAGAGATATGCACCTACTCAAACAACGTGATGCACGTGTTAACATATATGCATTCGTAATACTTATACCATACTCATACATCTAGGATCGGAGGAAGAGATCACGTTGCTGGAATTCAAAGAAGCAGAGGAAGGGAACCCGTAGGAGGATCCGCAAGCCACAGCTCCCGAAGGCATGGAGCAGAACCCTGAGGAGCTTCCGGAGTATCCTGACCATCGCCCTACTTCCTTTCTGCGAGGCAAGCCCCGGAGCATTATAAGTCTCCCAGTAATTTACAAATGTTTACTTACGTATTTATGATTGATGCATTAGGTTATAAGAGTTGAATGAAACCACTTGATGCATGTACATTCCTTGTCCAGATATTAACCCTTTAACCGGTATAGGTCTAGGATCGAATATATGCTTAGCCATGCTTAGACCGGTAGAAGTCGGGTGATGTCATGTCACCTGCGAGATATAGGTGGATACCGGAGCACGGTTGGCTATATCTGCTATCGTGGAACAGAACCATGAGGTAAAAGTAAATCGAGACTGGACGGGAAGTCGATAGAGAAGCAATAAGACATGGAGGTCTTGGGTGTGGATTTATCCCCGTCTATGTCGATTAAGGACCGTACCGTTGTTGGCGCTTCTGACAAGATTGAACCCATGCCTCTCACTTAGCTGGCCGGATAACTCGTTCCGACCGCGAAGCCGAGTAATTCAACTCAGGCCGGGAATCGTTCTGTTGTGCGCTCCTTCCGGGGAACGATCAGACTGAGCCCAAGGGCAGGCTTGGCTTGAGCATCCTGGCATCTGGTGTTCCAGATTATGTGGCGCAGTATGGACCCACGAAATGTGTACCGGAGTTGTACCAAAGGTGACCTAAGACTATCGTGGCTGGTAGATCTGGGTTTGTGTTAGGAATAAATTCCCAGCTGATTGAAATCGATTCGAATCGCCGTCTCTCTCGGATAGTGAGAAACTTGGCTAGTCCCAACATCATAGTAACTATATTATGAAACATGATGGTTCAGATGAATATGGAATTACAATACCTGCTATGGTTACTATTGTATGCTTCTAAATGATATACCACATGTTTGGCACAGGATAGTTGCTAATCTAGAAATGGATAGTCATAATTAACTTGATAAAGGAATCATAATGGTACAACGGGTAAATTGCCTTTTACGCAAAATATTGTCAAGTTACGTCCACTTATACAGCCCTGCATAATCCTTGGAGTCATTTTATTTCTGATTCATGGCGGGTAAGTCTAGCTGAGTACCTTCTCGTACTCAGGGTTTATTTTCCCATTGTTGCAGATGGCACTGTGTATCATGGTTATTGCAAGAGTTGCTTCTATCCTGCTATGGATGAGGAGTAAGCCTTGGGCAGGCTTCTTTAGTAATTCCTATCTTTGCTTTTGTGGACCGTGATCTGGCTTGGCACTGTATCAAACTATGTTGGAAACTTTATCTTCGAACTTATTTGCTTCCGCTTTATTTATCAAACTTGGTTTGTAATAACTTTTATTCGTACTCTGATGATGAAAAGTATCTATGAACTTTATGTAATATGTGGCATGTATGTTGAATCCTGTATGATCTTGGTTGTTGTAAATCATTTATCGAGACCCGTCATGGTACTCGACGGACTACCGGGTTTATATGGGTTCAAGTATGATAGTGCGACCGCTTGTGGATTACCATTGTACTTGTATTCTTATAAATTGGTCGGTTCTGCGACAGCTGGTATCAGAGCAGGGTTCAGCGTTAATTGTCACAAGTGTATTTAAAACAAAAGTTTTTGTTTTCCAAAAACCCTTTTCTAGCAACTAATAGTTATATAATAGGTATTTGAAATCTAAAGTGTGCCAATGATCACTTTCCTTATGCCCAAAGTAAGAACTATTAGGTGGCTATTTAAGTACTAACATGGGGGTTTTTACTTCGTCGTCCATACGGCGTGCTATAGTATAGATGCCATTCACTTGAGTGGTAATGTATGGATCAAATGCCTCTACGCCAAGGTAAGATGAGTGTATGACCACAAGATGTGAGCGTGCGGTCAGGAAGAGTTAGCTTTGGTACGGCTATGTATGCATGCTTGCATGTGTATATGGTACGTATTTAATTGTGGGTTTAAATTATTGTTGGGTAGATTGATACGGAAGTATATGTATGGGGATACATATATGAAAGTATTTACAATTACATTCTACATATTTCATTATGGGTTTAGGGCTAAAATGAAATTTTATGCAGGTACACTAACAACGAAACGTGTAGCTCGACTAGTTACGATATATATGAGAGAACGTATGTATGCCACCGTGTCTACCGTTAGAAACAAATTTTTCCTAAGTTTGTGAGGACGTACGGAACGAGCATGCATCATGTTAAATTACCATACACATAACTACATTGTTCCTCCCCTTATAAAATTCTTACTCGGTTATGTAACTCTTATCCATTATGGCTTTGTCTCACCAAAGGGTACATGTTAATGGTGCAGATGGCACGCACCAAGCAGACTGCTCGCAAGTCCACCGGAGGCAGAGCTCCTAGCCGTCAGCTTGCTCCACGTACCCGTCAACGTCACACGTTCCTTGGAGAGTTTGGGATGCCTACACTCTTGTGGAGAGTGCTCAGCTATGTAGGTTATCCTGATGGAATGGAACCCCGCTACTTCTGGGCGAATGAGCGGTTGGGAGAATGTCTCTTAGTTACTGTAGAGGCCGTTGTTTGTCCCCGAGGTGACGATTCTGAGTGGACAGGTTGGTGTTATGAGTCGACTGGCAGGACTGCTGAAGAAGCAGCTGGCAGGGTAGCCTTTGGGATCCTGAGGGATATCATGGATCATTTTCCTCAGGAGCTGGCAGTCGCTTTGGTTGGAGTTTTTCCGAGGGGCAATCCCTCCACTAACTCATGGCAGCAGGCAAGAGGAAGATCTTTGGAGATTGGTGCAGCAGAAGGGCAGAACAACGATAACCCTTCCATGAGCGCCATGTTCGCAGTGATGAGAGTGTTAGATGGAGTTGAAGGTAGCCTCAGACGTGTGTCTGGTGCTCTTGGTCATGCCCGCGAGGACCGACGTCAGCTTCAGAGGGAGCACGACGCCAAGATTGAGAGGCTCACTAAAGAGATGACTCGGTTAACTCACCAGCGAAATGCAGCTTGGTCCAGGGAAGATGTCCTGAGGGTTCGACAGTTTGAGCTAGGACAGCAGCTGGCCAATGCGGAAGAATACAATGATAATCTGCATGAAGAGATTCATCTACTGCATAATCAGCTCCACCCTTATGTACCACCTGGAGCCACAGAAATGAATCTAGAAGGGTACGAGGAAGAAGAAGTGGAGCCTAAAGAAGAAGTAGAACCTGAGGAAGGAGATGATTCTGCGTCTGACCTCGATAGTGATCATGATGAGGATTAGATCGCTTAGCATGTAGTGGGAAGCCTAATGTATCACCTTTATTCATGCAATGGACCTGTAGTTCCAAGTTGGCATTAGTAACCAGACTATCATGTAATGTTAATCGCACGTTTGGATGTACGTCAATGCAATTCTAGTACTTTGTCGGTAATCACGCTTTAAAATTGCATGCGTTATGAGCACGATAAGTGGTCAAATTGGCGATGTCATATTGCGAGAATGAATTGTTATGCCTCTATTTTTATTGTGCTTTTGAGAATTTTCTCCAGTAATTTCAGTTTGGCATGAGTAACTAATTCATCTACAATCTCTTGACATCAACCAATAATCGCTTATTGTTGCAACTTCGCAGATGACGCGCACCCGTGCTGGAGCTGGTGGCAGCCAGGATGGCAACTAGGATGACTTGCCACCCCCACCGCCACCGTCTGCTCAGGAATTCTTTACCCAGTTCCTAGGGAGCCAAAGGACAATGGAGGAAGCTTTGCGCCTCATCGCGCAAAACACTGCTCGTGGCCACCCACAGCAACTAGGGGCCGAGCCAAATCAGCACAGTTCATTTAAGGAGTTTCTAGACACGAAGCCTCCGATCTTCAAGGTGGTAGAGGAACCACTGCAAGCCGATGAGTGGCTGAATACCATCGAGCAGAAATTTTGTCTGCTAAGGGTCACAGAGCACCTGAAAGCTGAATATGCTTCTCATCAGCTGCAAGGACCAGCAGGAATCTAGTGGACACACTTCCTGTCGTCTCTGCCTGCTAATGCGAGAGTGACCTGGGATCAGTTCAAGCTGGCTTTTAGGGGACACCATATTCCCCCGGGCCTGATGCGCATGAAAGCAGCCGAATTTATGAGGCTCACTTAGGGAACAAAGTCACTTACAGAATATATGCACGCATTCAACAACTTGTCAAGGTATGCTCCAAGTTTCGTGGATACTGAAGAGAAAAAGATTGAGAGTTTCAAGCGAGGTCTGGGTACCAAATTAATGAAGACTATGGCAAATTCTAGATGTGCCACGTACAATGAGTTTATTAGTGATGCCTTGACCCAAGAAAACCACAACAACATGCATGCAGTTGCTAAAGGTCGCAAGAGAGCATATGAGGCCGGTGCATCCGGATCTTTCCAGTCAAAAGCGCCTGTCACAGCTAGGCCACAATTCCATCCACCTGCACCTAAGTTCAGGCCTCCACCACCGAAAGCTCAGAATAACAGGCCACAGAAACCGTTTCGTAAGGCGTTCACTATTGCCTTACCAAAAGGAAATGGTAATCAGGACAGCTCCGCTGGATTCAGAAGTAATCAACCCTGTTTCAACTGCAACCAACTGGGTCATTGGTCCAAGGAGTGCCCCCACCCCAAGAGGAATAGCAACCCAAATCAGAACAATCAGAGGCAGGTGAATGCCAGGGCACGTCAGGGACAAGTGCATTATACCGCTGTGGAGGAAGTGCCCATTGGGGAAGTTGTCACGGCTGGTATGTTTCTCGTCAACAAGCATCCCGCTGTTGTTTTATTTGACTCCGGAGCTTCTCATTCATTTATGAGTCAAGCATTTGCATCTAGACATGATCAAGAAATTATAGAAGTAAGTAAAGGGGGTTTTAACATAAGTTCAGCAGGGGGAACTGTTGCTACCAAAAAGATAGTAAAAAATGTACTCATCTTGATACAAGGGAGGGAGTACACAACAGATTTGATAATATTGCCGGGGTTGTCGATAAGTGTAATCTTAGGCATGAATTGGATGAAGTATCATGGTGCTCTTATTGACACTAGCACCCGCCCTATTATGTTGAGAGAACCCACGGGACGGAATGCTTTTCTAATTCCACTCTCCCGCGATTTCAAACCCCAACATTTAGCCTGTGCTATCCAAGCCACCACCATATGTGATATTCCAGTGGTTTGTGAGTTTCCGGATGTATTTCTAGAGGAATTACCAGGTCTACCACCGGATAGGCACGTGGAATTTAAGATTGAATTAGTGCCAGATACCGCACCCATATCTAGAAGGCCCTATAGAATGCCACCCAATGAGTTAGCAGAACTTAAGGTTCAATTGCAAGACCTATTGGACAAAGGTCTTATCCAACCTAGCTCATCTCCATGGGGATGCCCAGCATTGTTTGTGAAAAAGAAGGATAAGTCACTGAGAATGTGTGTGGATTACAGACCACTCAATGCTGTGACCATTAAGAACAAATATCCATTGCCCCGCATTGACATCTTGTTCGATCAGCTAGCGAAGGCAAAGGTATTCTCCAAAATTGACTTGAGATCAGGGTACCATCAAATAAAGATCAGACCGGAGGATATACCTAAAACTGCTTTCTCTACTAGGTACGGCTTATACGAGTATTTGGTTATGTCTTTCGGACTAACAAATGCCCCAGCCTATTTCATGTACCTAATGAACTCGGTATTCATGCCCAAACTTGATAAGTTCGTGGTCGTGTTTATCGATGACATATTGATTTATTCAGAAAATGAGTCAGATCATGAAGAGCATCTGAGGATTGTCCTATCCAGATTGAGGGAGTATAAGCTATATGCCAAGTTTAGCAAATGTGAATTTTGGATGAGCAAAGTACCTTTCTTAGGTCACATTTTATCAAGAGATGGAATCTCAGTAGACCCATCAAAAGTACAAGAGGTCATGGATTGGAAAGCCCCAACTTCGGTCCATGAAGTTCGGAGTTTCCTGGGGTTAGCGGGATACTATCGTCGGTTTATTCCAGATTTCTCAAAAATAGCTAAGCCTATGACCAGACTACTTCAGAAAGATGAGAAATACAAATGGACACAAGAATGTGAAACAGCTTTTCACACCCTCAGAACTTTGTTGACTACAGCACCTGTGCTAGCACAACCAGACATTGAAAAGCCTTTTGATGTATTTTGTGATGCATCGGGAATAGGTTTGGGATGTGTGCTTATGCAAGAAGGGAGAGTAATTGCATATGCCTCTCGACAATTGAGGAAACACGAAGTCAACTACCCTACACATGATTTGGAACTAGCAGCCATTGTCCATGCATTAAAGATATGGAGACATTACTTGTTGGGCAATGTATGTCATATCTATACTGATCATAAAAGCCTCAAGTATATCTTTACCCAGCCAGAGCTGAACATGAGACAACGTAGATGGTTGGAATTGATTAAGGACTATAATTTGGAAGTGCATTACCATCCGGGTAAAGCTAATGTGGTAGCCGATGCACTTAGTTGGAAGTCCCATTGCAACACTATGGAAGCACTATTGGAAGATGGATTCAACTTGCTACATCCTACTGTACTACACAATATCACAATCAGTTGTTTGCTTGAGGGCAAAATCATAGAACTACAGTAGACAGATGTAGGAATAAGTCACATCAAGAGAAAAATACAAGAGCAAGAAACCAAACATTTTAGATTGGACGAAAGAGGTGTATTATGGTTTGAGGACCAACTAGTGGTACCAAAAGACCGTGAGCTAAGGAAACAAATTTTAGAAGAAGCTCACTCGTCTAAATTGTCTATCCACCCGGGTAGTAGTAAGATGTATCAAGATCTAAGAACCCATTTTTGGTGGACTAAGATGAAGAAAGAGATCGCAGCCTATGTTGCTAGGTGTGATAACTGTAGTAGAGTGAAAGCCGTCCATATGAAAACTGCTGGATTACTTCAGCCATTGCCTATTTCAGGATGGAAATGGGAGGAAATCAGCATGGACTTTATCACAGGCCTTCCAACAACGCCACAAGGGCATGATTCAATCTGGGTTATTATTGATCGTCTCACCAAGTCAGCACACTTTATACCCGTGAACACGTGGTATATAGTTGGGAAATACGCTGAGATATATGTATCCCAAATCGTGAGATTGCATGGAGTACCCAGGACCATAATCTCAGATAGAGGACCACAGTTCATAGCTCGTTTCTAGGAACACTTACACCAAGCTTTGGGAACCAAGCTAATCAGAAGTTCAGCTTATCATCCACAAACTTCAGGACAGACAGAGAGAGTAAACCAAATCCTAGAAGATTTACTTAGAGCTTGTGTTATATCTTCAAAAGGGTCATGGGAGAAATGGTTACCTTTAGCTGAATTCTCCTATAACAACAGTTATCAAGCGAGTATCAAAATGGCTCCATTTGAAGCCTTGTATGGCAGAAAGTGCAGAACTCCATTGAATTGGATTGAGCTCGGTGAAAGGAGATACTTTGGTATTGATTTTGTCAATGAAGCCGAAGAACAAGTACGTATCATCCAACAGCACATGAAGGCAGCTCAATCAAGACAGAAGAGTTATGCCGACAGGAGAAGAAGACCACTAACTTTTGAAGTGGGTGACTATATATACTTGAGAGTATCACCCATGAAAGGTGTGAAAAGATTTGGGATGAAAAAGAAGCTTTCACCAAGATATATAGGGCCATACAAAATTTTGGAACGAAAAGGAAATGTTGCGTATAAGCTACAACTACCACCAGAGATGAGTGCAATCTTTGATGTGTTCCATGTTTCTCAGCTAAAGAAATGTCTTCGAGTACCGGAAGAAGCGATTGCACCCACCCACGTGCAGCTTCAATCGGATTTGACCTATGAAGAAAAGCCAATTCAAGTATTAGAAGAGATGGAGAGAGTGACAAGGAGTAAGATCATTAAGTTCTATAAGGTGGTGTGGAACAATCATAGTGAACAAGATGCTACGTGGGAAAGAGAAGATTATCTACAAGAAGTTTATCCCGCCTTTTTCCGAGAATGGTAGGTCTTGCAAATCTCGGGATGAGATTTTTATAAGGGGGAGGGGCTGTAACACCTCGGGTGTTAGCCTTGCATAACTTGACTTGCATAACATGAGCATGAGCATCAAGCATTCATAATTCATCATTTACAATTGAAACATTTGATCGAAACATATGAAACATTGCTTGTTATCTCGTGTTTCTTGGAACATATGCATATGATCTTGTACAAATGAATGCAAGTGGGTAATGCTAGTCACTAAAACACCTTAGCTACACTTAGGTTAACAAAAGGAACCTTGTTCATGAAGGCCACATTTCATGATCAAGCACTTAAGTGATATTTCATGTGTTGACCTGGATAGCTCTATGAGTGACCACTGCAGAAAATGATAGGATGACCTTGGAAATTTCTTAAAACATGCTTAGGATATCATCATGAACAACTTTGGTATTTAGGGCTAGGGCTAAATTGGTCATTTAGTCATGGTTTGAGTATGTATCATGTTTTCAAAGTGACATGTTTGACTAAAGTTGAACTAGGTGTTAGGGACCTTGCATGGAGGAGTTCACTAAAGCAAAGTTGGAGTGTTTGACTTAAGGAACAACTTTTATTTTTGGGTCATGGACTGATTTAGCTTCTAACATGCTTGAATGGGTCCCACAAAAACCAGCAAAACCCAGCTTTCAACACTTAACAAATTTTCTAAGTGGTGGATTGACTGACAGCCTGACAAGCCAACATTGATCATGATATTACATTGTTTCGGTTGCGATTTAGCACAAGTTCACTGAAAGAGAATTGTAGATGGTATATCGGTCTACAAGTTCTATTTTTATGGTTTACGCAATAGAGCTATGGATTAGCAGCTAAATGAACATCTTAACGCGCTGTCAGGCATCGCGCTGCTTGTCTGAATCAACTGAATCGCAAACATTCAGTGGCCGACCGCCGTCAGGCCATGGCCGCCGCGTGGAGGAGAAACGGCCGCGCGTCGCCTCTGCTCTGCCCAGCCAGGCCACGACGCGCCCGAGCGCGCCTTCATCACGCCAGCGCCCGCCCACACTCAGCCGCGCTCCCATTTCGCTTCTGGCGTCCTTTCTTCCTCGCTGTAGCAGCCGCCGAGCGCCCGTAGCTCCGCCGTCGCCATAGCCACGCACAGCTCGCGCGTAGCCACTCCAGCACCACCACCATAGCTCCATCGTCTCCCCAGCGACCCACTGCTTCCTCCCGTGCCCGCTGACTGAGCTCGGTAAGCCCCAGTGCCATGCAAATGCTCACCGGAGCTCCGCCGCGGACTTCGTCTCCGTGGCCACGTCGCCACCGTCCATCCCAGGCCGCGTTAGGACACTAGATAGCTCCGCCGCAGCTCGGTGATGCTCGGCGCAGCGTTCGTTCGAGCCACCGTAGCCCACGCCGGCGTACCACCGTGGTCCAGCCCCGCCGTTCCGCCATGGTCGCCGCCGTCAGCTCTAGGGTCGGCAAAAGGATCGGCCAAGTGGCTCAAGCGCTTCGCTAGGTCACGTAGGTCGTGTAGTGAAGATGTTACCGCCGGCGAAGCTCGCCGTCGACGAGCCGCAGCCGCGCAGTGCCCAGCAGCGCCGCTGCTCTGCTCCGTGTCACTGACGCGTGGGGTCCCCTGACCAGCGGGTCCCACCGGTCAGCGACAGCAGTGTTGTAGGCTAGTTCAAATATTCTAGTTTTTGATTTGTTTTGTGAATTTTGTATCTTCAGTTTGGTAGCTCCTAAAATTGTGAAATAAATATGGTTGTGTTCCTTAGGAAGTGTAGTATTTAGGAAAAATATGTTCTTGGCTTCAACAGTAGAAATTTCTGAAGATTTAAATAAGGATTTGAGATGTGCTTTTGAATACATTCAAATTTGTTTATTTTATATCTAGAGTTCCTGTGCTCCAAAAATTATGAAATTTTTGTGGTAAGCTAGTCTTAGCATATGTGAACTCTGGTAAAAATTTGAGGACCAGTGCATGTGTAGATCTATAGTTATAGATTTTTCTTTTATAAATAGTTAATCCTTGCATAAATTTTTATAAATTAGTTATGAGTCCAAAATTCATGAAATTTATTGGAGGTAATACTAGTACCATATGGATGTTAAGAAAAATAAGAAATCTGTTGCTTGACACTTTTCAATAGGATTTTCGATTTATGTTATTTCAAGCCTTGCTTCCTTATCATTTTTGTATAGAATGTTCTACTTAGTAAAATGACATGAAATTTTTATAGTAGTCCTTTTATAGCATTAGTAAGGCACTATAAATTTTTGAGAATTTATGAAGTACATCTGATATATGTTTATTATTTAACCTAGATATCTAAATAAAATAATAAAGGCATTTAAATAAATAGTTTGGACTTCACCTTTATATTATCTTAACTGTATATGGTATGCTTAAACTAGTGGTAGAGTCTAGGTTGTCAAATTTTGAATAATTACATGAAGTAGAAGTATTATTACTTTACATTGCATGTTAAATAGTTTCCAGACTGATTCTAGAGTGTGATGAGTTGCATGTTGGAACTGATGTGTACTGTAAAAATGGTTAATAACAAAGTTGTAGAGAATTTGATAAGCTTTCCAGAAAGTCCTGGATCACTGATTTTGGATTTGTAGAACTCCAATTATGAGTGAAACAAGTAGCTACTGTTTATGGCATAATCGATGTATTGTAGAAGTAGTTAAGTAATAATCGAGAAGAGATATGCACCTACTCAAACAACGTGATGCACGTGTTAACATATATGCATTCGTAATACTTATACCATACTCATACATCTAGGATCGGAGGAAGAGATCACGTTGCTGGAATTCAAAGAAGCAGAGGAAGGGAACCCGTAGGAGGATCCGCAAGCCACAGCTCCCGAAGGCATGGAGCAGAACCCTGAGGAGCTTCCGGAGTATCCTGACCATCGCCCTACTTCCTTTCTGCGAGGCAAGCCCCGGAGCATTATAAGTCTCCCAGTAATTTACAAATGTTTACTTACGTATTTATGATTGATGCATTAGGTTATAAGAGTTGAATGAAACCACTTGATGCATGTACATTCCTTGTCCAGATATTAACCCTTTAACCGGTATAGGTCTAGGATCGAATATATGCTTAGCCATGCTTAGACCGGTAGAAGTCGGGTGATGTCATGTCACCTGCGAGATATAGGTGGATACCGGAGCACGGTTGGCTATATCTGCTATCGTGGAACAGAACCATGAGGTAAAAGTAAATCGAGACCGGACGGGAAGTCGATAGAGAAGCAATAAGACATGGAGGTCTTGGGTGTGGATTTATCCCCGTCTATGTCGATTAAGGACCGTACCGTTGTTGGCGCTTCTGACAAGATTGAACCCATGCCTCTCACTTAGCTGGCCGGATAACTCGTTCCGACCGCGAAGCCGAGTAATTCAACTCAGGCCGGGAATCGTTCTGTTGTGCGCTCCTTCCGGGGAACGATCAGACTGAGCCCAAGGGCAGGCTTGGCTTGAGCATCCTGGCATCTGGTGTTCCAGATTGTGTGGCGCAGTACGGACCCGCGAAATGTGTACCGGAGTTGTACCAAAGGTGACCTAAGACTATCGTGGCTGGTAGATCTGGGTTTGTGTTAGGAATAAATTCCCAGCTGGTTGAAATCGATTCGAATCGCCGTCTCTCCCGGATAGTGAGAAACTTGGCTAGTCCCAACATCGTAGTAACTATATTATGAAACATGATGGTTCAGATGAGTATGGAATTACAATACCTGCTATGGTTACTATTGTATGCTTCTAAATGATATACCACATGTTTGGCACAAGATAGTTGCTAATCTAGAAATGGATAGTCATAATTAACTTGATAAAGGAATCATAATGGTACAACGGATAAATTGCCTTTTACGCAAAATGTTGTCAAGTTACGTCCACTTATACAGCCCTGCATAATCCTTGGAGTCATTTTATTTCTGGTTCATGGCGGGTAAGTCTAGCTGAGTACCTTCTCGTACTCAGGGTTTATTTTCCCATTGTTGCAGATGGCACTGTGTATCATGGTTATTGCAAGAGTTGCTTCTATCCCGCTGTGGATGAGGAGTAAGCCTTGGGCAGGCTTCTTTAGTAATTCCTATCTTTAATTTTGTGGACCGTGATCTGGCTTGGCACTGTATCAAACTATGTTGGAAACTTTATCTTCGAACTTATTTGCTTCCGCTTTATTTATCAAACTCGGTTTGTAATAACTTTTATTCGTACTCTGATGATGAAAAGTATCTGTGAACTTTATGTAATATGTGGCATGTATGTTGAATCCTGTACGATCTTGGTTGTTGTAAATCGTTTATCGAGACCCGTCGTGGTACTCGACGGACTACCGGGTTTATATGGGTTCAAGTATGATAGTGCGACCGCTTGCGGATTGCCATTGTACTTGTATTCTTATAAATTGGTCGGTTCTACGACATCTGTCATGACCTGGAGGCATATGGCAGGGTACGGTCCTCGGTATTGCGGTTGACTTGAGCGCCTTACCTTATCTGCTCCACTTGCTCCCCAAATCCACACGAGCGGGCGTCCACAGTCGATCGTTCCCCGACATCCCCGACCGTGTCGGTCGGGAAAGAGCAACGAGCAGAGGTCCGGCGTATCCTTGGTCGGAGAAAGGGGTCGGGCGAGGCGGAGCCCACGACCTAGAGGTCGGGCAAGGCGGAGCCCGCGACCCAGAGGTCGGGCGAGGCGGAGCAGGTCGGGGCTTCGACCAGATCTCCTGGCCGGAGGTGCCAGTCGAGGACCAGATCGTGCTCTTGGCCTGTCATTGTGTATCTGGGCCGGCCCAGGTGTGTGGTGTCGTTGCGCCGCCTGCTGGGCCGAGTTCTGTAGGGAAGCAGGTCCATTGGGGACCCCGGGTCTATGAACCCGATACTCAGTGACATTGACAGATTTCTCCCTCTCCATGACAGTCTCCATCTTGCCAACAAACACAAAATTCAAGCTCACCACTGGATATGGGCCTAAGCTATCCTTCCTGGAAGACATCATCAGAGAAACCAAACCATTTAAAGGTGAACTATGGCTATGCATTGGAGATTTTAACCTCATCTACGAGGCTAGGGATAAGAATAATCAAAATCTAAATCCATGACCGAGTAATCAACTGGAGCAGAGACGGGCATCAGGACTCTATCCCCCTTAATCAACTGGATCTTTCTATTGCCTGCTTGGTAGTCTACCAATGTGAGCACCTCTTGTGCATGTAACTCTAACTCTCCTTATTAACATGCCAGCTAAGGCTGGAACTTTCAAAAATAAAAAAGTGATTAATAGCCGAACCAGACCACCCACAATCCTAGCGTCACATGCAGAATGTAAAAACCCTAATTCAATTTCGGCCCAAACCCGCAACTCGAGTGCAAAGGCACAACAAACACGGCAGCCGCAGACAAATTATGGATATCAACCGAAAAGAGAAAATGAAAAAAAAAAACCATCATAGGGTATACGGATACGGAGGAGAGTAGGGGATCGGAGGGGAACTAATCACCATTCCGGAGCCTTAGCGACGAGACGGGCTATCTGATTTCCTCCTCGATCGCCCTAGTCGCCTGGGTGGGCGGTGGGCCGGTGGGGAGGAGGAGTCCCGCCACGGCGCTGGGCTGTCTCGCGCCGTCGCGTGTCACGCCGCCCTTTTCCCAGTCCACTTCAGACGAAGCGGCCGGAGTGGTGCGTCCGCCGAAGGAGCCAAATGAGATGTCGTCTCGCCGATGCGATTAGCTGACCTGTGGGGCCGCGTTGTGCCGGGCACAACTGTCAGTCAAATCATCTTTGTATCTGTGTGTAGTAACAAACAAGGATCTCATGCACGTAGGTGGATCCGTGGTCACTAGTGTGGGGAATGATCTACCAATGATGAGGCCGCATGTTATTTATTATAATAAAAACAGATGAGATAATAGTTTGGCAAAATTTATCTATGTCATTTAAATGCAATTAAGCTGCTTAGCTCTTCATTATATGAGAAAATATGCCCCCTTACCAATGGAAAAAAGGACAATTGTCTGGCGGACATCAAAGCGATGGTTGTTTGACGACGGACACCTCGTTTTGAGCAGTTTGTCAGAAGACACTCCAGTTCGGTGAATTAGGCCTAAGGACACCGCGGACCGGTTGCAGCCGGTTGAGGAGAGAGAAAATTTCGTTTTGGACATCCGGTGCCCCTGAGCAACAGTTGGGTCCGCCCCTCTCCCTCTCACTGACACGCGAGCCCCACCGGTCATCTTCTTCCTCCTCATCTTCTCTCCTCTTCTTCCATTGCTGAGCAGCAGCCACAATCATCGACCAACCCGGCCACGCAGGCGCACGGACGAGCAGGCGAGCTGCCGCAGGCGCGGCCATGTGGGCTTGCGGGCGAGCTGGCGAGCCTCTGCCGCGACCACGAGCGTCGGAGACGCAAGGCCGGAGCGCGGGCGCCAGGGCGCGGACGTCGGAGGCGCGGGCCCGGGCACCGGCGGCGCGGCGCCGGAGCAGGCCGCCGGAGGCGCGAGGCTAGGGTGCGGCACCGAAGCGGGCCGTCGGAGGCGCAGCCGCCCGCGACGACGTGATGCTTGACGGTAGGTGCGGGAAGCGGGGAGCAGCGGACCCGCGTTGCGCCGTGGAAGCAGGGGAACGAGTCGCGGCGTGCCTAGGGAGACCATCTGCAGGAGGAGCAGCGGCACCGCCCCACCCTTGTCGCGGAACGCTGGGAGCAGGTCCAGGAAGGCCGTGAGGTTTCCTCCTACAGCCGTCAACGGGAGCAGCGTGTAACACCCAAAATTCTACTACAAATTAGCAATTAAATTCTTGCCCCTTTAATACATTTTCTAGGTATTTCTAACTTAGGCCAAATAATAAATATTGTATAAATAAAATAAACTATAAGTTTAGAAACTTGGTTGTTGCATTCATACCGAATCATATGGTTTTTGATTGAGTGTAGGGCTAGATGATTTGAAATTGAATTCAAAACTTATTTGAATTTGGCTTAAAAATGGAAATGGAGAAAATAGAATTGGAAAAAGATTGGATTTGGAAAGAATTCACCTACTGGCCCAACTCCAGAACCAGCTCGGCCTTCTTCCTCCCCCTTCCCGGCCTGTCTTGCCCAGCGTCGGCCCGTTGCTGGCGGCCCAGCCAACTTTCCCCTCCCTTCTCTCCTTTTCAGCCTGCTCCGCGCGCGGCCTTCCTTTTTCCCGCACCAGCCTGTTCGGCGGCACAGCCCACTAGCGCAGCCCACCTCGGCACCGCGGCCCGCAACGCCCACGCCGCCGCTCCCTCCCTTCTCTCTCTCGCTGCGCAGCTGGTCCCGCCTGTCAGCCGCATGCGCCCGTTGTCTTCCCTTCCTTTCTTCCCCGACGCCCCTTTCCTTTCTCTGCCCGTCAATGGCGCAGCCCGTTCGGCAAGCCGCCGCGCCCGTATGGAAGGTCACCGGCGCCCATGTATGGAAAGCGCCGAATCTGCCCCGCTCCCCTTCCTTGTACGCCGTAGCCGCCCACCTATAAAGGCCGAGCCCCCCCTCTGCCCTTCTCCATCCCCTGCTCGCAGCCGTGAGCCACTGCCGCCAGCTAACCCCTCCCCCCGAGCGCAAAACTCGACACCGACGTGCCCAGGAGTTCCACCGTGACCCACCGAAGCCATAGGTACCTCCACTTCACGGTTTTGGTCTCATTTTCATCGGATTCAACCTCAACCGCACCCTCTCTCTCTCTCCAGTTCGCGGCTGCCGTCGACGACTCGCTTTGGAGCCCTTCCAGACGCCGCGACCACCACCGTCGGACTCACGGTGAGTTTCTCCGCCTCCCCGTGCCATCCGTTCATCGTTTAGCGCACTAGGACGCCGTAGCACAAGCTCCAGTTCGCACCGGCCATGGCTCCGCTGGCATCTTTCTCTTCCCCGGCGAGCCACTGCCCTGCCCTCACCCCTGCGCCACCGGATGTTGATTGAACGGTCGAGATTGCGTACCCCTTCGAGGTTAAGTGGCCGGTCCACTGTGGACTCATGGACCCGGCGCACCATGCCTGTGTCAGCGCGTCCACCACCTCATGGTGCACCGAGCCAATCACGTCCTGCCATGTGTCGCACAGTCAGCAGCCACGGGTCAACTCATGGTCAGCCGCGTGCAGTTTTCAGAAAAGCCCTCCTGTTTTATTAGAATCAACCCGCAGTCCGGTGTAATTCAAAATAATTATTTTTTGGCCCTGATTTTATTCGTTTAGGACCCTATGTTTTCTAGAAATAGTATGCCCAGTACAAAATACATTTAAATTCAGATTTTTAATTGTTTTAATTCAAATTTGAGTTCAAATATTTACAGAATTGCCATTACATCGTATTTCATGTATAACTTTCACGTTTTAAGTCCGATTTGAGTGATTCTTTCGCTCATGTGTTCGTAGCAATGCGTAGAATAGATCTGTTAGCTTTTCAACATATGTTTTCACTGTTTGGTATACTGTTCTAATGGAGGTCAATCTTGTTTGCATGTAATGATTGGAATGATGCTTGATTGATGATTGGATCACGATTAGAGGGTGAGCCATTTGAGGTGACTGAGGACCCCCAGTAGGATCAGCAGTACTCCCAGGATGACTTTGAGGAAGGCAAGTGTACCAAAGGCCCCTTGTTACCTATGAACTACTACCACTTACATTCATGCATGTGTTTAATTTGAATTGCCTTTAAGGACTTTACCTAGATCATTCCTTGTACCACATATCCTTGATACCTAGGTATATTGGGTAGGCATTTTGGATAGATGCTGCAGTACTTAATATGAAGTAATTGTTAAACATAATTAAAGGCTATATGCAATGTGATTAAATGGAACTTTTTAGCAATAGATAGGGGGCTAGAGTACGGGGTTGAGTACTCTAGTACCTCTCTATAAGGACTTAATCCTGAAGTGGCAACCCAGGAGGGACCGTACAACCCCGAGTGTCACATGGCTTTGACTTTAACCTATTATCTAGATTGTACTAGCTCATCTATAGCTCCAGTAAGGGGTAAGAGGGTATCTTTCCTTTTTCTATTAGGGCGTGCACCGTGCTGCGATGCCCACGCATGCCATTCCTTTGTAGCTATGACCTGTTAGTGCAACTAGCTAAGGGTTTCATAGTGAAACTCTACCACACTTCCTAGGAAGAGGTGTAGTGGGTCTTGCGAACCCTAGCATTGGGAATCATGGCTCAGTGGGTAAAGATGTACAATTTCTATAGAAATAATTAACCTGTTATAACAGCCGTGCTCACGGATACGAGCGGTCTGGATCCTTCGATATTAGTGGTTACTGTGGATGATGGATGGATGGGGTATGAGATAAAGCTTGATGATACTTTAATACCACTTGGGTATTAGGACTGTTCATTAAAGTAGTAATTCATGTTGCTAAAATTTGATCAACTAAAATTGCGAACCGCAGTCAAACAGTGTCAAGCCTTTTTGAGCCTCATAGATCCCTTTGATATACTTGCTAAGCATGGTGAGCTTACACTTGCTTTACATCCAATGAAAATCCCGGATGGGTAACAGATAATGGATATGAAGAGTTTCCGGAGGATGTCCAGGACTACTAGGGAGACGTTCACTAGTTGGAGTCCCTGTGGCAATTGGGCTAGTTATTCCGCTGTGATTGTAATAATATTGTCTTCGAGCAAATTTTGTATTAACTTTATGATGAGATATGTGATGTAATAAGTACTTTACTTTGATACTATTACAATTTGTGATATATGTGTGTGTTTGGACATCCTGGGCGCACATATATTAGTACTTGGTTTTGCTTTGCAAAATTTGGTTGCGACAAATTGGTATCGGAGCTATAACTGACTGTAGGACGAACAACCTAGATAGAAATGGACGTTTTTAGGATTTCATTATCTTTATTTTACTACTTTTACTTTGCTATAAAAAATTTTGCTTATATTCTGTTCTTTATCTGTTGCCAAAAATTATTTTGTTCTAATACTCAACATTTTCATTCTTGTAGATGGCCCGTACCAAGCAGACCCCGCGCAAGAGGACCATCCTGATGCCCACTAGGAGGACCAGGTTCACTTTGGGCAAGCGTGTCCCGGCACATCTTGTGGAGGCTCTAAGGAACCAAGAAGAGGAACCACCTGTGGAGGTGCCCATGGGGGAACATCTGGAGGACTTGTTGGAGGATCCAATGGATGAAGAAACAGAAGAGGGACCCATGTTCGAGGGACCCATTGAGATAGAGGAGTCTGAGGAAGATCCCGAGGAAGTGCAGGAACAAGGTGGCTAAGAGGGAGCTGGTGACCCCGATGATGGAGATGGTTCTGATGATTCTGATGCTGATGGAGGTGATGATGGTGGAGATGGTGGAGATGATGGAGACGATGGAGACGATGGGGATGATGACAATGATGATGATCACAATGCACCGTTGGCTCAGGGATGGACTGTGGAGATCCACTACGACTTGGAGGGTGATGGTTACTACCACCCTAGGCTTCTTGCACTTGTGCATCGCTACCACCCTGGAGGCACTGTTCAGTGCAGGATGGAGCATTGGACCCACCCCGACTACACCGGCTTTTGGGAGACAGAAGTGTACATCCGAGAGGGGACTTGGGTGCGCTACATCCACCACGCCACCACTGCACGGCTCACACATGCGACCGTCATCAGGGATGCAGCTCGACAGGCGTTGATGGTCAACCACGACCGTCACTTCGACGACATCGCCTGGGAGGATGACCGCTATCTTCCCCACCGTCGGAGCGGACAGTCTACGTGCAACATCACTGCACCACTTGGAGAGGCGAACCTGAGGCTGAGGCCTACCCTATTGTGCTTGGATGAGACCCACACTGACTTGGATCAGGCCCTAGATGAGCTCGATGTCATGGGGAGGGCCTACATGCAGCTGGCTCATGAGAACGCTACACTGAAGCAGCAGCTAGGAGGTCCAGATGTGGAAGATTCAGGAGTACCCGCTTAGTCGCCCCCGAGGACCAGAGGAGAGTCTGGAGACCCCAACACCAGCACCAACATCGACCCGTACCCATAGGAGAGTCTTAAAAATATGTAATAAGCACGCGTAGCTACGCGAGAGAGTATTTAGTTTCTTTCTTTTAATGGTTGGACAAGTGTTAGTTGCATGGTTGGATGTTTATCATTATGAATAATGTTTGATTTGGATCTTTGATATGATTGTGATGACTTGTGGGCATGTCCACGGTCATTTAGTTAAGGTTAAGGTTTAAGGATATTATGAATAAATAGTTGGGTTTTATTTTATCATGCTGTCCATTCTGTATCTTTCGGAACAGTTTATCTTTATCAGTTCATATCTCGTAATCTAGATACTCAAAGGTCATGAAATTTTTATGGAGATAAGTAGACTTCAACATCTTTCTTTTGGCTCTGGAATCACCTCAATAGCTATTATAAATTGTGAGATACAGCTGTTGTAAGTTGAGGTTTCTGTGCTGTCAGAATTCTGGAACAGTACTGCTTATCGTCTGTATTTGACTAAGTAAACGTCGGAATCTGAAAAAGTGTTCTAAACAAAAGTTGTAAAGAATTTCATAAGCTTTCCAGAAAGGTAAGCTACGCAATCATATGATAAACAGAGAGTGAGATATGCTCGTTTTACAGCACAACTGTTATTCAACTCGCTGGAAAAGTTCAGAACAAATATCTTCTTGCATACCCTACATATATCTCTTGTCTACACCTACTCTTGTTGCACCAGTATCTTGTAAGAGTTATATGCTTGGATATGTGAGACTTATATGATGCATCTACAGATGGTGAACACCAGGAGAAACAACCAGGGAGGCGAGGAACCGCCGCCACCACCCCCAGTCACCATGGAGCAGCTGATGATGATGTAGACCTAGTTGCTTCAACAGATGGCCCAGAACATGCAGAACATGGGGCAAGGGAATGGGAATGCACCCCCTCATGTCAGAGATTGCCCAATATGATAATAGGGAGAAGGTTTTGTATGCTTCTAGATAGTTGTAGGGAGCTGCACAGGATTGGTGAGACTCATTCCGCTTCGGCCACACCGAAGCTAATCCCATCACTTGGGCTGAGTTTCGCAATGCCTTTCGCACTCACCATGTACCTATAGGACTGATGAAGCTGAAGAAGAAGGAGTTCTTGGCTCTCAAGCAGGGGAGCATGACTGTTGCTGAATATCGTGACAAGTTTATACAATTGTCACGGTATGCACCGACTGAGGTAGACGAGGATGGAAAGAGGCAGGAGCTGTTTATGGAGGGCTTGAATGATGGTCTCTAGTACCAGCTGTTGTCTCATACCTTTGCTAACTTCCAGCAGCTGGTGGACAAAGCTTTAGTGATTGAGAACAAGCGCCGCCAGATGGAGGACAAGAAGAGGAAATTTCAAGGACAGTAATCTGGGAGCAACTCTCGCTTCTGTACCAACCCTCAACAAACTCAACCCCAGCAGCGCTATCAAGGTCAGACAGGTCCCAACCGCAACCAGCAGCAGCAGCATGCATAGCAGCAGCAGCAGCAGTATAAGGCACCAGCTCAGCGCCAGCAGCAGTCCAACAATGTACCAGTGAGGAATAATGCCCCCAATGCTCCGCAGAGGAATGGCGCACCAAAAGCGCCAAATGCAGTTAATGACAACAAATGCTTCAATTGTGGAGAGCCGAGACATTACTCCAATAGATGTCCCAAGAAGACGGCTAACTCACAGTAGAACTATGTTCGGGGAAAGGTGAACCATGTTACTGCTAAAACAGCTCAGGAGGCACCGGATGTGGTGCTCGGTATATTTCCGGTCAACTCAAACTCAGCTACAGTACTTTTTGATTCTGGTGCTTCGCATTCCTTCATAACATATACATTCATAAAGAAGCATGGTATTCCAGTAAGTGTTATGAAGAAACACATGTTAGTAAGCTCACCTGGTGGGGTAATGAAAGCAGAGTGGATATGCTTAGCTGCTAGTCTCAGCATAAGGGGGGTAGAATTTCAAGCAAATCTTGTAGTCATAAATTCCACTGGTATCGATGTCATCTTGGGTATGGATTGGCTAAGGTTGCAGAAAGCAGTTATTAATTGTGGTGATAGTTCTGTGAATCTTATCACTTCAACTGGAGAAGAAGTGGTGTATGTGGCAACTCAGTCAGCTGTAGAAATCTGCCGGGTTAATCAGTTGGAAGGCACAACCATAGAAGATATAAGGATTGTAAATGAGTACCCGGATGTCTTCCCTGAGGAATTGCCAGGTATGCCACCTGACCGAGACATCGTGTTTATAATTGAACTTTTACCTAGAACTGCACCCATAGCTAAGAGACCCTATAGAATGGGAGTGAGTGAATTAGCAGAACTTAAGAAACAATTAAGGGAATTGTTAGACAAGGGTTATGTTCAACCTAGTTCATCACCTTGGGGTGCACCAGTACTGTTTGTAGAAAAGAAGGATGGTACACAAATGATGTGCATAGACTATAGGTCACTTAATGAGGTCACAATTAAGAACAAGTACCCATTACCTAGAATTGATGACCTATTTGACCAATTGAAAGGGGCTTGTGTGTTTTCCAAGATTGACCTTCGATCTGGATACCATCAGTTGAGGATAAGGCGTACTGACATCCCCAAGACCGCCTTTGTGACCCGTTATGGACTGTATGAGTTCACAGTCATGTCTTTTGGTCTAACAAATGCACCTGCCTACTTCATGTATCTGATGAACAAGGTGTTCATGGAGTACCTTGACAAGTTTGTCGTCATGTTCATTGATGACATACTAGTGTATTCTAAGAATGAAGAAGAGCATGAAGAACATTTGAGTTTGGTGTTGCAGAAGCTTAGAGAACATCAACTTTATGCCAAGTTTAGCAAATGTGAGTTCTGGATAAAAGAAGTATCTTTCTTTGGTCACATAATCTCTAATGGAGGAGTAGCAGTAGATCCCAAGAAGGTTAGAGATGTGTTGAGTTGGAAGCCACCTAAAGATGTTAGTGAGATTCAGAGTTTTCTAGGTATGGCTGGGTATTATAGGAGATTCATCGAGGGATTCTCTAAGTTAGCCAAGCCCATGACTGCGTTGTTAGAGAAGAATACCAAATTTGTATGGACTAAGCAATGCCAGGACAGTTTTGAGGAGTTGAAGAAGAGACTGACTTCTGCTCCAGTGCTCATCTTACCTGATCTCACCAAAAGTTTCTCTATCTATTGTGATGCCTCACGGCAAGGTCTAGGAGGTGTTCTTATGCAAGAAGGCAGAGTTGTTGCCTACGCATCTAGACAGCTGAGGAAATATGAGTTAAATTATCCGACTCATGATCTGGAATTGGCAGCTATGGTGCATGCTCTTAAGATTTGGAGGCACTACTTGATTGGTCATAAGTGTGAGATTTATACGGACCATAGGAGTCTGAAGTATATATTCACGTAGTTAGATCTGAATCTGAGGCAGCGTAGATGGCTCGAGTTAATCAAGGATTATGATTTGGATATCCACTATCATCCGGGAAAGGCTAATGTTGTAGTAGATGCCTTGAGTAGAAGGAGTTATGTGAACATGGCCTATACAACTCAACTACCTAAAGAGTTGTGTGAGGAGTTCAAGTACCTAAACTTGGGTATTGTGGCCAACACCATGGAGTTAGAGGTAGAATCCACTCTAGAATAAGAGATTCATAAGAGACAGTTGGGTGATGAGAGGATCAAGGATATTGCAGAGCGTATAGTGATTGGTAAAGCCCCAGGATTCCATATGGATGATCAAGGGACAGTATGGTTTGGTAAAAGGATTTGTGTGCCAGAAGTAAAATCTATTAGGGAGTCTATCTTGAGGGAAGCTCATGACTTAGCCTATTCCATACACCCAGAAAGTACTAAAATGTATCTTGATCTTAAAGAGAGATACTGGTGGTATGGACTGAAGAGAGATATAGCTGAACATGTGGCTATATGTGATACGTGCCAAAGAGTGAAAGCAGAACATTAGAGGCCAGCAGGTTTACTACAACCTATGAAGATACCCGAGTGGAAATGGGAAGAAGTTGGAATGGACTTTATAGTTGGATTACCCTGTATACAGAGAGGATTTGACTCTATCTGGGTGATTGTTGACTGTCTGACAAAAGTGGCCCATTTCATTCTGGTCAAGGTAACTTATTTGAGTGCAAAGTTAGCAGAGTTATATATGGAAAGGATTGTATGTTTACATGGAGTACCAAAGAAGATTGTTTCGGATAGGGGTACACAGTTCACATCACATTTTTGGTAGAAATTGCATGAGTCAATGGATACGAAGTTGAACTTTAGCTTAGCTTACCATCCTCAAACAGATGGATAGACCGAGAGAACAAATCAGATCTTAGAGGATATGCTAAGAGCTTGTGCTCTACAGTATGGGACAAGTTGGGATAAGAGTTTACCTTATGCTGAATTCTCCTATAATAATAGCTACCAAAAGAGTCTTAAGATGGCACCGTTTGAGGCATTGTATGGCAGGAAGTGCAGAACACCATTGTTTTGGAATCAAATGGGAGAAAGCTAAGTCTTTGGACCAGATGTTTTGCAACTGGTAGAAAAACAAGTGCAAACAATAAGGCAAAACCTAAAGGTTGCATAGTCCCGACAGAAAAGCTATGCGGACACGAGAAGAAGAGATTTGGCATTTGAAATCGGTGACTTTGTCTATCTTAAAGTTTCACCAATGAAAGGAGTAAAGAGATTTCATACCAAGGGAAAGTTGTCACCTAGGTATGTGGGACCATTCAAGATCATCAACAGGAGAGGAGAAGTTGCTTACCAGTTAGAGTTACCGGAGCAGCTCTCAGGTGTTCATGATGTTTTCCATGTGTCACAACTTAAGAAATGTTTGAGAGTACCTGAGGAACAACTACCTTTGGAAGAACTAGATATCCGAGGGGATCTATCATAAAAAGAATATCCAGTAAGAATCCTGGAAACAGTGGAGAGAATCACAAGGAGCAAAATAATAAGAATGTGCAAGGTTCAGTGGAACAGACACTCAGTGGATGAGGCAACTTGGGAAAGAGAGGAAGATCTGAGAACTCACTATCCCAATCTCTTTGAACCATCCGAATCTCGAGGATGAGATTCCTCTTAAGGGGGGTAAGTTTGTAACACCCAAAATTCTACTACAAATTAGCAATTAAATTCTTTCCCCTTTAATACATTTTCTAGGTATTTCTAACTTAGGCCAAATAATAAATATTGTATAAATAAAATAAACTATAAGTTTAGAAACTTGGTTGTTGCATTCATGCCGAATCATATGGTTTTTGATTGAGTGTAGGGCTAGATGATTTGAAATTGAATTCAAAACTTATTTGAATTTGGCTTAAAAATGGAAATGGAGAAAATAGAATTGGAAAAAGATTGGATTTGGAAAGAATTCACCTACTGGCCCAACCTAGAACCAGCCCAGCCTTCTTCCTCCCCCTTCCTGGCCTGTCTTGCCCGGCGTCGGCTCGTTGCTGGCGGCCCAGCCAATTCCCCCCTCCCTTCTCTCCTTTTCGGCCCGCTCTGCATGCGGCCTTCCTTTTCCCACACCAGCCTGTTCGGCGGCATAGCCCACCAGCGCAGCCCACCTCAGCATCATGGCCCACAATGCCCACGCCGCCGCTCCCTCCCTTCTCTCTCTCGCTGCGCAGCTGGTCCCGCCTGTCAGCCGCATGCGCTCGTCGTCTTCCCTTCCTTTCTTCCCCGATGCCCCTTTCCTTTCTCTACCCGTCAATGGCGTAGCCCATTCGGCAAGCCGCCACGCCCGTATGGAAGGTCACCGGCGCCCATGTATGGAAAGCGCCGAATCCGCCCCGCTCCCCTTCCTTGTACGCCGTAGCCACCCACCTATAAAGGCCGAGCCCCCCCTCTGCCCTTCTCCATCCCCTGCTCGCAGCCGTGAGCCACTGCCGCCAGCTAACCCCTCCCCCCGAGCGCAAAACTCGACACCGACGTGCCCAGGAGTTCCACCGTGACCCACCGAAGCCATAGGTACCTCCACTTCACGGTTTTGGTCTCATTTTCATCGGATTCAATGTCAACTGTGCCCTCTCTCTCTCTCTCCAGTTCGCGGCTGCCGTCGACGACTCGCTTTGGAGCCCTTCCAGACGCCGCAACCACCACCGTCGGACTCGCGGTGAGTTTCTCCGCCTTCCCGTGCCATCCGTTCATCGTTTAGCGCACTAGGACGCCGTAGCACAAGCTCCAGTTTGCACTGGCCATGGCTCCACTGGCATCTTTCTCTTCCCCGGCGAGCCACTGCCCTGCCCTCACCCCTACGCCACCGGATGTTGATTGAACGGTCGAGATTGCGTACCCCTTCGAGGTTAAGTGGCCGGTCCACCGTGGACTCATGGACCCGGCGCACCATGCCTGTGTCAGCGCGTCCACCACCTCATGGTGCACCGAGCCAATCACGTCCTGCCATGTGTCGCACAGTCAGCAGCCACGGGTCAACTCATGGTCAGCCGCGTGCAGTTTTCAGAAAAGCCCTCCTGTTTTATTAGAATCAACCCGCAGTCCGGTGTAATTCAAAATAATTATTTTTTGGCCCTGATTTTATTCGTTTAGGACCCTATGTTTTCTAGAAATAGTATGCCCAGTACAAAATACATTTAAATTCAGATTTTTAATTGTTTTAATTCAAATTTGAGTTCAAATATTTACAGAATTGCCATTACATCGTATTTCATGCATAACTTTCACGTTTTAAGTCCGATTTGAGTGATTCTTTCGCTTATGTGTTCGTAGCAATGCGTAGAATAGATCTGTTAGCTTTTCAACATATGTTTTCACTGTTTGGTATACTGTTCTAATGGAGGTCAATCTTGTTTGCATGTAATGATTGGAATGATGCTTGATTGATGATTGGATCACGATTAGAGGGTGAGCCATTTGAGGTGACTGAGGACCCCTAGTAGGATCAGCAGTACTCCCAGGATGACTTTGAGGAAGGCAAGTGTACCAAAGGCCCCTTGTTACCTATGAACTACTACCACTTACATTCATGCATGTGTTTAATTTGAATTGCCTTTAAGGACTTTACCTAGATCATTCCTTGTACCACATATCCTTGATACCTGGGTATATTAGGTAGGCATTTTGGATAGATGCTGCAGTACTTAATATGAAGTAATTGTTAAACATAACTAAAGGCTATATGCAATGTGATTAAATGGAACTTTTTAGCAATAGATAGGGGGCTAGAGTACGGGGTTGAGTACTCTAGTACCTCTCTATAAGGACTTAATCCTGAAGTGGCAACCCAGGAGGGACCGTACAACCCTGAGTGTCACATGGCTCTGACTTTAACCTATTATCTAGATTGTACTAGCTCATCTATAGCTCCAGTAAGGGGTAAGAGGGTATCTTTCCTTTTTCTATTAGGGCGTGCACCGTGCTGCGATGCCCACGCATGCCATTCCTTTGTAGCTATGACCTGTTAGTGCAACTAGCTAAGGGTTTCATAGTGAAACTCTACCACACTTCCTAGGAAGAGGTGTAGTGGGTCTTGCGAACCCTGGCATTGGGAATCATGGCTCAGTGGGTAAAGATGTACAATTTCTATAGAAATAATTAACCTGTTATAACAGCCGTGCTCACGGATACGAGCGGTCTGGATCCTTCGAGATTAGTGGTTACTGTGGATGATGGATGGATGGGGTATGAGATAAAGCTTGATGATACTTTAATACCACTTGGGTATTAGGACTGTTCATTAAAGTAGTAATTCAGGTTGCTAAAATTTGATCAACTAAAATTGCGAACCGCAGTCAAACAGTGTCAAGCCTTTTTGAGCCTCATAGATCCCTTTGATATACTTGCTAAGCATGGTGAGCTTACACTTGCTTTACATCCAATGAAAATCCCGGATGGGTAACATATAATGGATATGAAGAGTTTCCGGAGGATGTCCAGGACTACTAGGGATACGTTCACCAGTTGGAGTCCCTGTGGCAATTGGGCTAGTTATTCCGTTGTGATTGTAATAATATTGCCTTCGAGCAAATTTTGTATTAACTTTATGATGAGATATGCGATGTAATAAGTACTTTACTTTGATACTATTGCAATTTGTGATATATGTGTGTGTTTGGACATCCTGGGCACACATATATGAGTACTTGGTTTTGCTTTGCAAAATTTGGGTGCGACACAGCGCTGCGCACGCGTTCTCGATAGTGGCTGACTCCAGCGCGTGGCATAGGTGTGGAACCACGCCAGGGACGGTCATGTGGTGTCCGAGGATGCCAGCGCGGCCATGACACGCTCGCAAGGTCCCTGACGGTGGAGGCGGAGTCGAGCAGCGTCGCCACTGTGGAGATGGCTGCGGCCATGGAGGGCTCCAGCAGCATGAGTGTGGTGCTCGCTAGCTCCTCCAGCACGGCGGTGCAGAAGGCCGCGGAGCCAGGCAGAGCCGGGAGACGAGCGCTTCTTTTGCGGTGGAACAGGCGAGCCACTGCCCTGCCCTCACCCCTACGCCACCGGATGTTGATTGAACGGTCGAGATTGCGTACCCCTTCGAGGTTAAGTGGCCGGTCCACCGTGGACTCATGGACCCGGCGCACCATGCCTGTGTCAGCGCGTCCACCACCTCATGGTGCACCGAGCCAATCACGTCCTGCCATGTGTCGCACAGTCAGCAGCCACGGGTCAACTCATGGTCAGCCGCGTGCAGTTTTCAGAAAAGCCCTCCTGTTTTATTAGAATCAACCCGCAGTCCGGTGTAATTCAAAATAATTATTTTTTGGCCCTGATTTTATTCGTTTAGGACCCTATGTTTTCTAGAAATAGTATGCCCAGTACAAAATACATTTAAATTCAGATTTTTAATTGTTTTAATTCAAATTTGAGTTCAAATATTTACAGAATTGCCATTACATCGTATTTCATGCATAACTTTCACGTTTTAAGTCCGATTTGAGTGATTCTTTCGCTTATGTGTTCGTAGCAATGCGTAGAATAGATCTGTTAGCTTTTCAACATATGTTTTCACTGTTTGGTATACTGTTCTAATGGAGGTCAATCTTGTTTGCATGTAATGATTGGAATGATGCTTGATTGATGATTGGATCACGATTAGAGGGTGAGCCATTTGAGGTGACTGAGGACCCCTAGTAGGATCAGCAGTACTCCCAGGATGACTTTGAGGAAGGCAAGTGTACCAAAGGCCCCTTGTTACCTATGAACTACTACCACTTACATTCATGCATGTGTTTAATTTGAATTGCCTTTAAGGACTTTACCTAGATCATTCCTTGTACCACATATCCTTGATACCTGGGTATATTAGGTAGGCATTTGGATAGATGCTGCAGTACTTAATATGAAGTAATTGTTAAACATAACTAAAGGCTATATGCAATGTGATTAAATGGAACTTTTTAGCAATAGATAGGGGGCTAGAGTACGGGGTTGAGTACTCTAGTACCTCTCTATAAGGACTTAATCCTGAAGTGGCAACCCAGGAGGGACCGTACAACCCTGAGTGTCACATGGCTCTGACTTTAACCTATTATCTAGATTGTACTAGCTCATCTATAGCTCCAGTAAGGGGTAAGAGGGTATCTTTCCTTTTTCTATTAGGGCGTGCACCGTGCTGCGATGCCCACGCATGCCATTCCTTTGTAGCTATGACCTGTTAGTGCAACTAGCTAAGGGTTTCATAGTGAAACTCTACCACACTTCCTAGGAAGAGGTGTAGTGGGTCTTGCGAACCCTGGCATTGGGAATCATGGCTCAGTGGGTAAAGATGTACAATTTCTATAGAAATAATTAACCTGTTATAACAGCCGTGCTCACGGATACGAGCGGTCTGGATCCTTCGAGATTAGTGGTTACTGTGGATGATGGATGGATGGGGTATGAGATAAAGCTTGATGATACTTTAATACCACTTGGGTATTAGGACTGTTCATTAAAGTAGTAATTCAGGTTGCTAAAATTTGATCAACTAAAATTGCGAACCGCAGTCAAACAGTGTCAAGCCTTTTTGAGCCTCATAGATCCCTTTGATATACTTGCTAAGCATGGTGAGCTTACACTTGCTTTACATCCAATGAAAATCCCGGATGGGTAACATATAATGGATATGAAGAGTTTCCGGAGGATGTCCAGGACTACTAGGGATACGTTCACCAGTTGGAGTCCCTGTGGCAATTGGGCTAGTTATTCCGTTGTGATTGTAATAATATTGCCTTCGAGCAAATTTTGTATTAACTTTATGATGAGATATGCGATGTAATAAGTACTTTACTTTGATACTATTGCAATTTGTGATATATGTGTGTGTTTGGACATCCTGGGCACACATATATGAGTACTTGGTTTTGCTTTGCAAAATTTGGGTGCGACACAGCGCTGCGCACGCGTTCTCGATAGTGGCTGACTCCAGCGCGTGGCATAGGTGTGGAACCACGCCAGGGACGGTCATGTGGTGTCCGAGGATGCCAGCGCGGCCATGACACGCTCGCAAGGTCCCTGACGGTGGAGGCGGAGTCGAAGCAGCGTCGCCACTGTGGAGATGGCTGCGGCCATGGAGGGCTCCAGCAGCATGAGTGTGGTGCTCGCTAGCTCCTCCAGCACGGCGGTTGCAGAAGGCCGCGGAGCCAGGCAGAGCCGGGAGACGAGCGCTTCTTTTGCGGTGGAACAGGAGGCGACGGAGGAGGAGGATGGGGCCGATGTGGGCATGGAGGCGAGGAGGCAAGTGTCGGCGGTGAGCTAGGAGAGCAAGGCGGCGATGGAGGAGAGCAGCAAGACAGTGTGGAGGTGGCCGAGCCTAGGCAGGCACGTCCCCTGTGGCGGACAGGAAACAGAAAAAAGAGAAAAGGAGAGAGGAAGAAGAAAGCAGCAGGGGCGATAATGTTATTTCACCGCTGTTCTCTCTCCTCAGCCGGCTGTAACCGCTCCACGGTGTCCTATGACCTAATTTCATCGAACCAGAATGTCTTCTGGCAAACTGCTCAAAACAGGGTGTCCGCCAGCAAACGATGTCACTTTGGATGTCTGTCGGACAATTGTCCCGTGAAAAAATCTCAAGATCACTCAAAAGATATGCCAACAAGCCACTATATCATCAGTACATATCAAGAAAAAGAGCCAACAACATTTTGTTTAAAGAACAAGAACCGGAGAGACATAACATTAGGAAAAACTAATATAGTAGGATTCGCGGTAGATTGAACATCATGGAGAGCACTTATAAGTTACTATATTATAACAATACAAACGCACGTAGTTTTAGCTTTGTAAGGACACCTTTTTTATGTGTTCCAATAGGGAAGAAAAAATGTATTTTTATCCATTGTGTAACTTGATATTTTAAAATATTTATTAGTAAGAGCAACCATTTTCGACACATGACCTTTTTTTTTAAAAATAAACTCTCGTGGGTTGAAAACAGTGCGTACAAGTTTTAACCCCCCCCACCCACCCCACCAACCCAAAAAAACTCATTTCGTTCATAAAACTTTCAACATTTCTCTTCATGTACAATATACCATGTCAACTACGTTTTAGGTTAGTTAACATCGGGAAACTATAGTATTTTCCAGGCTCCAAAAGAAGAATAATATGGACAATGCACCACATCCTCCTCAGTTAGGATTGGACAAAAAAGAAACTCGTAGCTTGGTAGCTCGCTCGACTCCGCTCAACTCGTTTTGTTCCTATATTTTTCAACAAACTAAGCCAGCATTTTAGCTTGTGTAGTTAATGACTCGCAAGCCTAATGAGTCTAAGCTATTGATCTTAAACTTTTATTAGTTTTATCTCGTGTAGTTAACAAGTGAGCCTAACGAGCCAAAGCTATTGGTGTTAAACTTGTATTAGTTTTGTATGACTTGATGCATTGTACTTTACAATTGATTGATGGCTTGATCTATATCATGTAAATTTGGGATTAGTATGACTATCACTTTGTTTTAGATGGATATATGGATAATTAATTTTCAATAATAGATATGGATGCATTATAATTGTGTAGTACTATAGTTTATTGTTGTTATTGTATATATGTCACATGTCAGCATATATAATTTATTTGTTGGATTTGAGCCTTATGGATGGGTTGATTTTGTATTATTACTATTCTCAAGCTTATGTTGTGAGTGTTTTTTTATAGCTGACTCACAAACTAAACGAGCCAGCTCATATGAGCCGAGCTGAGCTAGCTTTCTGGCTCGCTAAGCTACCGTTATCCAGCTCTATCCCCCGAATTTTTTATATTTTAGCCATTTTTTGAAAGTTTCTCATAAATAGACTCCTGGAGGAAAGATTTTAGAATATGGACCCTTAGCTCGGTGCCATTGATGCTGGCACCGAGCTAACATGTCTCGGCGCCAGCGTCCCTGGCGCCGAGCTCCTAGGCTCGACGTGAACGTGGAAGGTGACATGGCAGGAAGCTCGGCGTCGTAGATCTTGGCGCCGAGCTCGGCGTCGTAGATCTTGGCGCTGAGCCTTTATTACCTATGGGCCCCGCCCCTCTCTTCCTCTCTTCCTCTCCCTCTCTCGCCCTAGCATAGCAGAACCGAGCTTCACCGCCGCCACCACCGCACCGCGCCCGAGCCCGCGCCCCGAGCCCACCGAGCGTCACCACGGCCGCCCCGAGGTCGCCCTGCGCCGCACCACCATGGACGGCCCGTGCCCCACTGCCGCGCCGCCCCCCGTGTCACGCCATGCCCCGCGGCCGCCACGCCGTTGCCCACGGCTGGCCGCCCGTGCCGCGGCCAATGCCCCTCCGCCCGTGCCCCGGTTCCTACGCCCACGCCACGCCCTCTCCTCACCTTGGCCTCGCCCCACCTTGCCCCCCTCCACTGCTGGCCTTGGCCGTGGCCGCCGTGGCTCCCACGCCCATCGAGCCGGACTCACCGCGTGGAGCCCCAGGCATCCCACGCCCGCCACGCGCCACCGCCGACCCACCAACTACAGCGGCCGGCCATGCCATCGCCAGCCCGGATCATCGGCCTGACCCACGCCCATTGTCCTCTGTGACTCCGTCGACGTCCGTGGATCAGTCGTTGGAAAGGTAAAAATTATGAATATGCAAACCTACTTAGTTCGCATTTGTTATTTACTAGTTAATGTGATGACTCAGGTAGTTGATTTAGTTTGTGATCTAGTGAGATATATATATGTAGATAGATAGAAACATAGATACATAGGTACATAGATATAGTTAGATAGCTACTTAGATATGTAGTTACATATTTAGTTAACTAAATATGATCTAGATATTTAGTGAGTACACTATATATATATAGTTATTATCTTATTTACTTAATTTGTAGTTAGAAAGTACTTGTTAGGTACTATCTATCGTCTAATTTGAACTAAAGGACATGTGTTTCGTTACATGTTTGAACTAGATGGACAACCTAGTGACCATATATCATGGAGGCACCATTGAAAGCGATCACTATGGATATGTTAAGTTTGTTGACATGCAAAGCGTGCCTATGCTATTCAATGATAGGCCTTTATTTAGTGAGATGGTTGCAAGGGCTCGAGAGGAGCTGCATTGCCTTAGAGATGATGGCATTGCAATTGATGATGTACTGCATCTAGGTTCTCCTCCCAATATCTTCAGGAGAATGATCTCAATTGGTTGTGCGGATTAGTGGGAGAACTATGTGAGATCAACTATGAAGAGCTAGCTGCAATGTTTGGACATGGTTGTGCGTCGGGTGTTAGTTGATCCCATCCCTCATGGGTTTTCCCTAGCAATGGATGAGCAGGCACACATCGACCCTCCCATTCTGGAACCTTATATGCATGTGGAGATTACACCTATGGTTCCTGATGCTCAATCTGCCCCCAATGCGGTAGTTGGAGATGGTTGTCAGACTCATGTTTTCGTCGTAGATCCTCCTCATGAGATCCCTTTGACACAGAATCATCCAAGTAAGTGTCTTAACTGCATGGTTTTTGGGAGCTTACCCCATTTCTTACATCTATTTCTTTCATTCTTTCCTTATTTTTCTACTTATGTTGAAGGAGATATTCCTGAGAATGTGGATGTGCCCCCTGTTGCTGCGCAAGTGCACTTTGGAGATGGATTTCGTGGCTCCAATAGTGTTGAAATTATTCATGATTCGGAGCCATATGAGATGGCTAGGGCTCTTGATTTTGATGATGATCGCCCTGTTGGAGAGCTGACGGAGAGTGATGTTGAGATGATGAGGCATATCTTTCCCAGCCGCCGTGATCCTAGAGTTCATGAGGTCAGCGATCATGCTCATTCTGATTAGGCGTTTGTAGAAGGATGTGATGATGAGCTCCTAGAAGCTCCTGAGACCGGTCCTAACATGGTAATTAAGAATGGGAGGGTGTTCAATGACCTCCCTATTTTGAAGAGGTGGTAACAGGCTTTGTAGTGATACAAAAGAGACCTTACAAGGAATTGCATTTATATATGGAGCACCGTTACATAGTTGTGTGTGACAAGGAACGCTGCCCATGGAGGGTTTGTGCAAGGAAGCAACAGGTCAGCGAAAAATGGAAGATCACAAAAGTTGTTGGGCCACATAATTGTGCTGACCATGAGCTAACACTGAGGCATCGGTAGTTGACATCTACCCTCATTGCTAAGCTATTGATGGGAATTTTGCAGGGAGAACCCAACATGAAAGTGAGGACAATTATCAGGACCGTTGAGGCATTGTATGGAGGTTATGTGATAACTTATGGCAAAACATGGAGGGCTAAGCAGCGAGCGTGGAAGATGATATATGGGGACTAGGAGGATGGGTATGAGCAGCTGCCAGTTCTTTTCAATGCAATCAAAGCGGTGAATCTAGGCATGCATTATGAGTATAGCCCAAAACCAAATGCATGGAAGGATGGGAGGTAGATATTCTTCCATGCTTTCTAGTGCTTCCCTCAGTGTGTCAAGGCCTTTAGGCACTGTTGTCCCATCTTCTCCATTGATAGTACATTTTTGATTGGCAAATACTAGGGCACACTTCTTATAACCATATCCTATGACGTGAACAATAAGTTGGTTCCTTTGGCATTTGCTTTGGTTGAGAAGGAGAACAATGACAGTTGGGGATGGTTCTTGAGGCTAGTCCAGATACACGTGGTTGGGCTTGGCAGGGAGGTTGGCGTCATATCTGATAAGCACTAGGGCATACTTAATGTTGTGCAAGAGTAGATAGAGGGGTATGCACCTTTGCACCATCATTGGGGTACTCAGCACCTTGCCGAGAATCTACTCCGAAAGGATAGTGTGAAGGGTAACTTTGATCTATTCTAGGAGGCTGCTCGACAGCTTGAGGATAAGTACTTTTAGGAAAAGTTGGAGCAGGTCAGAACCGCATCAAATGCAGAAGGTAGACAATGGCTCATAGGTTTGATGAGGGATTTGGAGAAATGGATGAGAGCTCACGATGCTGGTGTGAAAGGATCAAGATGCCCAAGAGGGGTGGTGAATTGGGCTAATTACAAATTTCTTTGCAATAATCAAATCCTATGGTTAGCCCAATTAACCCCTTGTGCCTAGAAAGTGTTTCTATTAATCTAACGCACAAAAGTTTAGCACCCTAAGTTCCAATCCTACTCTAGCATGGCAATTCTAGGAATGTAAATGACAAGTATTGAATTGCTCAAAGTAAATGCTTAAAATAAAGAAAGGAGAAGGAACACGGCGATGTTTTGCCAAGGTATTAGAGAGTCACCAGTCCCCACTAGTCCTTGTTGGAGCACCCGCGCAAGGGTGTAGCTCCCTCTTGATCCGTGCAAGGATCAAGTGCTCTCTACGGGTTAATTCTTTGACACTCCATCGCGGTGAATCACCCACAACCGCTCAAAACATGAGTTGGGTCACCCACAAGCTCTGCCGGATGATCACCAAGCTCTCCAATCACCACCAAGCCATCTAGGTGATGGTGATCACCAAGAGTAACAAGCACGAACTCTCACTTGACCACAACAAGCCTAATGAGAAGGGTGGATGCACACTTTGCTACTCTTGATCTCACTAATGAGGGCTCTCTTTGGGATTCTCAAATCTCAATGACCTCTCTAGGACCTTGCTCTTCTTGGCACTCTCAAAGGGGTTTCTCAGCTATTGGAATGAGCAAAAGTACCCCCACACACGAGTGGAGGGAGTATTTATAACATGGGCTGAAAAACAAACCATTGTGTGCCTCTGCGGGGTGATCGGACGCTCCGATCATATTGACCAGACGCGTCGGTCAGTTTACCCCAAACTCTAGTGTTTATAGTGTGACCGGACGCTGGCCAACGTCCGGTCACAATTGTCCCTCACTAGAACCTTACTGATGTCGACCGGACGCTGGACCTCTATCGTCCGGTCACTTGCTGAGCAGCGTCTGGTCAGTAGCCGGCACCTGACCAGCGTCTGGTCAGTAGCCGGCACCTGACCAGCGTCCAATCAGGATTCTCCCTCTCTGGGACCTTATTGGAGTCGACCAGACACTAGCCCTCAGCGTCCGATCACTTCACTTCTCAGTGTCCGGTCACTTCCATATGACTTCACCTTGATCAAATAAACTAACCGGACTCTGAGCCAGCGTTCGGTCACACCGAAGCCAGCATCCGATCAGTATTTGACCCTCCATTCACTTCTAACTCTCGATCATATGTGAATGAAGTTTGCTCCATTAGATCTAAGGACTATTTTGGAGCTACCTAGCGCTAGTTTCATCAAGTGTGCACCACACCTAACCTACTAGACTCACCTAGGTCAAGCTACCCATCTGTACCCCCCTTAATAGTATGGCCAAAGGAAAAACAAAGTCCTAAACTACTCTAAGTGTCACTCCAACTCCAATCGACACTTAGAACTAGTCTATCCTTAACCTTATCGTCCATCCTTTGAAAACTGAAACAATTTTCATCGTAGGGGCATGACCATCATGATAGCCCAATCGATCTCCATTACCGTGACCTAACTTAATTGCCTCTGCAAAACACATGTTAGTCACAGTAATCATGTATTGTCATTAATCACTGAAACTCAATTAGAGGCCTAGATGCTTTCAATCTCCCCCTTTTTGGTGATTGATAACAATACCACCCCGAGTATGTGAAAGAGATGAGGTTTTTAACATGCTTGGTTCATATAGGCTTTTGGCAATAAGAACAAAAGTGTTAGGCAAGCTTATATGACCCAAGCCAACATGATGTACTCAAAAGATATGAAATAAGCATGAGTACTAGTAATAAAGCTCATTTGCATTGGAGTAAAACGCAGAAGCAAAGCAAAAGAGCATAGCACACATAATATGATATATAAATAATTCAAAGTAGAGAGCACACATGTCATATGTCACGATCACGTAGATATCACTATCACATAGATATAGTTTAATGCATAGAAGTAAACACACGACGAATGCATAAAAGTGTATCACACATAAAACTCCAAATGTACTAGATAATAAGCTACTAAGTAAGCTAAGCTCCCCCTAAATAGTCGCTCCCCTAAGACTATCATACTCGAACCCTCTTCTCCTTTGGCATCAAACACCAAAACCTAAGGGTCAGTTTGCGGGGCTGCAGTGGATGAGCCAGGCACTGAGGTACGAGGAGCGAGCTGAAACTGGGCGCCATCATCATCTGACCCTGAGCTCTGAGTAGTCTAACCCTCTATAGCTAGAAGCGATGCTGAAGTAGTCTGGGTCGAATCAGGAACTAGAGCTGCTGTAGGCTGTGCTGGTATGACTGAAGCAGTCGGCTCTGATGATGCCACTGAGGAAGGGAGTGTCTCTATAGTCCTGGTAATAGGTGCAACTGTAGAAGGACCTAGGACATGTAGATTGAAAGGATCAAGATGCTCAAGAGGGGGGGGGGCGGAATTGGGCTAATTACAAATTTCTTTGCAATAAGCAAAACCTATGGTTAGCCCAATTAACCCCTTGTGCCTAGAAAGTGTTTCTATTGATCTAATGCATAAAAGTTTAGCACCCTAAGTTCCAATCCTACTCTAGCATGACAATTCTAGGAATGTAAAAGACAAGTAATGAATTGCTCAAAGTAAATGCTTAAAGTAAAGAGAGAAGAAGGAACGCGGTAATGTTTTGCTGAGGTATCGGAGAGACACCACTCCCCACTAGTCCTTGTTGGAGCACCCACGCAAGAGTGTAGCTCTCCCTTGATCCACGCAAGGATCAAGTGCTCTCTACGGGTTGATTCTTTGACACTCTATCATGGTCAATCACCCACAACCGCTCACAACTTGAGTTGGGTCACCCACAAGTTCCGCCAGATGATCACCAAACTCCCAATCACCACCAAGCTATCTAGGTGATGGTGATCACCAAGAGTAACAAGCATGAACTCTCACTTGACCACAACAAGCCTAATGAGAAGGGTGGATGCACACTTTGCTACTCTTGCTTCACTAATGAGGGCTCTCTTTGGGATTCTCAAATCTCAATCACCACACTAGGACCTTGCTCTTCTTGGCACTCTCAAACATTTTTCTTAGCTGTTGGAATGAGCAAAAGTACCCCCACACACGAATGGAGGTGGTATTTATAACATGGGCTGAAAAAACAAACCGTTATGTGCCTCTGTGGGGTGACCGGACGCTCCAGTCATGTTGACCGGACGCGCCGATCAGTTCACCCCGAAACCCAGTGTTTATAGTGTGACCAGACGCTAGCCAGCGTCCGGTCAGCACTGATCGAACATGTCCAGTCGCAATTTACCCTCACTGTAACCTTACTGATGTCGACCGGATGCTGGACCTTAGCGTCCGATCACTTCATGTCTCAGTGTCCGGTCACTTCCAGATGACTTCACCTTGATCAAATGAACTGACCGGACTCTAAGCCAGTGTCCGATCACACTAAAGCCAGCGTCCGGTCAGTATTTGACCCTCCATTCACTTCCAACTCTTGATCATATGTGAATGAAGTTTGCTCCATTGGATCTAAGGACTATTTTGGAGCTACCTAGTGCTAGTTTTAGCAAGTGTGCACCACACCTAACCCACTAGACTCACCTAGGTCAAGCTACCCATCCATACCCCCCTTAATAGTATGGCCAAAGGAAAAACAAAGTCCTAAACTACTCTAAGTGTCACTCCAACTCCAATTGACACTTAGAACTAGTCCATCCTTATCCTTGTCGTCCGTGCTTTGAAAACCGAAATGATTTCCATCGTAGGGGCATGACCACCTTGATTGCCTAATCGATCTCCATTACCGTGACCTAACTTAATTGCCTCTGCAAAACACACATTAGTCATAGTAATCATGTATTGTCATTAATCACCAAAACCCAACTAGGGGCCTAGATACTTTCAATCTCCCCCTTTTTGGTGATTGATGACAATACTACCTCGAGTATGTGAAAGAGATGATGTTTTTAACATGCTTGGTCCATATAAGCTTTTGGCAATAAGAACAAAAGTGTTAGGCAAGATTATATGACCCAAGCCGACATGATGTACTCAAAAGATATGAAATAAGCATGAGTACAAGTAATAAAGCTCATTTGCATCGGAGTAAAACGTAGAAGCAAAGGCAAATGAGCATAGCACAAGTGATATGACATATAAATAATTCAAAGTAGAGAGCACACATGTCATATATCACGATCACATAGATATCACTATCACATAATATAGTTTAATGCATAGAAGTAAACACACGACGAATGCATAAAAATGTATTACACATAAAACTCCAAATGTACTAGATAATAAACTACTAAGTAAGCTAAGCTCCCCCTAAGACTATCATACTCGAACCCTCTCCCCCTTTGGTGTCAAACACCCAAACCTAAGGGTCAGTTGGCGGGGCTACAATGGACGAGCCGAGCGCTAAGGTACAAGGAGGAAGCTAAAACTAGGCACCATCATCATCTGACCCTGAGCTCTGAGCAGTCTGACCCTCTGTAGCTAGAAGCAATGCTGAAGCAGTCTAGGTCGGATTAGGAATAGGAGCTGTTGTGCTGGTATGACTAAAGCAGCTGGCTCTGATAATGCCACTAAGGAAGGGAGCGTCTCTGTAGTCGCTGTGATAGGTGTAGCTGTAGAAGAACCTGGGATATGCAAGTATGGAGGAGTAGGCTACCCTATCAACTCACTGAAGGAAGCACCAAGGCTCCTAGACACTATAGTCTCTAACACTAGCCGCGAGGGCATCTCAGCCGGTGTGAAGCCCGTCTGAAGAGGTGTGAACTACAGGGCTATCACTAGCAAAGCAAAATACTAGGACACCTGCTCTATAGGTGAAGCATACTGTGCTGGTGGCTGTCCCTGACTCTAAAGCCCACTAGGCTATAATGCTAGAGTCATCGAAGTGGTGGTAGGCTGACCAAGCTAGGGCGAAGGCTGTGGCGGTGGAGCCCCAATTGTTGTCACTACATGCTGCATAAATCCAAGTAGCTACTGTTGCATAAGGATCTGCTACTGATGCATGGCCTGCATCTGCTGCTATAGAGCCTGCATCTGCTGCTGAATAGCTAGCTGCTGTCACTAAAACTCGTCCTGCTGAGTCTAAAACTATGTAAAAGTGGTAGTGGTCTCCTAAGCCTGGCATGCCTGATCTTGCCTCATCCGCTCAAGTATAACAAGGAGAGTGGGTCTATCTATGGTGCAGGTGGAGCTGAACTAGAGCTACCAGCCTCATGATCATGTCGACGTGTAGGCATCTGAGGAATGTCCCGGTAGTCCTCGTCTGAGCTATCACTGGGGTCCCTCTCGACCATCCCCTCCTGTTGAGCAAGCTGCTCCTCCTCAGTAGCTGTAATACCCCTGATAATAGCATCCTACTGGGCTATAGTCTCTGGTACATCTGGACGACGGTGTGGCTGACTAGGTGCCTATGGTGTACTATGGCGAATCATCAGAGTCAGGTTATATGTAGGGAACTCTGTAGTAGCACCACTGTACTTAGCTAACATCTCAGGTGACCTCACTATAACTGCCCTGTGAATAAGAAATGTGATCCAATGGGCATAGGGCAACTGTCGGTGACCTCTGAACCCCTCAGCAATAGTATCCTCCATCTCTAAAAGAAGGAGACCCCAAATGTCAAATACGGTCTGCTGCATCAAGGAGTTGAGAAGCCATAGCTACAAGCGAGTCAAGCCCTCATGATACCCCATCCTCAGAATCAAGGTCCTCCTCATAATGGCATCTAGCACTCTAGCTATAGGAGTGAGATCACTAGGAGTTCTGCTCGACCCCTCGCCAAAAGGATCCTTGAAGTAGTGGCGAACCAAATCTATGGGAGGCACCATACCACCATGAGGGCGTCTAGGAGGCATTGTCTATCCATAGCAAACATCATGTAACCTAACAGGCTGCTCCTAAAGCCTGAGTATCTCCCTGACTCTAGTGCTCATTAGCCTATAATCCCTACCTCTGAATGCAAAGTGAATGTATATGTGCTATGGGTCAATCCATAGAGTAGCATAGAATTGATGGACCCAAGATGGAATATATAATCCTATCCATCCAATCAAGTCTGTCAGCCCTGGCAGATATGTAAGGTAGGGGCGTATGTGCTCTCCAACTACTGCAACTATAGACTTAATGTTGCACACCCTCTGAGGTCTGAATACAACTCCACTATTAAGATATGCATTGTAGAAATCCTCCTGGAGTGGTGTGTAGAAGTCCTTTGATGCTCTGTCATCCCTCCTCGGTAGGAACCACTGCTCAAACTCCACAAACCTGAGCTACTGCACCTGCTTGGTCATGGCAGCCCTCAAGTCCAAGTGTGTCATAGGAGGCAGACCCTGTGGTCTGGGCGGTGGACATGAACCCCTCCATTGTGTATCTACCCTCGGCATGACTAGAGCACAGGTATGACCAGAGTGGCGAAGCTATGGCTGAGGTACCTGCTCTGTCTCCTTAACCTATTGTCCCTCCTGAGTCTACTCTATTGATGATGCCTGCTGCTGTGACTCCCCCTGAGGCTGATCCTCATCGATGGCAACACGCCGTCCTCCAATCATGAGAGTCCTAGGTGGACCACCATGAAGGCGCTCAACCTGCTCAAGTGTAGCCCTTGCTTCTAGTAAAAGCTGATCTGCAATCCAGACTCCACTGCGAGCACCTCCTCTCTCAGTACACTCTACAACCTCTGCAACTACGGCTGCTCTAGCTGTCCCTACATCTGGGTACTCGCACTTCTTTGTTGCAGTCTTCTTCGTCGCCTTGTTTTTAGGATCTACAGGCAAGCGAGGCGGACGCCTCAGATCCTCATCACTCGGACCGCCCCCAACATTCTTGACATGAACCATCGGTTGGCTTTAAAGAGAACAACTACCGCTGACAAGAAACAACTATCGACTGTCACTTCCGAGGCTTGGCCTTGATCCGTACTCATGAGCTTGGCCACAAGTTGACTGACAACTGCCACTGAGACCTCAATGGCACTGACTCGCTACACAATGGAATAGATTGGGAAATACAAATAGTTTTAATTATGCATCTAGAGATATGAAACCCTAAGAAAGCAAGCAATTAGGTATGAAATTGAAATGTGGGCTTGCTACCTGATGAACCGGTGATCCGAGGAGAAGAGAAACGATGCACTGGGAACCACTGAAAAGGTGAGGATAGGGTTAGGGTTCCGAATGCACAATGAATCGATAGCTAGGGTTCGCTGTGCTATAGCTAGGCAGGGCCATAGTAGTGCGGGCATAGGGGTGAAGCTATGGCGCTGAAGCACATGGTGGCGTAGGGCGTGGAGGCAGGGCGACGCTACAGTGGTGCGCAGGAACAGCGGTGCGGCTACTCAGTGCGAGCAGGGCATGGTGCGACGCATGGAGGCATGGGAGCTGCGCGAGCATGGGCACGGGATGTGTGGCGGCGATGTACGGGCGGTGGAGCAGGGCACGGATGGCGATGCTAGACCACAGTGGCACAGACTAGAGGTGGCGCAAGGGCACAGGAAGTCACAGCTATGGTGGCTAGGGCAGAGGTGAGCTCGAGGCGATGACGACGGATGTGGCTAAGATCGAAACACCGGTGATTAAGTAGTGGCCCCCAGCAGATTAGAATAGGAATTGGAAAAAGAGTCCTGAAACTGCACGCTTTCTACTAACCAAACGCTCCGGTGACAGCGACCAGACACTGCCACCCAGCGTCCGGTCGATTCCAAAGAGGTCCAAATCCTCTAGAATCACAATCGAACACGTCCGGTGGACACCGACCGGACATAGCCAGAGTCTAGTCACCTAGCCTTGATGCCTTCATGCTCGACTGGACGCTGAACCTCCAACTAACCGGACACTGAAACGTAGAGTCCGGTCACTCCTTTGCAGCGAGTTCACCTCCTGTGAACTGACCGAACGCTGGACTCTAGAGTCTGGTGCAGCGTCCGATCACCCCTTTTCTAGCGAATCTTCATAGTCCTTTATGCTGCCTATTCCTAATCAAGTCCCAACTTGAATAAGATCCAAATAAACACCAATTGGGACTGATGTGAGTGACCTCTTTCAAACCCTCAAAATTTTCAAGAATATTTTGCCTTAGGCTATAATTCTTTTTAAGAAAATAGGCAATAAGAGGGCAATTTGAAGACAAACGACAAAACAACATTCATGCATATGCAATGCAATACTTGTAAGTAAATCTAGTTGCTTGTTAAGTTTGATCCAAGGTTAAGCTTCTTCACACGCTTTTCGGTGATTATCTTAACCATGTTAGACAAGCCCTATATGCATTACAAAACATTAAACATGTTGTATATTACAATGCAATGCAAGGGACAACACAAGCTCATTTTTTAGTGAAGTTACTAAAATCAAGCACATTGAGCTCATTTCGCAATCTACAAAATGTTGTCTCATCTAGCAGTTTAGTAAAGATATCCGCCAATTGATCCTTGGTCCTTACACCTTCTAGTGATATATCATTTTTAGCAACATGGTCTCTAAGAAAGTGATGACGGATATCTATGTGCTTGGTGCGAGAGTGTTGAACCATATTGTTTGCAAGTTTTACCGCACTTTCATTGTCGCACAAAAGAGGTTTTTTTTCTAGAACTACACCATAGTCTAGCAAAGTTTGTTTCATGTAAAGTATTTGTGCACAACAAGCACCCACGGCAATGTATTCCGCTTCGGCGGTGGACAAAGCCACACTATTTTGCTTCTTGGAGGACCAAGACACAAGTGATCTACTAAGCAAATGACACCCTCTGGATGTGCTTTTTCTATCAACTTTGCAACTGGCATAATCCAAATCGAAATAGCCAACTAACTCAAATATAGCTCCTTTGGGATACTAAAGACCAATGCTTGGTGTATGCTTAAGATACCTAAGGATTCTTTTAACAACAATCAAATGAGTTTCCTTAGGATTAGCTTAAAATCTAGCACACATACACACACTAAACATGATGTCGGGCCTAGATGCGGTCAAATATAACAAGCTACTAATCATAGAGCGCTAGAGAGTTTGATCAACCGGGTTACCTCCCTCATCTAGGTCGAGATGTCCATTAGTTGGTATTGGTGTCTTGATTAGCTTACATTCATCCATCTTGAATCTCTTGAGAAGATCATTTGTATATTTCTCTTGAGAGATGAAAATGCCTTCTCTCATTTGCTTGACTTGAAAACCAAGAAAGAATGTAAGCTCTACAATCATTGCCATCTTGAACTCCTTCGACATCAATTCACCAAACTCTTTGCAAGAATCTTCATTTGATGACCCAAAGATGATATCATCAACATACACTTGACAAATGAAGATATGCCCATCAAGCTTCTTGGTGAATAGTGTAGTGTCAACCTTCCCAATGGTGAAACCCTTCTCAATGAGGAAGTCCTGAAGGCGCTCATACCAAGCTCTTGGGGCTTGCTTAAGCCCATATAATGCCTTGGACAACCTATAAACATAATTAGGATATCTAGGGTCTTCAAACCTAGGAGGTTGATCAACATAGACTAGTTCATTGATAAAGCCATTTAAAAATGCACTTTTCACATCTATTTGATAAAGTTTCATTTCATGATGTGATGCATATGCAAGGAGGATACGGATGGCTTCTAATCTTGCAATCGGTGCAAAGGTCTCTCCAAAATCCAAACCTTCAACTTGAGAGAACCCCTTTGCCACTAGTCTTGCCTTGTTCCTCACAACAACGCCTTGGTCATCTTGCTTGTTTCAGAACACCCACTTTGTTCCAATGACTCTTGCACCTTTGGGCCGCTCTTCAAGAGTCCAAACTTCATTGCAGGTGACGTTGTTCAACTTTTCATGCATTGCATTTATCCAATTTAGATTTTGAAGAGCTTCTTCTACCTTAGTAGGCTCAAAGCAAGAGACAAAGGAGTGATGAGCAATAAATGAAGCAAGTTTTTATGAGCGAGTCATTACACCCTTTGATGGACTCCCTATGATGATATCTTGTGGATGATCTTGTAGTAGAGGTGTATTTCTTCTATTGACCACTTGAGGAGGAGGTTGTGGAGCATCAACATCTTGTGCTTGTACCACCATTTGATCATGGGAGACATGAGTGTCTTCATTTTCTACTCTCCCATCTTTATCACCATCTTGTGGCACACTTGATAAAGAAGGTGGTTCAATCACTTGTCCATCATCTTTAGGCTTGATGTCTCCAACCGGAATGTTCTTCATAGCCTCCCTCAATGGTTCATCACCTACATCATCAAGATTCTCATGTGCTCCTTGGGAGCATTAGATTCATCAAATTCCACATCATATGTTTCTTCAATCCAAGCCGGTGGCATGATTAAATACTCTATATGCTTTGGACTTTGATGAGTAACCAACAAGAAAACCAATATCACAATGTCTTTGAAACTTCCCTAGGTGTTGCCGCTTCTTGTAGATGTAGCATTTGCAACCAAACACCCTAAAGAAGGAGACATCTGGCTTCTTCCCATTGAGCAACTCATAAGGTGTCTTGCCAAGGAACTTTTGAAGGAATAGGTGGTTTGATGCATAGTATGCGGTGTTGATAGCTTCCACCCATAGAGCTTCAGGGGTGTTGTACTCATCAAGCATTGTTCTTGCAAGAGTGATCAATGTCCGGTTCTTCCTCTCAACTACACCATTTTGTTGAGGAGTATATGTTGCGGAGACCTCATACTTGATCACAACTTCATCACAATAGGCTTCTATGTTTGTGTTGTCAAATTCCTTCCCATTGTCACTTCTTATCTTCTTAAGCTTCACTTCAAATTCATTTTGTGCTCTCTTGGCAAACTTTTTGAAACAAGATGCAACTTTAGATTTGTCATGAAGGAAGAATACCCATGTATACCTTGAATAGTCATCAACAATCACAAGACAATAAAGATTTCCTCCCAAACTCTTGTATGTTGTTGGTCCAAATAAATCCATATGAAGGAGTTCTAGCACTCTTGCGGTTGACATGAAAGCTTTTGTTGGATGGGTATTTGCAACTTGCTTGCTGGCTTGACATGCACTACAAAGCTTGTCCTTCTCAAACTTCACATCCTTCAACCCTCTCATCAAATCATTCTTCATTAGCTTCTTGGGTGAGCTCATCCTAACATGAGCAAGTCTTCTATGCCATAGCCACCCAAGTGTTGTTTTGGTGAATAGGCATGTCTTCAAGTTTGCATCTTCGGAGGTGAAGTCCACTAGATATAGGTTGTTGTATCTAAATCCTTTGAATATCACATGATCATCATCCTTCTTGGATACAACAACCTCCTTCTCGGTAAACAAGCATTGGAAGCCAAGATCACATAATTGTCCAACAGATAGCAAGTTGAAACTCAATGAAGCAACATATAGCACATTAGAGATGGAATGATCATTTGATATAGCCACTTTACCCAATCCTTTGACCTTGACCTTTGAGTTATCTCCAAATGTGATTCTTTCTTGTCCATCTACTTCTTCATCTAGTGAGGTAAACATACGAGGATCACCGATCATATGTTGTGTGCAACCACTATCAATAACCCAATGACTTCCACTGGTCTTGTAGTTCACCTACACACAAGAGATCAAGCTTTAGGAACCCAAACTTGTTGAGGGCCCTTCACATTCTCAACAAGTGACTTTGCAACCCAAATTTTCTTAGGCCTATTCTTGTTGGGAGGACCTAAGAACATGACTTTCATCTTTCCACTAGAATCCTTTCTAAGCATGTAGTGAGCATTGAAGGCAAAAGGTCTAGCATGCTTGGGCAAGGGTTGTGGTGGTGGAGTTTGGCACTCCTGAGCAAAGTGACCTTCTTGTCCACACTCAAAACATCTCTTTGGCTTTGGCTTGGACTTATGTTGTTGTTGAGCTTGAGCCTTCTTCTCTTGGTTTGCCAAGTACCCAATGCCACTTCTATCCATCTTTATGATGGTGTTCATTAGTAGCTCACTTTGAAGATGCTTGTCTCTAGTGAACTTGCTCAATCCAATCTTAAGATGCTATTTCTCCAACTTGAGCTTCTTGTTTTCTTCCTTGAGAGCACCATTGTTTTTCTCTTCCTTGAGCTTCTTGTTCTCATCTTTGAGCTTCTCATTCTCAAGGATCAAACCATCATCATGAACAATAGTTTCTAGCATAATAGACTTGGTGGTTTTGAGTTCTTCAAGATCTTTCTTGAGCTTTTTATTGTCATTCTTGAGCTTGACAAACTCATCATACTCATCGACCTCAACCACTTGCTTGCCCTTGCTACTAGAACTTTGCTCAATGCTCTCAATGATCAAATCATCACATGATGTAGCTATATCAATCTTAACAACATTGTTAGTAGCATCATGTGGCTCATCGGATAAAAATTCTTGAGCAATGACAAGATTATCATGATTTATCTTAAGAGTGGTGTATTCTTCTTTTAGCTTGTTGTGGCTAGTGATGAGCTCTTTGTGCACCCACTCAAGTTTATCATGTTTTTTAAGCTCTTTCTTAGAAGATTTGAGCTCCTTGAGTTTGGATGATATAGCATCATTTGCTTCTTTAAGCTCAACACTAGCATTTTCCGCTATATCACATTTGGCTAAAAGAGAATTATTTTTAGCTTCTAGCTTTTCATTTTTAGCTCTAGTTTTTATAATGATCTTAGTGTATTGTTTTAGCAATCTAGCAAGATCATCATAAGAAGGTGATTCATATTCATCATCATCACTATCGCTATCGTCATCACTAGCATGCTCATCATCACTACTATCATCATTATTAGATACCTTGCGGTCACCCTTGGCCATAAGGCATAGGTGTGTAGAGGATGATGGCGGTGGTGGCGGTGAAGATGATGAAGAGTCAATAACAATTGTGGCCACCTTCTCATTGTCACTATCATCATCGGATGAGGAACAAGATGAATCAATGTCCGTGAGCCAATCACCAACAATGTATGCCTTTCCACTCTTCTTCTTCTTGTGGAAGTCTTTCTTCTTACCATCTCTCTTCTTGTATGGCTTGTTCTTCTTCTTCATTACTTAAGTCATCTTTCTTTCCCTTGTATTTGCTCTTGAACTTGTCTTTCTTGGGCTTAGTGCATTGGTGTGCTAGATGACCAAGTTCTCCACAATTGAAGCAATCCATCTCAGAGATTGGCTTCCTTCTAGAGCTAGTGAAGAACTTCTTCTTGCCATTAAACTTGATGCCACTCTTGTTGAGCTTCTTTAGCATCTTGATGGTCTTTTTCACCATGAGAGCAAGACTTTCATCATCACTTGAGCTCTCATACTCAAGTCTTGCTTTACCCTTCTCTTGGCTAGCTTTGAATGCTAAGTCCTTATCTTTCTTCTTGGTAGAGGATGAGCCATCTTGTGACGTAATGTGCATGTACATCTCATGAGCATTGATCTTTCCCAAGATTTGTATCGGTGTAGCGGTGGAAAGATCACCTTGATGAAGCACGGTCACAATATGCCCATATTTATCAATGGGGAGGGCACTCAAGATCTTTCTTACAACATCGGATGGTTGTATTTCAGTGAGTCCAAGCCCATTGACTTCCTCTACAAGAACATTCAAACGTGAATATATTTCATTAGCACATTCTTTAGGAAGTATTTCAAAAGAGTTGAGCTTTTTCAAGACAAGATGATAGTATTCCTCACGCTCACTCTTAGTTCCCTCATGGAGTGCACAAACGTTCGACCATAGTGCATGGGCATCTTTGTAGTTCCTCACCTGATTGAACACATCTTTGCAAAGGCCTCTGAAGATGGTGTTTCGAGCCTTTGCATTCTACTTCTCGTAATTCACTTCATCGCCTTGTAGGTGAGTAGCATCCCAAGGTTTTGGGAAGCCTTATGAGGTGGCTCTAAGAATACCAACATCTAGAGCTTCTAGATACGCCTCCATGTGAATTTTCCAATAAGGAAAATTATCTCCCTCAAAGATAGGAGGAGGTCCATCCCCATAAGACATCTTTCTCTAGGCGGTTAAGCCTAAATACGTGAGCATGAGGCTCTGATACCAATTGAAAGGATCAAGATGCCCAAGAGGGGGGGGGTGAATTGGGCTAATTATAAATTTCTTTGCAATAATCAAATCCTATGGTTAGCCCAATTAACCCCTTGTGCCTAGAAAGTATTTCTATTGATCTAACACACAAAAGTTTAGCACCCTAAGTTCCAATCCTACTCTAGCATGGCAATTCTAGGAATATAAATGACAAGTATTGAATTGCTCAAAGTAAATGTTTAAAGTAAAGAAAGGAGAAGGAACGCGGCGATGTTTTGCCGAGGTATTAGAAAGTCGCCACTCCCCACTAGTCCTCGTTGGAGCACCCGCACAAGGGTGTAGCTCCCCCTTGATCCGCGCAAGGATCAAGTGCTCTCTATGGGTTGATTCTTTGACACTCCGTTGCAGTGAATCACCCACATCCGCTCACAACTTGAGTTGGGTCACCCACAAGCTCCACCAGATGATCACCAAGCTCTCTAATCACCACCAAGCTGTCTAGGTGATGGCGATCACCAAGAGTAACAAGCATGAACTCTCACTTGACCATGACAAGCCTAATGAGAAGGGTGGATGCACACTTTGCTACTCTTGATCTCACTAATGAGGGCTCTCTTTAGGATTCTTAAATCTCAATCACCTCACTAGGACCTTGCTCTTCTTGGCAGTCTCAAAGGTATTTCTTAGCTGTTGGAATGAGCAAAAGTACCCCCACACACGAGTGGAGGGAGTATTTATAACATGGGCTGAAAAATGAACCGTTATGTGCCTCTACGGGGTGACCGGACGCTCCGATCATGTTGACCGGACATGGCGGTCAGTTTACCCCAAACTCCAGTGTTTATAGTGTGACTGGATGTTGGCCAGCGTCTGGTTACCACTGACCAAACATGTCCGATCGCAATTTTCCCTCACTGGAACCTTACTGATGTCGATCGGACGCTAGACCTCTAGCGTCCGGTCACTTGCTGAGCAACGTCCAATCAATAGTCGGCACCAGACCAGCGTCTGGTCAGCACTGACTGGACGTGTCCGATCAGGATTCTCCCTCTCTGGGATCTTACTGGAGTCGACCGGACGCTGGCCCTCAGCGTCCGGTCACTTCACTTCTCAGCATCCGGTCACTTCCAGACGACTTCACCTTGATCAAATGATCTGACCAGACTCTAAGCCAGCGTCTGGTCACACCAAAGCCAGCGTCCGGTCAGTATTTGACCCTCTATTCACTTCCAACTCTCGATTATATGTGAATGAAGTTTGCTCTATTGGATCTAAGGACTATTTTGGAGCTACCTAGTGCTAGTTTCATCAAGTGTGCACCACACCTAACCCACTAGACTCACCTAGGTCAAGCTACCCGTCCGTACCCCCCTTAATAGTATGGCCAAAGGAAAAACAAAGTCCTAAACTACTCTAAGTGTCACTCCAACTCCAATTGATACTTAGAACTAGTCCATCCTTAACCCTGTCGTCCATCCTTTGAAAACTGAAACGATTTCCATTGTAGGGGCATGACCATCATGATAGCCCAATCGATCTCCATTACCATGACCTAACTTAACTGCCTCTATAAAACACATGTTAGTCACAGTAATCATGTATTGTCATTAATCACTGAAACCCAACTAGGGGCCTAGATGCTTTCATGGTGGATGGAGGTACAAGTTTTAGTGCAGCAATATGGCGGAGTCATTCAATAAGTTGCTATTGGAGATATGTGGTATGCCCATGAATGCAATCGTTCAATTCACCTTCTATAAGCTTGTTGCCTGGTTCAATGATAGACATGCCCATGCATTGTAGTTGCAGAGTGATGGAGAGATATGGGCTCCAAAACCAAAGGCACACCTAGAGAAGGCAAGAGAGAGGGCTGGCACACATGAGGTTACATGCTTTGACCATGCCACAGGGACTTATTAGGTCGAGCATAGGGGTGGTACAATGTCCAACGGCGAGGTCCAAGAGTCGAGGATACATGTGGTTGTCCTCCAAGATTTCAAATGCACTTGTGGTAAACCAAGGCTGTACCACTTTCTATGTTCTCATTTGGTGGCAGTAGCTAGGCATCGCAACTATAATATCGAGAGGATGGTACCTCACGAGTTCAGTGTCGACATGCTTGTGCACACATGAAGCCCCCGCTTCATGCCTTTCCAGAACCCTAGAGAGTGGCCTCCATATGATGGGCCGAAGTACATTGTGGATCCAGCTTACTGTTGGAACAAGCGTGGATCAAGGCAGAGGACAAAGCACAGGATGGTTATGGACCAGATAACCAGAAGAACAAGGCATGGGAGAGGAACTTCATTTGTTACTGACCCCGAGCAGTACGAATGCGGCAAGTGTGGTAGACTTGGCCATAATTCATGAAGTTGCCATTGGCATATTAGTGAGGTGCGACTATTGGTTGATTTTATTATTTTATATTTGTCGTACTCATTTAATTAATTATGCATGTCTCAATTTATGCTTGTATTTGTGTCAATTACTTATACATTTCTAAGTTCATGTTTCATTATATATTGAAATTCTAATTCATTCACTTTTTTCCTAGGATGGCGCAATTCCACCTGCTCGACCCGACGTACGAGGCGACCCACCGAGGACGTCTCATAGCGCTGTGGCAGGTAATAATCTATAAGTTTTGTTCAAAATTTGGTGAGTGTACATGTGTTCGTGAAGTAACAGGAGACTATGTTTTATTCAATGCAGGACCTTCCACTCCTTCATCCTAGAACCCACAGTGGGTTCTTGGACATGCGGTACGACAACAGGTACACTCCTTTCCTACAAAGAGCTGGCCTAGATGTCATCTCTTTTCAGGTTAGTCGTGGGTTGCCCAAGTTCAACTCAGCGACTATAACTACGTTGGTTGATAGGTATTAAATTGAATCATTGCCTCCATTCATGGCCATTTGTTCATGTGATTGACTTTTTGACAAGTAATCTTGCTTTGTCTTAAATATAGGTGGTGGTCGGAGACTCACAGCTTCCACCTACCTTTCGGGGAGATGATAGTCATGCTCTAGGACTGTTAGAAGATGCTAGGCCTAAGGATTCACGGCAACCCAGTCACCAGGCAGTGCAGGTCAGAGGGCTGGAGAGCACGAGTGGAGACCTTCCTTAGGCGTGAGTTTGGCGAGCAAGGGGTTTGCACTTCTAGAGTTCCCATCTCCTGGCTACGGGAAGAGTTCACACAGTGCTCCAAGGAGGAAGATGAGGAGACAGTTGGGTACTACTATAGGGCGTGGATCCTACACCTGTTTGCCTACGTTCTCTTCCTCGACGCCACGGGTGATAGTGCATCCTGGATGTGGATCCACTACCTAAGTGACTGGGACTAGGCAGGTCACTACAGCTAGGGCTCTGTAGTCTTGTGTTTCTATACCAGCAGCTGTGCGAGGGGTGTCATTAGTCTTCGTCCAACGCGTCACTTGGTGGATGCGTGTACCTGTTACAGCTGTGGATGTGGGCTCATCTTCTAGTTGGTCATCCAGAGGTTCTAGCTCGTTGTGAGTGGTTCTAAGGTCAGTCTCCAAGTTGGTAGCCGGTGTGGGCGTACCTTTGGGACCAGTCTAGGGTTCCGTACACGAGGTTAGACCAGGCATACATTGAGTTCATGAATGATCTAGACACGTCGATGACGTATAGTGTAAGTAAATTTTATTTTCCATGTTGGTTTGAAAAGGATTAGTATACCATCTAATATCTTGTTTGGACATGTTGCAGGTGGAGTGGGAGCCGTACGGTGGAGAGGGCGCACTTCCTTTTCAGTTGAGCAATGTTTGTGGGTTCAACGACGACTTCTATAGGATGAGGTGCCCTCTAATCTGCTTCTATGCTATCGAGTTTCACCTGCCAGATAGGGTTGCATGCCAATTTGGAGTGAGACAGCTTTGGCCTATGGCTCTGTTCTTGACTGGCGTTGACTTATACAAGTAAGTGTTTTGATATTTCAAATGTCTCATAATGGTCCATTTCCATTAATATGGTGACATGTACATGAATTCAAGTAACAATGACATACGTGCATGTTGGATCGTTAGAAGAACAAGAAGATTTTTGACTGGGAGAGACACCACCAGTCCTTCATTGAGCAATGGGAGAAGATGGATGACAACGTGGATGACAACAACGAGCCGCACATGAACTGTGAGATCAGGCGGTACTAAGCTTGGTACCAGCGTGCGACACATTGTAGGCTGAAGGTACAGTGGATAGAAGATGACTACACCGACATCGAGTCCTCCGACGATGAAGACATGACGTATGACCAATCGACTTGTGCAGGAATGCAGGTGGAGGCAGGACCGATCTTGGATAGAGTGGTAAGCCAATTGTCTTATTTTTCTACGTTAAGTTGCACAACAGTACATTAGGCATTCTAGGACCAACATTAGGAGTTATCTATTTTAGTTAGTGCCACCTTCAAGCCGTATCACCCTTATAATACGTTAGATTCTTATACAAAAGAAAACAAAACCTATTGTTATCTATTCAGAAGTATTATTACTGAGAACTTTGTTGCAGGGCAATACACTCAAATGCTCAGTTGAAGAGATTGAGCGCATTTGGCCGAGAATCAGGAACGACTATATGCTTAGCTTCCTGGACGTAAGATTAAAAATATTCTTTCAAACATATCATTAATACGTTAGATTCTTTTAGTTAACATAATTTTGTACAACAGAGGCTGTCACGTCATCTACGCCGTGCGGCTGGTCATTGTGGTTGTAGGACAAACACGACGCAAGACGTGTACGTTCCTTCCGCAGGTAGAGGAGGCTTGGGTTTCTCTAGCCAAGCAGCTATAGGGGACGGGAACGGGGATGGGGAAGACGATGATGACGACGATGTGGACAAGAGGCACGAGGAGCTTGGTCCCTCTCTGCTCCATGATGCTCCCTCAACTCATCCTACACCACCTCTAGACACTAGGCAACGCCGTCCGCGTGACCCTTACACTCCAGGTACGAGTGCTCTCGGTCACAAGGGTAAGGGCAAGAGTACGAGGCAGTGATGGATGTGGTAGTTGTTAGTATGCACTATTATGGATTTTGTATTTACTTTTCTATAACTATTTGGGACTGTATGGACATTGTGGACTATTTGGACTGTGCATGACATATTATGTTGGTTGTGATGTTCGTTGTGGTTGCATTTTTCTCATTGGATGATTAAATGTTTCGAATATATAATGATGTCTCTGTTTGTAACCGTGGATGCTCCTAAAACAAGAGAAACTCTTGTGAATTTTTTCTATGAATCATTAATCATACTACAATGCTAAAAAGGCACAAATGTAGTACATAGATTAACTATAAATTTATTAGAACGTGTATAATCCAAACGTATCGTACATACACTTTGTAGATGAATCTAGGGTTACCAAGCAACAGTGAATAAATCTATGCATTTCAAACAATAAAAATAGACTTTTTAGATACAAGGACAACAGTGATTTATCACATCACTGACATAGTACTGGCATGCAAGGAAGCACAACTCCACTCTATCTCCACCATCCATCTTATTACTGTTTGATCCAAGGACTGAGGTGAAGAGGCACACGTATCGCTGACATGGCACATCGAGAGGCCTCCATTCCTCCTCTCAACCTATAAATAATCACTAACTCCCTCTCATTCACACATACAACAAGGAAGAAGAACACTCCTCAGCATTTTCTTTCGTTGCAGTACTAATGTCTGGAGGGTCGTCCAGAGGGAGAGAAAAGGGGAAGGGAGCTACCATTAGGTGGGAGGGTCCTCTTGGTCCCAATTTCTTTGAGGAAGCTCTTTATGAGAGGTTCCCAGTTGAGAGCAAAAGTGATTTCACCAAAGAGACACCACTGAGAGGATACAATGATAGGAAAGAAGAGTGGCTAAAATGCATGCATGGTGAGAACTACCTAGTGCAGATGTTCACCGAGGAAATAGATGGAGGTCGTCGTTTCTTTAAATGTCCGTGAGCATGGGTAATTGCTATTACTATTTGTTTCTTCAATATGTTTCTCTTCTATATAACTTACATGACATACTTATTGTAGTCTTCCTTGGCCGAAGAAAACTATGGGTTCACTAGGTGGGTCGATCCTCAACCTATTTATCTGCATGCGGAGTACATCTACTACATACAGGACTGTATCTTCGATCTAGAAAGGGAAGTTAGCAGCGGTTACAAGAACGACGGACAGCACGACAACAACAATGGTGTCGATTCACAGGAGGCACTCTGCAATGATCCATATTGCACCTGCCCTAACCACAAGAACAAGAGGACTCCCCTGTCACCCCTGCCACCACTACCACCAACAACGGAAGGCTACTATGGAGAAGGTGCAACACAATTTGCTATGTGGCCACACTACGATGATGACTTTATCTTATTCCCATGCCACATCTATGTGTTTGTTGTTTGGTTTAATTACCTAAGGCATGTTAGATTTAGTCAAAGGAAACTCTATACCCAGGTTCGGTACATGTTCTCACATGCCATTTCATGTGTTTCATGTGTTGAATTATATAATGTCGTACGTCGTTAGGTTTTATTTGCAGCATGTGTTCACATTTCAATACGTCCGTAACATTAAGCGGAATATTGAGACCATAAATAATGAAAACAACCATATAATAAAAAGTTCAATACTATGCCACATTAAACAACATAATAATACTAGAAGTACGTGTCGATAGTAGACATAGGGGCAAATGCACTTCCAAATCCTTAGTCTGAAACATACTGAGTAAGCAACTCATCATTCGAGTACCAGTCCTCTACTACAATCCTGTTGCTATAGCTAGGCTGACCTATGTTGCTCTAACCGCTTGTCGCCTATAGTAAGCAGCCTCCGCTTCATCTGCGGCCGCTGCGGTTTGAGTGAAGAACACGTCGTCATCCTCCTCCGCCTATAAGCCTGCCTCTGCTAGACCGATGAGCTCGCTCAGTCTGCCAGTGTCTTCCTCAGCCTCCTCCGCCTGCAACCCTGCCTCTGCTAGAGCGATGAGCTTGCTTAGTCTACCAGTATCGTCCTCAGCCTCCTGTGCCTGCAAGCCCACCTCTGCTAGAGTAATGAGCTCACTAAGTCTACCAGTGTCATCCTCATCCTCGTCCCCCTCATCAGACAACACAATCGGTGATTGAACGGTGTGACCAACTCGCGATCTATGCTCATCTAACTTCTTCTCCTCATACCTTGCACGAGCTAGCTCTGCGGCATGTTTCTCACTGCAACCAATCCCTTCATGTATGAAATACAATCAGTTAGCAACGTGATTATATTATATTTAAAATCAGGCAATGAAAAAAATGTTTTTAAGCACTCACTGGCACATAATGCAACAACATGCTCGTTCAAGTCCTGCATCTGTACTCTTGTCTCCTCCCTTGCCTCATTCCTTGCCCTCTCCTCCTCTAACGTCATATGTCTCTCCAATCCCCATTTGTTAAGCCCAACATCGATCGGGTTATAAATACCGCGTTGTCTAGCAAGCTCACGCATCTTTTCTTTGTGATGTTTAACGAATAGGTTGACATACTCAGGTCCATATCCCCTCTTCCATGCAATTACTTGCCTCTTCTTTAGTTTATCCAAGAACTTAGCTTGACCATCATAACATTCCCACCTACATTTCCTAGTGCTCTGTTCAAACAAAAAATTATATCATATATGTCTTAGCAAAAGAAACAAAATTCGATTTCATGTTTACCGCAAAAATAACCAACCTCATTGTCGGTGCAGAAAGTGACCAACTAGTGAATATTTGTAGTTTTGCCGTACGTTGTGATCGGAGGTGGCCTAGCACTCAATGACACAGGATTTATACTGGTTTAGGCAACGTGCCCTACGTCTAGTTTGGGCCGGTTAGTGACTTTATTCTTGAGCCCAGGTGCTCGAAGTTTGCAGTGGGGTTACAAACAAGAAGGAGAAAGAAGGGGTGTACAAGAGGTCCGGTCGGCTCCGGTTGGAAGGGCTGAGAGCGATGGGAGCTGCGCTATGAGTAGGTGTTCAAGTGTGTGCTTGGAGTCTAAACCCGGCGGTTCTGTGGTTGTGATCTAGTGAACTTGATCGGTGCTCACTATCTTCAAGCAGGGCTCTCCCTTTTTTGTTGGAGGGGGCACGTCCCCTTTTATAGATAAAGGGGATAACTTTACAAGTGAGAGGGTGAGGGTACGTATGCTACCGAGCCTTGTTGCCCATGCCTACCGAGCCTTGCTGCCCATGCCGGGGGGTACAAGATAATGGTAGGCGCCTACAATATTATTGATGTCACTGTAGAATGTTAGATGTATGCGGGAGGTCGTGCTGCCTTTTTCAGGGATGGTAGACATCGGTACCTGCAAATACTGTTTGATGCCTAGAGACATGTGAGGAGTCTCACTATGTTTACCCGGTACGGTAAATCTCGACGCCCATAATGCTATTGATGCCTAGAGGCACGTGGGGGGCCTTACCGTATGGGAGTTTTAGCGGCGCCTACAATACTGTAGAGGGAGATGTCGACGCCTACAATATTGTTTATGTCAGGGTGGCTGCAGAGTATTGTTCTGTGCAGGGTATGATCCCTGGTACAGTGGTTTTGACTTGTGAGCCTTGCCTTGCTTTTCTCCGCATGTCTCCTAGTTCCTACCGAGCGGGCGTCCCCGGTCGGATGGCTCCAGTCGGTTTTGAGTGCGCCGGTCGGAGAAGAGCGGTGAGCAGGGTTCCTACGAACCTGGGTCGGAGACGCGGGGTTGGAGTTGAAAGTAGTGTTTTGGGCCAGGCCTTCCGATCGGAGAGGCCGTCCAAAGGCGGCTGGAGTCGAAGCGAACGCTCCGGTCGGAGAGGTGGGCCGAAGTAGCCGACGAGCGGGCGTTGTTCCTCTTCGGCCAGACCTTTCGGTCAGTGACTGGGCCACCCTTCTGGCCTGTCGTTTTAGACTCTTGGGCCGAGCCTTGGCGTGGAAGCCGGTCCCCGAGGGACCCCGGGTTTTATGAACCCGACACTCATCATACTCAACCATATGGCCGCAATAATGGCCTATTCCAAGCTCCGAAGGGACTAGACCATAGTTGAATTTAACACCACATTCGCACATGACAGGAGGTGCTTTGTAAATTACCCTTTCTTTCTTCTTTTCCTTAACCTTTCGCGGTTCTTCTGGCCATTGGTTCTTAGGACCATACAACCACTCCTTGAAATGACACTTCGCTATTGAAAACACCTAAATAAGTAGACACTAGTACATGAACACATATAGCTCAATATTTCAACACATACACTTTGCACTTACTTATGTTTGTTTGGACACACAAACTCTAACGTATTCTCAGGGTTTATCATAGCTCGATCTCCACAATCGCACAGAGGAGGTTCCTCGAGTCGTCTAACTGCGGCTAGGTGCTTCTCCTTAGCCGTCATTGACGGAGGGTTAGGGGAGTGGAACCCACCATTTGAAGTGCTCACATGGATGTCTCCCTCTAAACGAATCGTCGAAAAGGAGGTACTTAGGATCAAACTTGTCTGCATCGTCGATCCACTGAAAGAAAAAGTACCTCTTATGGTCCTACACAACGAGATTCCAATAAAATATTAGTACCATACTTACACAAATAAAGAAAAAGGATAGTGGAAATAATTTCTTACATTAAAACGACTGCATGTGTAGAAGCAACGCGTCGCTGTGTCTGGATGTTTCGATTGAAAAACATGGGCCGGTAAACCACAGTCACAGTTAGGGACATGGAGGTCAGGAGGGACGGGGGCATCTTTGCTAGACGCGTCGGGGTATAATTCTCGAGGACGACACCATTTTCGCCAAAACTCCTCCCAAAACATTTCTTGCATCTAACAAAACAGATGTAATTTAACAAACATAAATCAAAACATCACAAATAAATGTCAATGAGAACCATAACTACAATACAACTAATTTCTTCCTAAGAACCGAAAGCAGTTAACATTAAACCCTAAACCTAGGGCTTTCCATTTGATGCACAATAATGAACCCATAACATAACTACATGCGCCTAGGTTTGCTAACTTTTCCACGCCTTAGCATCATCCTACATTTGTATAATACATATATTGAGGGATAAAATGAAACCCTAAGTGATGACGATTATTACGTTAAAAAATCTGACTAATATATACCAAATCGATGTGAAAAAAATTAGGAGGGGAGCGAGGATACCTTGCTCTCGAAGATCTACGGATCAAATCAAAGTTTCCAAAGTTCAATATGCCAATTCATGAGGTAAGGTGAAGTGGGGAGAGAAAAAACCCAAGAGGAAGAAGAAAGAAGAGGAAGAACGCTCGGGCACGAAGCTTGGGCTGGGTTAAATGGCAGGAAGCTCGACGAAAGTCACTCTGGCGCCGAGCTTGACGCCAAGATCTACGGCGCCAAGCTCGGCGCCAGAGTGACTAGCGCCGAGAGTGACTGACGCCGAGCTCTCTGCCATATCACCTTCCACGTTCGCGTCAAGCCCAGGAGCTCGACGCTAGGGACACTGGCGCCGAGACGTGTTAGCTCAGCGTCAGCATCAATAGCGCCGAGTTAAGGGTCCATATTCTGAAATATTTTCTCCAGGGGTCTATTTGTGAGAAACTTTCAAAGGCTAAAATATAAAAAATTCGGCCCTATCCCCAGCTCTCTTCAAAACCAGGTTGCATGCATCTTGCATCCCTTCTTCAGTCAGAAGAATAATGGAACGGACAAACAATGAATAAAATTGCAATTTGATTTGCTGCCGATATCTCTACAAGACATATTCAGGCTTCAACAAAATGAGTGTCTCTTGAAAGGTAGAATGCAGACAACACTAGGAATCTACTGCGACTCTAAAATGATACATATGGCAGATCAAATAGACCACTTGATGAAAAATGGGAATGCCATTGCCGCTGTCAAGCAACAGGCTGCAATTCTTCAGCAACAGAACCTTGGAAAAGAGTGTCATATCTCAAGCTCCTTGTGACATCAAAGAAATGTGCTACAGCTTCTTCGGGTGTTTTCTGAAGTACACCATGGCCCAGGTTAAGTATATGACCTTTTGGACCAGCTGCTTTCACAACCCTGCAGAGCAGGCAGTAAGAGACAAAAATATTAGCAGTTCATAGCAACTAATCCTAAAAAGGAAATTGGAATGTAAGGACTGGAGGCAAAGCCCATTTATGCTTGTGCACCAACCATTACCATCCCCCATGCAACATAAAACAAGCAGTAAGGCTTAAGTGATGCTATACATGATTCACTGATATTACCTGAAAACATGCAGAAAGATACAGCAACACCCTAAGATTGTGTGACGTAATCATTTATTCCCTATTCTTCGGTCAATGGTTCAATAGATCTAAGGACGAATATCCATTGGTGGTTTTGTAATTAGTACACAACCTTTTTCTTGAATACACAGAGGATAGTTTGGTACACAACTGATGGTTTGAATCAGAAACTGAGATGAGCTTTGCAAACTGTACAGCTGAACTTAATGATCAAAGATTGATAACTACTGAGAAGATCATTGTTATGATGGTGTAACACAAATACATGACGGGGCTGATTGGTGGTGCATAAGCGCTTATCCAGGCCCCCGTAGTGCAGGTGCCCTTTGTTTGGATGGTTGGACTTAGTCATATGCAGCATACCACAGTGCAAAAAGGGGCGAGTACGCAAAATTTAGTCGCATACATGGATGCAGGCCAAGAGAGAGCTGCCAGCAAGCAGCGTGTCTACCACCACCTTGCGGTCCGTAGTAGCCAATTGCGGAGCGCAGACTCGAGCGAGGGCACACAGACGCAGGGGTTGAGCACGCACAGCAACGCGACGAGCCGCAGGAGCTCGCCTCACGCATGGAGCTCGTCCACGAGCGGGCTGCGGGCGGCCACAAGGGAGACAAGCATGCGCAGCAACGCTGGGGAACCTGCACACAGATGGAACTGGCAAGCACCTGGCTTGGAAGGAGCAACGCTGGAGTGGGATCCTGTCTCGAGGCCTCCGGCGGCGGTGAAGAAGTACGGCGCAGGGAACAAGCGCTCTGTAAGAACTCGATTTGCAAGAGTTGGATCACAATCTCCAAGCCGTGAAGAAGTGCGGAGTAGGGAATCAATATTATTTTAATCCATCTCCAGGCCGTGAGAGGGCGAATTGGGAAGAAATACACGAGATTTGGGATTCAAATAACGCTGAGAGGGAACTCAATTTGCAGCTTCAGTCAATTGGACAAGTGTCGAATTTGGGCTGACTGCTGGCCGTGAGAAGATGAACTGTTTTCCAAGGAGACGATATTGTGATTAGCAGGAGGAGCAGCAGAGAGAGCAAAAGGAGAAGGAAGGCCTGCCGCTTTGGATTTTGGGGACGGAGGTGGCAATGATGTTGTTCATGTCATATGACCTGGAACGGCAGAAAGGATGAGGGAGATGGAGGTTGAAGAAGGAATGAGGTGATAGAGTTTAGGCCTACCACAGTAACAAAGAGGTGACTGCATCCAACTCGATGCAAGCAACCAAACACAATCTCCTACAATGAAAAAGTGCTATGCAAGCAAACCAAACACACCTCATTGCATGCAGTTATACAGGTTAAGGCTATGCTGCATAGGGTGTAATGCAGGTTTATCATAGTGCAGGCAACCAATCATACCTGACATGAAGATGTATACTACTCAGGCAGCACTTTAGGTGATCTCATTAATGAATTGCACATGAGCATTAACCAAAAACTCAAAATAACATAAATAAATTAAATGGAAATCTTTGAGGCCTTAACTAACCTATGAATTTCATCAGTCAGTACTGGTAATGGTGAAAACAGAAATGCTGGATCCACATTCCCTTGTACACTAATTCCATTACCAAGGCGCCGCCTTCCATCAGCCATGTCCACTGTCCAGTCAAGCCCAATAACATTAACTCCTGTGTCCTTCATGCGCTCAAGTAAACCTCCATTTCCAGTTTATATACAACACAAGGGGTACATGAGGGCACTCTTTCTTAATCCTACTCACAATCTGTCGAAGAAAAGGAAAGCTTAATGGACAGAATCAGTAATCAAAACTTTGCATGAAATCTTTTAATTGAGCTCTAAATAACAGTCTACAAGCTATGATATTTTGCACATTTTTCAAGGTCAAGATGAAATTCTGGATTTTTCCCTTCTAAATACACCAGGCTTGTGGAAATTACCATTATGACCAAGTAAGGCAGTTATATACACTGTGCTAGTTGCAGTCTTGAAGATATGCAAACCAAATTACAGGAACATACAGTATCTAAAATTCCAAATCCATGTGGACTGAGAACATGCTGCTGATGTTAAACATCAGCTACTGGTTATTTTGAGAGATTGGCTCTTTCTAGATTCCACTTTCGTGGTTATAAGGAACTTGTGGTCATAACCATAACAAGTCTTGCAATGTGGTACCAGAAATTGCAGGGGATTAATGCAATTAATCATGTGAGAAGCATTTCGGTATAAGCATAACGAGAGTAGTTCTTAGGAGATACTGAGCTTTAGAGCATTTAGTGAGAAACATCAATGTTGTACTATAAGACAGTGCATATACATAGCAACGCCACCGACCATGTAATACATGAAAGCAAGAAAGTAAGGAAGACTCACCTGTTTGATATATGGTTTTGACCACTGCTCCCACACATGAGGTGGAAGTTGTCCACCCCATGAATCAAATATCTGTATACACTGGGCCCCAGAGTTAACTTGGTAAATGATATAGTCAGATATCGCTTGTGCAAGGTGAGATAGAAGACCCCTCAAGACATCTGGAGCTGTATGGCACATGCTCTTTATATTTGTGTATGTGTTGGTCATCCCCCCTTCAACAACGTAAGTTGCAATTGTCCATGGGGCCCCCACAAATCCTAGCAAAGCAGCTTTTCCATCAATCTAGAGGATAGAAGAGGAAACGAGATTTATAAGCATCAAAGGAAGTGTAGGGCAGAATGCTTTGCTGAACAATACTCAATCCAATTCGTATCAATAAAACAGCACTCATAAATAAACTGTTGATGTTCATAAGTATATATTGAGATGAGAATAAAACTGTCAGCAGAATATTCAACAATGAGAACAACAAGAATATGACTTTGGGTTCAATATACTACATTAATAGGTTTACTGATGTTTCAGCAGGCTCACAATCCACTAATTACTAATAATTTTAAATTGAAATGCCCAACTGGCCTAGTGTACCAGCAGAGATTTCAAACAATCACTGGCATAAATATATAATTGAAATAATAACAAATGATAAGCATTTCATAGACATAATCAATGTCCAGAGAGATTAAGAAACAGTGTAGCATGTTTCAGAAGTTGCAAGCGTTGGAAAATGATGTTGATTTTCCGAGGAGATACCTCAAATATGTCAAGGTTTTCTCATTAACACATAATCGATCGAGACCTACAATAAAACAACCGTAGCGACCTCTTTTTCCTGAAATTTCTTTTCAGCTTTAGGCATTCATAAGCAGCCAAAACACTCTTGAGCTACCAAAGTGCACCAAATTTGTGATAGTAAGGGTATGATTAAAGTACGACTGCATCGGGATCGCACTAATGACCAACTATTCCAGCATGAGGCTAGCACTAACCAGTAACTACCAACATGCAGCTCTGAGTCTAATGTTACTTGAATCCTTCACATAAATGCATCTGGTAGGTCAAATACCAACACAAGCGTTGACTCACCATAATACATTGTACATTTATAGCTAGTACTATCATTTAGTAATCCCAGAGCACTACAACAAGTAACTCAATGGAACCAAGCTTTATGTAGCATAATAAATGCATACGGCCATACGGGCATTACCTCATTTCGCAGAATCTTTAGTGACTCCCCGACGAACTGGAGCATATCAAGGTCGATGGGGACGAGCTCCCTCACCTGCTCTTCGGACCGCACTGGCGATTGGATCACGGGCCCCTTGGAGTCCGAGATATCGAACGGCACCCCGATAGCCGGCTAGGGGCGTGAGTATGTCCGAGAAGAGGATGACGCCGTCAGGGCACGAAGGCACGCCACGGCTGCAGCGTGATCTCGACGATGAGGTCCGTGTTCTCGGAGCGCTCCCGGAACGAGGGGTGGCGCCTGGCCAGCGCCTGGTACTCCGCCATGTACCGCCCTGCCTGCCGCATCATCCACGCGGGCGGGCGTGGGAGGCCGTCCTCGCCCCGCGCCGCGCGCACCAGCAGCGGCTCATCTGGACACGCGGCGTGTAGTTCAGATTATTAGGGGCGAAATGGAAGTGAGAGAGGAAAGGGAATTGGGTTTACCGGAGGAGGAAGAGGAGGACGACGGCGAAAGGGATGCGGAGATGGCAGGAAGGCGGCTGCGCCGACGGCGGGTGGAGAAAGAGGGGGGCGCCGCAGAGAGGAAGACGGCCGTCGCGGTGGCCGTCGGGGGCATCATGGCGGTGGCGGTTACCGTGGCTTCGCCTTTGTGCTATCTAATCTAATCTTGTTTCGGGGTGATAGACGAAGAGGTCAGGCTCGGCCGCTTTGGGGCGAACCGCCGCTTCTTCTTCCGTAACCGGAGCCTGTACAGGGAGACCTACGGCAGTCCGGCCGGGTGGACGTGCAACTGGTTGCACTGCAGGGTATAACTTCTCAAAAGAAAAATCGCTATGAACGGATAAATTTGGATTATGTAGGCGCAGGGCCGTCCCGAGGAGATACGGGGTCCTGTACAAAACTAAAAAAAATGAGGCCTAGTCTAGAAAAAAATCTTTATTCTTTGTTTTTTCTTACGCTTTTATCAACTCGATTCAAAATTTTTAGATCGATTTGCAGAAGATATGGCTTCAATCTTCAAACACTAGTCCACTAGGCGAGTCTAGATGAAAAGAACAAAATTTAGAGATTGATCTACTACTCGCTATAGTTCAATGTGAATGAATTGGAAAAAAAGAAATATGAACGATTAGTATTACCTTCAGCCTTCATGGCCTTGCCTCGGTGCCTCGCCGTTGCTGTCACTCGTGATACATGGCTGATAAGAGACGGACAGGTTTGGGATCGCAGGAGTCGGGAGACAAAATGACGCCGTGCAGGCTCCGAAAAACCATTTTTTTTATTAAGCTTGCCAGTGGGTGATCCTGTTTTGGGCCAACGAAACAAAATCTGCTTAGCTATATGGGTTATGGTACTAAAAAATTGGAGGCCTATCAGAACTGGAGGCCCTGCGCCGTCGCCCTGGCTGCACGCCCGCAGGGACGGCCCTGGTAGGCGTTGACCTCCACGTAGCAGCAATTATGGTTTGTTGACAATTTCGCTGACTTTAGTGAGATGCAGTTAGGGCTTAAATTTTTTTGAAACTCAGGGCTAGCTCTGCTGCCTTGTTATTGAAACCGGAGACTCAACAGTATCGCGAGTCACCAAACACTTTACAGACTCCGGGAGGGTTTTGTTCAAACATGTGACTCACCCGGATCCCAACTCATCCCTAAGTTGGCTAGAGCATGCCAGCTGAATTATAATTTATAGGAACAAGGAGAACATCATCGCATACAAAATGCTTGTGAAAAAGGACCCATCTATCCTAAATCAACATACCGCTAACCGCTAGGTCCATCGATGAAGTGAAAACCGCATGCTGAAGGAGCGCCGAATCTACCTCGACTTGGACCCGAGAGATCCCATAATCCATTGTCGATTGCAAAGCTTTCGCACATGCCGCTGCTTCTGCTGATAACACGTCTGGTACCACTGTCAGTCGACCTGCTCCAGCGATGATAGGTTCACCATGATGATCCCTAACAATGAAACCCTGATGCAGTTAGGGCTTTAGGGGTGGGCATTATCCTCCGAGGCTGCTCTCTTGTCTCAACATCAAGTTCCTTAAACTAGCTTTTCCAGCTATGGCGGTGGTATAAACGAAGACGGAACCGAGTAAAATCGTGCTAAACAGGTCTTTAGGTTTTCTATGTATAGTAAAAGAATAACCTAAAGAAAAATAATTTAGGTTAACATAATGAACAAAACATATATATATTCAATTCTGTTTCTACATAATTATCATAAAAATGTGAGTGGATTTTGTTACTAGCAAACTGAAAGCGTCCAGATAGCATGATGTATAGCAATTCAACAGTAAGAAAATGAACAGATTTTAGAGAAAAAAGAATCGGAGGTACTCCCGGTGGTTTGGCTTGAATCCTAATAATCCCTAACAATACTTTGGTTCAATTTACTCCACCAACTATTTTAATTGGTCCGATCTACTTTATAAAGATTTTTTATTTCGGGTAAACACTATAACCCCGTTCGCTGGTCTGAAACTTGACTGAAACTGGCTGGTTTTGTGAGAGAGGAACACTGTAGCAGCTGGTTGATGAACAATGTTTTGTGAGGAGGAGCAGCTGGCTGATCTGGAAAAACCAGACCAGCGAATGCAGCCTATCTATAATATATAACGGTAATACTAGGAATCAGACATCCGTCCTCGCCGAACGCCCCTTTTGGTGGACCCAACATCCAGAAGCCTATTCATTCCTATCTGCTCCCCTCCAGTCACAGCAGATTAAATAAAATCACGCATCACCACGACTGCGCTCCGCGCCCGGCTCCGCCGCGGCTCCCGTACGCCTCCTTCTCTATCACACCTCCCGCCGGCCTTCCTCTCCACCACCGTTGTGCCTTGCACCACCATGGCGTGTTCCCCCATGACCACACAGCCGCGGCGTGCTTATCGCGCAAGGCCGCACCACCCGACTGTTGTTGTCTCTTGTCGTGTCCACCAAGGGCACCGCGTGCACCTTATCGCCGGTGAAAGCTCTAGTTTAGTTTTAGTTAATTGATAAAACCCTAAGTGCTAACCTAGTTTATCAAGATGATTATGAGATAGGTAGCACTACTCCAAGTGATGAAGCAATGGCGAAGATCATGACAATAGTGATGGCATGGTGATGGTCAAATGCTTAAACTTGGAAAAGAAGAAAGAAAAAAACAAAAGGCTCAAGGCAAAGGTATAAAATATAGGAGTCATTTTGTTTTAGTGATCAAGACACTTAGTGAGTGTGATCACATTTAGGATAGATAGCCGTACTATTAAGAGGAGTAAAACTCGTATCGAAATGCGGTTATCAAAGTGCCACTAGATGCTCTAATTCATTGCATATGCATTTAGGATCTAGTAGAGTGCTAACACCCTTGAAAATGTTTGTGAAAATATGCTAACACATGTGCACAAGGTGATACACTTGGTGGTTGGCATATTTGAGCAAGGGTGAAGGAGATAGAGTCGAAAAGAAGTTAGTCGCGCTGGTTACAGAGTGACCGGATGCGTCTGGTATGTGACCGGACACGTCCGGTATTTTGGCGGCAGACTCAGCGACCGAACGCGTCCGGTCGCCACACCGGACGTGTCCGGTGTGAATCAGCAGGCAGCAGTATATGGAGGGCAGTCGATCGGACGCTGGCAGTGTTCGGTCCGGTATCACCGGACGTGTTCGGTCGGGCGTGGTTGCTTACTGTACTCCACCGGACGCTGCGGCTCAGCGTCCGGTCATTTGCGACTCTGCGTTCAGTTGTCAGCAGAAGGGGTAGCAATGGCTAAGTTTGATTTGAACTGGACACGTGGCAGTCTGGGGCTGCTGGACACGTTTGGTATGCTGACCGGACGCGTCCGGTATTCACGACCGGACGCGTCCGGTGCTGCGTCCGGTGCAGTGTGACCGGAGCATCCGGTCGACGCGCAGTCAGCCCATTTTTTGAGCCAACGGCTCTATTTGATGTGGGCTTCTATTTAAAGCCCCTTGGCTGGCTCAAGCCACAACCCTTGCACATTTTCATTGACATAACAACCTTGTGAGCTTAGTAAAAGCCCTCCCACTCATCTCCATCATTGATCCATCATCATTGTGAGATTGGGAGAGAATCCAAGTGCATTTCTTGAGTGATTGCATCTAGAGGCACTTAGTATTCGTGTTGCGCTATGGATTTCGCTTGTTACTCTTGGTGGTTGCCACCACCTAAACGGTTGGAGCAGCGGTGGAGGATTAGCACGAGTTGGTGATTGTTCGTGGCCATCTTCGATGATTGTGAGGGGAGTTCTACCTTTCCCGACAGAGTGTCGAAAGGTAACTCTAGTAAATTGCTCGTGTCATTGAGTTACCTCACTTGTGGGTTGGTTCTTGCGGTGTCCTATCATGTGGACGAGGTTTGTGAAACACCTCTTAGCTGCCGAACCACCAAGTGTTGGTCGACACAACGGGACTAGCATGTTGGCAAGCACATGAACCTCGAGAGAAAAATCGGTTGTCTCTTATCATTTGCATTCTCTCGGTGATTGGCTTAATCTTCATCTTGTGATTGGTTCATCTCCTACACGGCGGTATAATCACCCCACTCACCTATTTACATTCTTGCAAACTAGTTGATACAAGCTCTTTAGTATAATTAGAATTGAGAGCTTGCTTTATTATTTACATGCATCTAGTTGAGCTCTTTAGAGTAGCAAGACTGAGAGCTCTTAGTGAGTAGTTACATAGCAAGTTTGGGTGCCTTAGTAATTATTACAACTAGAATTGTTGGATAGGTGGCTTGCAACCCTTGTAGAGCTAGAGCAAGTTTGCATTACGCTATTTGTCATACTAATCAAATTGCTCTAGTTGATTTGTAGATTTTAAAATAGGCTATTCACCCCCCCCCTCTAGCCATATTAGGACCTTTCAGCCGAGGGCAGCGCAACTGCTCACCAGGGACCACACAACCGTTCCGTCCGCTGCCATCCTCCTTCTCCACCATGACCGCATAGCTGGATCCCGCTGTGTCGTGCTCCGTCCGCCTGGCTACCATGTTTTGCTGAAAGCGCATGTTGCAACCGTATGTTTCGAGTGTTTTCAGAGGTACATTGAAAGTGTTTCAGATGGAATGTTGTGAAAGTAGATCGGTATGTTGCATATGTTGCAATGGTTGTACACGTATGTTGTAAAGGTTTCATCTGTGCTTTTCTGAACGTATGTTGCAAGTGTGTTTATTTGGATGTTGCGTATGTTTGCAATGGTTTTCAGATGTTTCAGAAGCATATTTTAAGTGTTTCATATGCCTTTAGACGTATGTTCCAATAGTTGTATTTGGATGTTTCAAAAGCAGATCGGTCTAGACGCGCGCGTTGATCCACGTGGAGCGCACGAAACGGAGTGTAGCGCGTTGAAAGCTCTAGTTTGGTATTGGTTAATTGATAAAATCCTAAGTGCTAACCTAGTTTATCAAAGTGATTATGAGATAGGTAGCACTATTCCAAGTGATGAAGCAATGGTAAAGATCATAATGATGGTGATGGCATGGTGATGATCAAATGCTTGAACTTAAAAAAGAAGAAAGAGAAAAACAAAAGGCCCAAGGTAAAGGTATAAATAGTAGGAGCCATTTTGTTTTAAGTGATCAAGACACTTAGTGAGTGTGATCACATTTAGGATCGATGGCCATACTATTAAGAGGGGTGAAACTCATATTGAAATGCGGTTATCAAAGTGCCACTAGATGCTTTAACTCATTGCATATGCATTTAGGATCTAGTGGAGTGCTAGCACCCTTGAAAATGTTTGTGAAAATATGCTAACACATGTGCACAAGGTGATACACTTGGTGGTTGGCACATTTGAGCAAGGGTTAGAAACTTCACCGGTGCCCTATACAGAAAAGACAGGGGTTCACAGAGTGACCGGACGCTAAGGTCCTACGTCCGGTCAGTAGTAGTAGTGAGCATGGGTCTCGGTTTTGTGACCGAACGCTGGCGTGAAGAGTGACCGGATGCTGGCTAGGTGTGTTCGGTCAGTGCTGACGTAAGGCGCACAGAGGAAACGTTGAGTGACCAGACGTCGGGTGAGTCCGGTCGAGCAGGACCGGACGCGTCTGGTCGTGAAATTTCATGTTTGGAACCATACTAGAAATGACCGGACGCTGGGGTCCTGTGTCCGGTCACTTTCGAACTGATGTGCCCGGCCATCACTTGACCGTTGAGATCGAGCGATCGGCGTTTGAAGCCAATGACATATGGCAAGCATCGGGCGACCGGACGCTGGGGTCCTGCTCTGGTTGATCTGACTGGAGCGTCCGGTCACCCCGTGTTGTGCCCAGTAAAGGGGTACAACGGCTCTATTTCATGGGGGCTTCTATTTAAGCCCTATGGCTGGCTCAAGCTCGTTCTCTTGGCCATTTGCATTGACACAACAACCTTGTGAGCTTAGCCAAAGCCCTTCCATCTATCTCCATCATTGTTTCATCATCATTATGAGATTGGGAGAGAATCCAAGTGTATTGCTTGAGTGATTGCATCTAGAGGCACTTGGTGTTTGTGTTTTGCTGTGGGATTCACTTGTTGCTCTTGGTGGTTGCCACCACCTAGATGGCTTGGTGCAGTGGAGGAGGATTGGTATGAGTCGGTGATTGTTTGTGGCCATCTTAGGTGATTGTGAGGGGATTTGTACCTTCCCCGATGAAGCACCGAAAGGTAACTCTAGTGGATTGCTCATATCATTGAGTTACCTCACTTATGGGTAGGTTCTTGCGGTGTCCAAATTGTGTGGACGAGGTTTGTGCAACACCTCTTAGCCGCCGAACCACCAAGTGTTGATCGACACAACGGGGACTAGCGTGCTGGCAAGCACATAAACCTCAGGAGAAAAATTGGTTATCTCTTACCCTTTGGTATTCTCCCAGTGATTGATTTAGTATTCATCTTGTGATTGGTTCACTCCTCTACACGGTGGTATAATCACCATACTCACTTATTTATATTCTTGTAAACTAGTTGTGGCAGGCTCTTTAGTGTAATTAGAATTGAGAGCTTGCTTTGTTTTTTAAGTTCATCTAGTAGAGCTCTTTAGAGTAGCATGATTTGAGAGCTCTTAGTGAGTAGTAACATTGCAAGTTGTGTGCCTAGTAATCATTGCAACTAGAATTGTTGGATAGGTGGCTTGCAACCCTTATAGAGCTAGAGCAAGTTTGCATTTTGCTATTTGTCATACTAATCAAATTGCTCTAGTTAATTTGTAGACTTTTAAATAGGCTATTCACCACCCCTCTAGCCATATTAGGACCTTCCAAGTGGTATCAAAGCTGTGGTCACCATTTGATTAAAGACTTAACAACCTCGGTGTCAAATTATGGCTCAAGTTGTGTTCAACCATGTGGGGGGCAAACCACCGTTCTTTGATGGCACATGCTATGATTATTGGAAGAGAAAGATGAGGATGTATCTTGGTTCAATCAACGATCAAGTATGGGATGTGACCAAAAATGACTATGGTATCATTGATCCCAACAATCCCACCAACCTAGATAAGACCAACAAGCAATGCAATATAATGGCTCTCAACACCATATACAATGCCATTGATTCCAAGGTATTTGAGCAAATCAAGGATTATGAAAGAGCTAATGAGGTATGGAGGAGATTGGAGGAAATATATGAGGGCACACCGGTGGTGAAGAGTGCTAAGTTATGCATTCTCAAGGATAAGTTGACAAGCTTCAAGATGAAGGAAGATGAGAGTATTCCAGAAATGTTCCATCGGTTGCAAGTGATTGTAAATGACTTGAAGGCCTTAAGAGAGAAGATCAAGGATGATGATGTCTCTCATCGGTTCTTTATGTGCTTACCTCCAAGATTTAAGATATTAAGATTGCTTATCATAAGAGGAGGATTGAAGAAGATTACCCCTAACTAAGTATTAGGTGATGTCATGACCTAAGAGATATACCGTGTGGAAAGGGAGGGGGATGACAAGAAGGAAGAAGAAGACAAGAAGAAGAAGAGTATAGCATTCAAGGCTAGCTCATCATCATCCAAGAACAAGGGCAAGTCCAAGAAAGAATCAAGTGATGATGATGATCTTAGTAATAGTGATGATGAAGCTATGACCCTCTTTGTACGCAAGATGGGAAAAATTATGAAGAAGAAGGGCTATGGTGCAAGAAAGAGAAGAGATCACACCAAAAATAAAGAATATGTGAGAAGATGCTACAATTGCAAGAGCCCCGATCATGTTGTAGCAAATTGTACATACAATAGTGACAATGATGAGGATGAGAAGAAAAAGCACAAGAAGGATAAGAAAGAAAAGAAGGAGAAGAAGGAGAAGAGAATGACCTTTCAAAAGAAGAAGAAGGGTGGAGGCTATGTGGTCACTTGAGATAGTGATGGCTCTTCGGATAGTGATGACTCTAGTGATGATGGCAAGAAATCTATCAAGAAAGCACTAGCAAGCATCGCCATCAACAATAAGCCCTCCATCTTCGACACACCATCGACATGCCTCATGGCAAAGCCTACTAAGGTAAAATATGATGTGAGTGATGATGATAAATGTGAAAGTGATGCTTGTAGGAGTGATGACGATGATGAGGAGTACTCCAAGAAGGAGCTTATGGACATGTGTGAGCAAATGCATACTTGCTTTGAGATGAAGAGAAAGGAGTGCAAGGAATTGAACAAGAAAGTTAAATTTCTTGAGCAATCCCTTAATGAGCTCAATGCCACTCATGAGAGGCTAATGGAAGCCCATGAGAAGCTTGGCAAAGCTCACTCCAAGCTTGAGAAAGCTTGCTCCTCTCTCATCGAGCAAGTCAAAGAGGAAGCCAAGAAGGAGCAAGTGATTGTATCATGTGATGTGGGACTAACATGTGATCTTATTGATGAATCTTTTTATAAGCCTATTGTAGTTGCTCCCACTAACACTTCTTGTAGCACTACTACTTCTACTTCACCTTTGAGTGATGGTCTCACTTGTGATGCCTCACTAATGGTAGAAAATGAGATCCTTAAGAAGGAGATGAATGAGCTCACTCATGCCTTAGGCAATGCCTATGGTGGAGATGCCCGCTTGCTAAAGTGCTTGGGTAGCCAAAGGTCTTCTCTCAACAAAGAGAGATTAGGATATACCCCCAAGAATGGCAAGGCGGCCTTTGTCACTCCCAAAGTTAACTTTGTGAAGGGCAATGGTCGGTTTTATAATAGATGCAAGCAAGTTGGGCATGTAAAGCAATATTACAAGATTAACAAGAACAAGCTACCTATTGTATCCTCAATTAAATTTGATTCTTGTTACATGCTTGTTAAGGGTACTAATGGTGTGAAGGCTAAGTTCATTGGTACACCAATTATGGGCCCAAAGAAGAAGGCCATTTGGGTACCAAAGACCTTGGTAACTAACCTTCAAGGACCCAAACAAATTTGGGTACCTAAAAGGAATTGATCATCTTTTGTAGGTTAATTATAAAGCCGGAGCAAGGCATTGGGTGCTTGATAGTGGGTGCACACAACACATGACCGGTGATCCAAGAATATTCAATTCAATCAATGAAAACAAGAGCAATGGGATTGATAGTATCACATTTGGTGACAATGGCAAAAAAAAGTCAAAGGGCTTGGTAAGATTGCAATATCAAATGACTTGAGCATTTCCAATGTGCTACTAGTAGAGAGCTTGAACTTCAACCTTTTGTCGGTAGCTCAATTGTGTGATCTTGGTTTCAAGTGCATATTTGGTGTGGATGATGTAGAGATCATAAGTGTAGATGGCTCTAACTTGATATTCAAAGGATTTAGATATGAGAATCTATACTTGGTTGATTTCAATGCTAGAGAATTTCAATTGATAACATGTTTGATCACTAAGTCTAGCATGGGTTGGTTATGGCACAGAAGGCTTGGTCATGTTGGAATGAAACAATTAAACAAGTTGATTAAGCATGACTTAGTTAGAGGCTTGAAAGATGTTACATTTAAGAAGGATAAGCTATGTAGTGCATGTCAAGCCAGAAAGTAAGTTGGTAACACACATCCTAAGAAGAGCATGATGAGCACATCTAAGGCATTTGAGTTGATGCACATAGACTTGTTTGGACCAACCACATACACTAGCATTGGTAGAAACAAATATGAATTTGTGATTATGGATGATTTCACTAGATACACATGGGTGTTCTTTCTTGTTGACAAGAGTAATATGTTTGCAACATTCAAATCATTTGTTAAGGACATACACAACGAGTTTTAAACAACCATCAAGAAAGTGAGAAGTGACAATAGAAGTGAGTTCAAGAACACAAGAATTGATGAGTTATGTGATGAATTTAGAATTAGACATAAATTCTCGATCAAGTATACTCCACAATCAAATGGCCTAGTTGAAAGAAAGAATAGAACTTTGATTGACATGGCAAGATCAATGTTGAGTGAGTACAATGTGAGTCATTCATTTTGGGCCGAAGCAATCAACATGGCTTGCTATTATAGCAATCGACTCTATTGTCACCCCATGATGGAGAAGACACCTTATGAGCTATTGAATAAAAGAAAGCCCAACATAGCATACTTTTGGGTTTTTGGTTGTAAATGCTACATATTGAAGAAAGGCACTAGATTGAGCAAGTTTGAAAAGAAATGTGATGAAGGTTTCTTACTTGGTTACTCCACTACCAGCAAGGCTTATAGAGTTTGGAATTTGGCTAGTGGTACTCTTGAGGAGGTTCATAATGTGGAGTTTGATGAAACAAATGGTTCCCAAGAGGAAGATGAGAATCTAGATGATGTAAGAGGCACTCAATTGGTCAATGCAATAAAGAACATGGACATTGGTGATATAAGGCCTAGAGAGGTGATTGATGTTCAAGATGACAAGAATCAAGTGCTCTCTAACTCAAATGTGCAAGCTAATGATTCTCATGATCAAGTTCAAGCAAGAACTAGTAATGACAAAGTGCAAGATCAACAACAAGTGGCTAGTTCATCATCTCAACCAAGTGATCTATCAAATGCAATCAATCAAGTGCAAATGCTTCAACCAACCAATGTTGCAAGAGATCATCCATTGGACACTATAATTGGTGATATTTCAAGAGGTGTGCAAACTAGATCAAGATTGGCTTTATTTTGTGAGCACTTCTCATTTGTGTCATCCATTGAACCTAAAAAGATAGATGAAGCTTTGGAGGATGTTGATTGGATCAATGCTATGCATGAAGAGCTAAACAACTTCACAAGAAATCAAGTATTGGAGTTAGTTGAGAGGCATAAGGATCATAATGTGATTGGAACCAAGTGGGTCTTTCAGAACAAGCAAGATTAAGATGGGATAGTAATAAGGAACAAAGCAAGATTAGTGGCTCAAGGTTACACTCAAGTTGAAGGTCTTAACTTTAGAGAAACATATGCCCTGGTTGCAAGATTGAAAGCAACTAGGATCTTGTTAGCCTATGCTTATGCCCACAATATCAAGTTGTACCAAATGGATGTGAAGAGTGCATTTCTCAATGGGTACATCAATGAGCTTGTGTATGTTGAGCAACCTCTCAGTTTTGAAGATGAGAAGAAACTTAACCATGTTTACAAGTTGAGAAAGGCTTTATATGGATTAAAACAAGCACCTAGAGCATGGTATGAGAGATTAAGGGATTTCCTACTCTCTAAGGGATTCAAGATGGAAAAGGTTGACACCACTCTCTTCACCAAGAAGCTTGGAAATGACTTGTTTGTAATGCAAATCTATGTTGATGATATAATCTTTGGGTCAACAAATCAAGATTTTTGTGAGGAATTTGGTAAGATGATGGCAAGTGAGTCTGAGATGTCCATGATTGGAGAGCTTAGCTATTTCCTTGGTCTTCAAATCAAGCAAATGAAGAATGGCACATTTGTGAGTCAAGGCAAGTATATCAAGGACATGCTCAAAAAGTTTGGAATGGATGATAGTAAAGCTATTAGTACACCAATGGGGATAAGTGGAAGCTTGGATAGTGATGCTAGTGGCAACATGGTGGATCAAAAGATGTATCGGTCTATGATTGGAAGCCTACTCTATATGACCGCATCAAGGCCAGATGTGATGTTTAGTGTATGCATATGTGCTAGATTTAAAGCCTCACTAAGAGAAAGTCATTTGAAGGCAACAAAGACAATATTGAGGTAAGTATACACAAAATGTTGGATTATGGTATCCCAGAGGAGCAAGATTTGAGTTGATTGGATATTCAGACTCCGATTATGCGAGATGCAAAGTTGAGAGAAAGAGCACATCGGGCACATGTCAACTATTGGGAAGATCACTTGTGTCTTGGTCATCAAAGAAGCAAAATAGTGTAGCACTTTCAACCGCTGAAGCGGAGTATATTTCGACCGGTAGTTGTTGTGCTTAATTACTTTGGATGAAGGCTATTTTGAGTGACTTTGGAATTAAATTCAAGCAAGTGCCATTGTTATTTGACAATAAGAGTGCCGTAAAGCTCACCAACAACCTGGTTCAACATTCAAGAATAAAACATATTGATGTTCACCATCATTTCATAAGAGATCACCAATAAAAAGGGAACATTTGCATTGAGAGTGTGGGCACCGAAGATCAACTTGTCGATATCTTCTCCAAGCCACTTGATGAAAAGAGGTTTTGCAAGCTAAGGAATGAATTGAACATACTTGACTTCTCCAATATGTGTTGACGCACCCCCCCATTATATGGCATGCCTCTTCTTCGAGCAAAGCAAGGTAAAGTTGATTGACATGTCATCCATCCATTGCTAAGGACTTGTTTAGTGCATTTAGTCATTCCTATCATGTCCTAGGCTCATTCATTAAAATCAAATGAATTTGATGCTTATATGGTACCACTATTGTTTGTATGCTTGAAATGATCTAGTGGTAGCATATGACATATTTGTGGGCTTGTAAACCTAGTGTTTGATCTAGAAAATAAGCTGATGAGGACATGACCTCTATACATATGACCATGCTTGGAGAACCATATGGAGACCAAGGAGATCAGCAAGGGTGTCCTAATCAAGAAGGAGGTCCAAGGCTAATTCGGTTCGAGTCCCCGAGGTGGAGGCCAAAAGCAACTCAAGTTTGAGTATGTCTTGGGTTACAGGACTAGTCTGCCTTAAACTAGTCACTCAGGACGCATCCGGACTCCATTTTTGATGATCCACATAGATGGAAAGCTAATTGGATAAGGAAGCCAACCCAATTGGTTTCACATTAAAAGCCCTTCGGAATCAACAGGAATCATCAAAACAAGTCAGCGTCTAGAATCTATCATGGTGCTGCGACACCATCTTTTTGTCCGTTGGACCGTGTATCGTGTTTGGGCCCATTAGGGGGCACGTCCAGGGGGGTGACACCCAAGACTCTATAAATACCAGCCATCACTCTCTTTAGGGTTTGGGTTTTGTTTAGTTCTTGATTTCCTCATGAAACAGACATTGTTTTGCTGCAACTGTTGCCGCCAAGGCTGCTTGCTGTGAACCAGGGCCCTAGTTCTTGATCTTGTTCGCCTGTGGCGATTAGTCCTTTCGAATAAAGACTTGAACTTCTTCTCATTATCATAAGCCTCATATTTATTTGCAATTTCAGATTGTGTTTATCTCATTCTTGCTTGTGTTCTCGATTCGCTTGCAGGAAAGCCTTCTCGACGAGGTCAATCGCGTTCGCGTGGTTGATAACCAATAGGGCAGTGGTGTAATGGTTGTAGGGGTCCGAATCAGTCTTGGTTCGAAGCCTAGATTGTGAATGTCGAGTCTCCACCAATCGACACTATCATACCTTTTAGAAGATCAGGCCTAGTCTACATCAAGTGGTATCAGAGACCTTGTTGCCCGTTAGGTATAACTTTGTTTCTCCCTTTAGATTATTACTGTTTTTGCATTACCTACAGTCCACAAAAAAGCCAAAAAAAATACATCGTCACATATTCCCTGTCCTATAGCCTCATTGTGTTGTGCAAGTTCATCTCTGATTTGCGTTGTTGAGTTTGTGCCCTAGGTCAAGTTCTTGTTGCTGGTTTTAGATCGTTTTTTAAGTCTAGTTTGTGTTTTCCCCTTGTTTTTCATCATAATTCATGAACACCTTCAAGTATTGCTGTGATTCCTTTGTATTCATCAAACCCTAGTCTATGCCATCTTACTTGTTACACTTCTCTTCATTGTTTTCATCAAATCCTTGCTGTCGTGACCAATTTTGCGCACATTGTTCCTGTTTTGTCCTCTAATTCAGAGTCCGTTCTAAAAACTGGTCTAGTTTTCGCATACGAACTCTGTTTTCGACGTTCCATATATGCAAATCGATCAGAAAAAAAAATAGATCCGTCCATACCTTACTTTGTTGGGGTTTAGAATTTTAGATTGGTCAAAAAGTGGTTATAAGATCCTCGTTTCGTGGTCACAAGGTTTTTGTCGATTTTCATCCAGTTTTCTGAAAATTCCACAGGCCACGTCTTACACTTGTTTGAGCTCATATTTTGTGGTTACTTCTTTTGTGCTCCAAAGTAAAGGAAAAATATCAAAAAAATAAAATAAAAAAGTTAAAATTTTCCAAAAAAACAACGACAACCCAAAAAATAGAAAAAAAGAGAGGGGCAAAAGAGGAACAATATCTAGAGGAGCACATAGAGAGCGCCATTTGAGCTGTATTTGCGTGTGCTGATTTCTACCTTGTTCCTAATCATATTCTTGCTGTCCATATCACTTGATACATCTGATACTTAGAACGTGAGTAGGCCAGCAACTAAGACAAGTACTTAGGATACTTATTCAGCTTTGCTTTTTAGTTACAAATTTTGTTATTCCTTGCTACTATATTGTGCCTGTTCAAGCTCACTTTCTTCTAATCAAGTACAGGTTCGCCTTGCAACTGTTACACTCAAGCTACAATGGTATCACAGTCACCGACCGACTGCACCACCTGTTGCTTTGGTAAGAACACTTGTAAGACCGTGGTAAGACGCTTGAGAGTTGAGTGCCTTATTTTTCCTTGTCCACAACCTAAGTAGTTGGTAGGGATAATACTATTTGTGTTGTCTTTTTCTTTCTACTAACCATGTCAGGAAAAGCCGGAGGCCACGGCCAAGGAAATGAGGACGCACCTATAGATTTCAATGACTGTATTTCTAAGAACGAGCTCCGTGCCGTTCTTAATGACAAGTTCAATGAGATCCTTCAACAAATCACCAATTTGGCCAAGAGGATTGAAGATGTTGAACAACGACATCCAGAACCACGTCCTAAAGATGACTTGCATGATGATATTTATGTTATACCCATGCAATCATTGAAGAATGATCACGCTATATGTGTGCTGAAGATGAGCACTTGTGCTAAAAATAGACTTGTTATTCATAATGCTAGTGAAGTTGATGAGCTAAAATTGTTGTCTTCTTTAAATACTTTGGATTACATTGAATTTGATGTTCCGTGTAATCATAGTTCTTTAGAGGAGAAACTTTATGCATATACTGATTTGCCATGGTTCTCTAGACATACATATCATGTTTTTGGTAAATATAACAACCAAGGGCAATATTTGATACAACGAGTTTACATTTGTATAAATCCAAATTCTCCTTTAGTTGTGCAAATTAATGATCAACTAGAGGACAGTAAAATCAACATTATTGTTATGCCATATTCCTCTAGTTTTGCTTTTCGTACACAAGTGGAATCCAAAGAAAGGGAGCATATATTTCTTGTTAGTACTAATCTTTTACAGGATAGTATTGGCAAAGATCATGTGTATTTTAATCGGGTAGACTACATGTCTGTAGGACAAGACATGCTACAAACCTGAACATGTGGTCATATTCTTTCTCACAACATTGTCCATTCCCATTATTTTGGAAACCTCGTTTGTCCTCATGTTGTGTAGGATCGACTTCAAACAAAATTGACGCCGAGGACGGCTTTTCGTCAAGAAAGAGAGGATGATGAGGACATGACCTCTATACATATGACCATGCTTGGAGAACCATATGGAGACCAAGGAGATCAGCAAGGGTGTCCTAAGCAAGAAGGAGGTCTGAGGCTAATTCGGTTCGAGTCCCTAATGTGGAGGCCAAAAGCAACTCAAGTTTGAGTCTGTCTCGGGTTCTAGGACCAGTCTACCTTAAACTGGTCACTTAGGACGCATCCGGACTCCGTTTTTGATGATCCACATATGGATGGAAAGCTAATTGGATAAGGAAGCCAACCCAATTGGTTTCACATTAAAAGTCATTTGAAATTAATAGGAATTGTCGAAACAAGTCAGCATCCAGAATCTGTCTGGGTGCTACGACACCGTCTTTTGGTCCATTGGACCGTGTATCGTGTTTGGGCCCATTAAGGGGCGCGTCCAGGGGGGTGACGCCCAAGACTCTATAAATACCAGCCATTGCTCTCCTTAGGGTTTGGGTTTTATTTAGTTCTTGATTTCCTCGTGAAACAGACATCGTTTTGCTGCAACTGTCGCCACCAAGGCCGCTGCTGTGAACCAGGACCCCAGTTCTTGATCTTGTTCGCCTATGGTGATTAGTCCTTTCGAATAAAGACTTGAACTCCTTCTCATTATCATAAGCCTTATATTTATTTGTAATTTCAGATTGCGTTTATCTTGTTCTTGCTTGTGTTCTCGATTCGCTTGCAGGAAAGCCTTCTCGACGAGGTCAATCGCGTTCGCGTGGTTAATAACCAACGAAGCAGTGGTGTAACAGTTGCGGGGGTCCAAATCAGTCTTGGTTCGAAGCCTAGATCATGAACGTCGAGTCTCCACCAATCGATGTTGTCATACCTTTCGGAAGATCAGGCCAAGTCTACATCATAAGCTATAAATGTTTAACTCAACATGGTACAAGATAACCCTTATTTGGAGGTGTAAAGAAGCTTGTCTGTAACAAAACCGACCAAATCATAAGAACGTAAGTACAAAAACAATCACTGAAGCGATCAAATTCCTATACTTAAGCTCCCATAATCCTGGTAGTCTAGAAATCACGAAGGTTTTCAACCAACTCTCGACATACAAACCAAGATCGTAGTGATTCAACACAACACATCATCCGTTACAACATTTCATAATAAGCATTCAGATTACATCCATCAGAGTTTAAATAGAATATTACAAACCAAGTTTGAGTGTGCGGAAGCAACATAGTTTAGTACAAAACATCATAGTTTTCAAATACATTGCCAAGTCTGAGTCATGTCCCACAATAGTATTATCAGGTACGAGAACTAGTAGAGACCGCGCCCAATGGTCTAGTCTTTATCCCCAGCTGGGAGAAGGTAGTACTTGCAGCAACCAAAGTAGAACTAGTCATCTGCAACACGTGGGAGATAAACCCTGAGTACGAGAAGGTAGTCAGCTAGACTTACCCATCAAAACTAGAAATAAAAGACACCAAGGACCATGCAAGGCTTATGAGGTGGGCTAGCTTGACACAGTTGCATAAAAGAGCTTATGATTATAGTAACCAATTTAAACTTAGCATCAAGCTTATCATCATTTACCTGTCCACTAGATTAGCACCTGTACTAGAGCACACACTTATTAGGAGCAAACAATATTAACCATAGCAGGTATAATAAGGCTGTCATCATCATATCATCAATTCTGAACCATTATGTTATTTAGTGTATCTATATTGGAGATAAGCCCGTTAAGTTCTCACTAACCAGGAGAGACGGTGACTCGAATCGAATTACAACTCAGCTGAGGGGGTATTCCTAACTCTCACCCTGGCATACTTAGCAAGGGTAGCCATGGGTCACCTTTGGGACAACTCAGGAACCAAATTCGTGGGTTCGATCAGCGCCAGCACTCTCAGGGATTACCCTTCTACCAGGACGATCAGGACTTTTAAATCACCTACCCTTGGACTCACGCCTACGGCTCCCTTCCGAGGCGTACTTTATACTTATTGACTCCCGGCCTGAGGTGAGCTACTCGGCTTCGCGGTCGGTCTTCAGACACGGCCAACTAAGAGAGAGGCATGCATTCAACATGAACAGGAAAGGCTCCAAGAATCAGTCCTTAAGTGACACAGACGGAGTCACTGTAAACCGGCAAGCCTCTGTCTGATCTTCATTTCAAATTAAGACTGGTTCTTTTCCACAATAGCAAATATAGCCAACCGTGCCACATGTATCTTCCTATATCTCGTAGGTGATAGGAAATCACTTGACTTCTACCGTGTTTAAGCAGGGCTAAGCACTACACGAGCCTGAGCTACATAGGATTCAGGGTAACAATATCTGGATAAGGATTAGGTAACCAATGTAGCAAGTGTTTGCATCCAACACCTAAACTTAATGCCACAATATATGTAATAATAATACTGTAACTGCATTTCGGAAATTAGGAGGCTTAATATGCTCCAGGGCTTGCCTTTCATAAAGTTGCAAGGACGGTGATCTGGGCACTCAACGGCGACCTCGTCTGGCACTTCTCCTGAAGGCTGCTCCTCCTGAATCTCCGGTGTCGGCTGCTGCTGCTCGCTCGGTTCCTCGAATTCCAGCAGGGTCACTCCTTCCGGTACTACTATTGCATGCCGATGCATAAGATAAATATCATGGATGCATAAGGAATGACATGATGTTCAATGATGAATGAATCACAATAAGTGTTTACTGAAAATATCACTGGACACTCGTTTGCCGAGTAAGACTAGCCCTATTCAAATCACTTTAAAACAGGTATCTAATTTAACTTGAAGAACAAGATCAACTTACCTAACTTGCATAACCTAAGATAAAGATGCTCATCTTCAGTTAAAGGCCTAACACCTAAGAACATTACCACAAACTTAGAAATAGTAAATGCATACATAAATCAACATTTAAAGTTTCATATGCACACAAGTAGTCCCTTAATTCAATCACAACAAGAGTTATACAAATCCAAATGACTTGCATGAGGACATTCTAGAAAGCTTATGAAATTCTCTACAAATCATTTGTAAACATCAAAGCATGATTCTTACGTTAATCAAATCGAATTCTAGTAAACCTAGAATCTGTCCAGAAATGATAGGGTTACTAACTTAATTATTTAATGATGATGCAAAAGCCTAATTTGACCAAACCAAATTTACCAACTTGTTGCACATACCAGAGAAACACTAGAAAGTATAGTGCCAACTTCCAAATAAATTATTTAATATCCTTTTCAAATTTATTTAGTTAATTAAGTGATTAAAGCAATATATAGCAAAACTATTCATAAAAATCTACAAAAATTACAGTAGCTATCTCATGCTTCACATAGACTACCATAAAGATTTCGAAGCCATTGAGCAAGTAGAACTTACTGTATCCAAACTAACAAGTGGCATGTCCATTTTTAGCATAATTAGGAAACCCTAATGAAAAGTATCAAGCAATAGATTTCTCATTTTTCCTAGCATCATTCTAGCATAAGAACCTTACTCACCAAATTTTACCTATACTAGATCTATAGAAAAATTATGAAAATTCACACAAGATCCATCCATTGATAAAAAGAAATTCTATAACTCAAAAACTATACATGCACTAGCTCTGAAATTTTAACCAGAGCTTCTACTAAGCAATAATAGATTACCCACAAAATTTCATAATTTTTGGACCGTAGAAACTCAAGATAAAATTCAAACAAGTTTGCATGCATCTAAAAACACATTTCAAAGTCCTATTTCATTCATCCAAAATTTCTAAAACATGTGCTCATATAATATTTTTATTAAATACTAGACATTACTAGGAACTCAACAAAATTGGAACCATAGCATTTGGAGCTACCAATTAGGAGATACACATTTTTGAATCATGCACACAATTCTGTGAAAAACAAAATAAACAAAACCAAAAACAAGAAAATCAACTTCGCAACTGGGCCGGCCCGAACAGATCCGGTGGCCCGCGAAGCCCACGCCTGCATACGCTAGCGTGGCCCAGAAGCAGCATAGCCTAGGTCAAGCTCCCGCCTCTGCGCTTCAGCGGCTGACGACGGGGACCCACGTGTCAGTGAGAGAAACAGGGGAGGAGGAACGGACGGTGGCGTAGTTCATCGCCGGTGGCTTCTCCAGCGAAGGCAACAGTGCCAACATGTTCGCCTCACCCAAGCGCACCTAGGGGAACCAATTATTGCAGCTAGTGACTCAGCTAGAGGGGGTGGTGATGGCCACGGCGGCGCGCGGCCACGGCATGGTCGGCTCCGGCGAGGCTACGGCGTCATGGCCCTAGTGGCACACTCAACGAGCTTCAGTGTCACACACAGAGGCTAGCACAAGGTAGAGAAGGGGCGATAAGGGGCTCGAGTAGCATGGCCATGAGTGAGCTCAGCCGGTGGCGGTCATGGCGACCCGATGGAGCCGCGCTCATGGGGAGGTCTACCTGAGGCAAAAATGGAGTGGCGGTGGTGTCGTAGGCGTAGAGAAGTTCACGGCGGGGCTGTGGCTTGGATGAATCGGTTAATGGCGCTTAGTGATGGTGGATTTGGCTTGGCAAGCGTCACGGTGTCCCAATCGCCGTGCTCGCAGAGGAAGGGGACGACAGTGAGGGAAATGGCGAGACACAGTGAGAGTGGCGAGGAGTTGGCCTTCTTCTGGAGCTCAGACGCGCGACGTGGAGCCTTCGGCAGAGCCTGCGCGCTACGCGGCGAGCGTCGCCTAAGCCGGTCGGCCACCGTGCTCACTGAACATTTTTAGAAACATTGCGATTCAGTCATCGATTGATCCGACTGACAGCGAGTATTCCTCGTGTCAACACGGCTAAACCAATGACCCTTGGCAAAAAACTATGTACATGAAATTGTAGGTGTACCATCCATATACAATTTCTTTTCAAGGACCATGACCTAATTCTCCATGGATCAGCAGTTACATCGAGCCAAAGTGGGCTTGATCCAACTGAAATTGCTGTTAAGATTTAGCATATTTTTCAGTGTTGAAATCAGCATGAAATTTTGACTTGTGGGCTATGTTTGAGCATGTTCTAGCCATTTTCATGAAATGATCATAAAACAACTTTTGTTCCTTAATAAATTAGCTAAAACTTTGGTAAAGAGTGCACAACCATGCAAAGTTTCCAAGTTGGTCTTTTGAATCAGTCAAACAGTGACACTCCAAGGGTATTAAAAGTCAAACTTTCACTTGAGGGCATTTTGGTCATTTTGATCTACATGAACAATGTCCCAACAAGTAACCTAAGTGTAGTTAAGGTGTAATAGACCATAATCAACCACTTTACAAAATTGTTATACCAACTTTTAATGATCACATGTGATAAAGCAACTAAAACAAGCAATTCACTCATATGTTGCAATGCAATGTTTCACATTTTGCATGACTTTGTTGTTATCCTATACTCGTCACATTACTACATGTTGCCATGTTTCAAAGTATGAGAATTTCATGTTACATTCACATGTGCACTACTACCATTCTAAGCGATCAAGCATGAAACAAACACAATCGAAAATGTTGCATGTGCATGTTTTAGTAACAATGACATGCTGAGATAGATGATGCACATGTTTATGAAATGAATGCAATTAGTGGAAGCCAAACACCTAGGGTGTTACAGCCTTCCCCCCTTAGAAAAATCTCATCCTGAGATTTGGAAGCGTACCATTTAATATAGAAAGCTGGATAGTTTTCCTTTAAATAATCTTCCTGCTCCCAGGTTGCATCCCGTTCACTATGATTACTCCAAACTATCTTATATAATTTAACTACTCGTGTACGAGTCACTCTTTCTTGAGTATCTAGAACTTGCATGGGCTTCTCCTCATAAGAAAGATAAGATTTCAAGTTGACTTTCCTTGTCCGCTATTCTTTCCTCGGGAATACGAAGACATTTCTTCAGCTAGGACACATGGAATACCGGGAATATAGCTCCCATTTCACAAGGTAGATCGAGCTTATATGCTACTCTTCCACTTTTCTCGATAATGTGGTAAGGTCCAACATATCAAGGCTCAAGCTTTCTTTAATTCCAAAAGTTTTACTCCTTTCATAGGGGATACCTTCAGATAAACATGATCACCTACTTCAAACTCAATAGGTTTTCTTCTCTTGTCAGCATAGCTCTTTTGTCTAGCCTGTGTGGTAGTCATATTCTTCTGTATAGTTTGGACTTGCTCTTCGACTTCTTTACAAAGTCAATACCATAGAATCTTCTTTCCTCAGGTTCCACCCAGTTCAAAGGAGTTCTACACTTGCGGCCATAAAGAGCTTCAAAAAGAGCTATTTTGATACTCTCTTAATAACTGTTGTTATAAGAGAATTCAGTGAGAGGTAACCAGTCCTCCCAAGAGCCTTGCAAGAGATAATACAAGCCCTAAGCATGTCTTCAAGATTTGATTAACACGCTCAGTCTGTCTTGATGTTTGTGGATGATAGGTAGAACTGTGGATTAGATGAGTGCCAAGGTTCTGATGTAAACACTCCCAAAAGCGAGCCGTAAATTGCGGTCCTCTATCAGAAACAATGGATTTGGGTACACCATGGAGACATACCACTTGTTGAAAGTAAATCTCAGCATAATTGTGAGGATGATAGGTAGACTTAACTGAAATAAGTGAGCAGATTTAGTTAGACGATCTACGATAACCCAGATGGAATCACAACCCTTTTTGGTAGTGGGTAATCCAATAATGAAATCCATGCTAATTTCTTCCCACTCCCAGCCAAGAATAGAGAGTGGCTGCAATAATCTAGGCCTCATGTGAACTACATCATAAGCTATAAATGTTTAACTCAACATGGTACAAGATAACCCTTATTTGGAGTGTAAAGAAGCTTGTCTGTAACAAACCGACCAAATCATAAGAACGTAAGTACAAAAACAATCACCGAAGCGATCAAATTCCTGTACTTAAGCTCCCATAATCCCGGTAGTCCGAAATCACGAAGGATTTCAACCAACTCTCGACATACAAACCAAGATCGTAGTGATTCAACACAACACATCATCCGTTACAACATTTCATAATAAGCATTCGGATTACATCCATCAGAGTTTAAATAGAATATTACAAACCAAGTTTGAGTGTGCGGAAGCAACATAGTTTAGTACAAAACATCATAGTTTTCAATTACATTGCCAAGTCTGAGTCATGTCCCACAAAAGCATTATCAGGTACGAGAACTAGTAGAGACCGTGCCCAACGGTCTAGTCTTCATCCCCAGCTGGGAGAAGGCAGTACTTGCAGCAACCAAAGTAGAACTGGTCATCTGCAACAGGTGGGAGATAAACCCTGAGTACGAGAAGGTACTCAGCTAGACTTACCCGTCAAAACCAGAAATAAAAGACACCAAGGATCATGCAAGGCTTATGAGGTGGGCTAGCTTGACATAGTTGCATAAAAGAGCTTATGATTATAGTAACCAATTTAAACTTAGCATCAAGCTTATCATCATTTACCTGTCCACTAGATTAGCACCTGTACTAGAGCACTCACTTATTAGGAGCAAACAATATTAACCATAGCAGGTATAATAAGGCTGTCATCATCATATCATCAATTCTGAACCATTATGTTATTTAGTGTATCTACATTGGAGATAAGCCCGTCAAGTTCTCACTAACCGGGAGAGACGGCGACTCGAATCGAATTACAACTCAGCTGAGGGGGTATTCCTAACTCTCACCCTGGCATACTTAGCAAGGGTAGCCGTGGGTCACCTTTGGGACAACTCAGGAACCAAATTCGCGGGTTCGATCAGCGCCAGCACTCTCAGGGATTACCCTTCTGCCAGGACGATCAGGACTTTTAAATCACCTGCCCTTGGACTCACGCCTACGGCTCCCTTCCGAGGCGTACTTTATACTTATCGACTCCCGGCCTGAGGTGAGCTACTCGGCTTCGCGGTCGGTCTTCAGACACGGCCAACTAAGAGAGAGGCATGCGTTCAACATGAACAGGAAAGGCTCCAAGAATCAGTCCTTAAGCGACACAGACGGAGTCACTACAAACCGGCAAGCCTCCGTCCGGTCTTCATTTCAAATTAAGACTAGGTTCTTTTCCACGATAGCAAATATAGCCAACCGTGCCACATGTATCTTCCTATATCTCGCAGGTGACTAGGAAATCACCTGACTTCTACCGTGTTTAAGCAGGGCTAAGCACTACACGAGCCTGAGCTACATAGGATTCAGGGTAACAATATCTGGACAAGGATTGGGTAACCAATGCAGCAAGTGTTTGCATCCAACACCTAAACTTAATGCAACAATATATGTAATAATAATACTGTAACTGCATTTCGGAAATTAGGAGGCTTAATATGCTCCGGGGCTTGCCTTTCACAAAGTTGCAAGGACGGTGATCCGGGCACTCAACGGCGACCTCGTCTGGCACTTCTCCTGAAGGCTGCTCCTCCTGAATCTCCGGTGTCGGCTGCTGCTGCTCGCTCGGTTCCTCGAATTCCAGCAGGGTCACTCCTTCCGGTACACCTATTGCATGCCGATGCACATGAGATAAATATCATGGATGCATAAGGAATGACATGATGCTCAATGATGAATGAATCACAGTAAGTGTTTACGAAAACATCACTGGACACTCGTTTACCGAGTAAAATAGCTCTATTCAAATCACTTTAAGCATGTATCTAACTTAACTTAAAGAACAAGATCAACTTACCTAACTTGCATAACCTAAGATAAAGATGCTCATCTTCAGTTAAAGGCCTAACACCTAGGAACATTACCACAAACTTAGAAATAGTAAAGGTATACATAATTTAACATTTAAAGTTTCATATGCATACAAGTAGTCCCTTAATTCAATCACAACAAGAGTTATACAATTCCAAATGACTTGCATGAGGACATTCTGGAAAGCTTATGAAATTCTCTACAAATCAATTGTAAACAGCAAAGCATGATTCTTACTGTTAACCAAATCGAATTTCCAGTAAACCTAGAATCTGTCCAGAAATGACAGGGTTACTAAATTAATTATTTAATGATGATGCAAAAGCATAATTGGACCAAACCAAGTTTACCAACTTGTTTGCATACCAGAGAAACACTAGAAAGTATAGTGCCAACTTCTAAATAAATTATTTAATATCCTTTTCCAATTTATTTAGTTAATTAGGTGATTAAAGCAATATATAGTAAAACTATTCATAAAAATCTACAAAAATTACAGTAGCTATCTCATGCTTCACATAGACTACCATAAAAATTTCAAAGCCATTGAGCAAGTAGAACTTGCTGTATCCAAAATAACAGGTGGCATGTCCTATTTTTAGCATAATTAGGAAACCCTAATGAAAAGTGTCAAGCAACAGATTTATCATTTTTCCTAGCATCATTCTAGCATAAGAACCTTACTCACCAAATTTTACCTATACTGGATCTATAGAAAAATTATGAAAATTCACACAAGATCCATCCATTGATAAAAAGAAATTCTATAACTCAAAAACTATACATGCACTAGCTCTGAAATTTTAACCAGAGCTTCTACTAAGCAATAATAGATTACCCACAAAATTTCATAATTTTTGGACCACAGAAACTCAAGATAAAATTCAAACAAGTTTGCATGCATCTAAAAACACATTTCAAAGTCCTATTTCATTCATCCAAAATTTCTAAAACATGTGCTCATATAATATTTTTATTAAATACTAGACATTACTAGGAACTCAACAAAATTGGAACCATAGCATTTGGAGCTACCAATTAGGAGATACACATTTTTGAATCATGCACACAATTCTGTGAAAAACAAAATAAACAAAACCAAAAACAAGAAAATCAACTTCGCAACTGGGCCGGCCCGAACAGATCCGGCGGCCCGCGAAGCCCACGCCCGCATACGCCAGCGCGGCCCAGAAGCAGCGCAGCCCAAGGTCAGGCTCCCGCCTCTGCGCTTCAGCGGCTGACGATGGGGACCCGCGCGTCAGTGAGAGAAACAGGGGAGGAGGAACGGACGGTGGCGTAGTTCATCGCCGGTGGCTTCTCCGGCGAAGGCAACTGGTGCCAACGTGTTCGCCTCACCCAAGCGCACCTAGGGGAACCATTTATTGCAGCTAATGACTCAGCTAGAGGGGGTGGTGACGGCCACGGCGGCGCGCGGCCACGGCATGGCCGGCTCCGGTGAGGCTACGGCGTCATGGCCCTAGTGGCACACTCAACGAGCTTTAGCGTCACACACAGAGGCTAGCGCAAGGGAGAGAAGGGGCGATAAGGGGCTCGAGCAGCACGGCCACGTGCGAGCTCGGCCGGCGGCGGTCATGGCGACCCGGTGGAGCCGCGCTCATGGGGAGGTCTACCTGAGGCGAAAATGGAGTGGCGGTGGTGTCGCAGGCGTAGAGAAGTTCACGGCGGGGCTATGGCTTGGATGAATCGGTTAATGGCGCTCGTGTTGGTGGATTTGGCTCGGCGGCGTCACGGTGTCCCGGTCGCCGTGCTCGCGGAGGAAGGGGACGGCAGTGAGGGAAATGGCGAGACACAGAGAGAGTGGCGAGGAGTTGGCCTTCTTCTGGAGCTCGGGCGCGCGACGTGGAGCCTTCGGCAGAGCCTGCGCGCCACGCGGCGAGCGTCGCCTGAGCCGGTCGGCCACCGTGCTCACTGAACATTTTCAGAAACGTTGCGATTCAGTCATCGATTGATCCGACTGACAGCGAGTATTCCTCGTGTCAACACGGCTAAACCAATGACCCTTTGCAAAAACTATGTACATGAAATTTGTAGGTGTACCATCCATCTACAATTTCTTTTCAAGGACCATGACCTAATTCTCCATGGATCAGCAGTTACATCAAGCCAAAGTGGGCTTGATCCAACTGAAATTGCAGTTAAGACTTAGCATATTTTTCAGTGTTGAAATCAGCATGAAATTTTGACTTGTGGGCCATGTTTGAGCATGTTCTAGCCATTTTCATGAAATGATCATAAAACAACTTTTGTTCCTTAATAAATTAGCTACAACTTTGGTAAAGAGTGCACAGCCATGCAAAGTTTCCAAGTTGGTCTTTTGAATCAGTCAAACAGTGACACTCCAAGGGTTATTAAAAGTCAAACCTTCACTTGAGGGCATTTTGGTCATTTTGATCTACATGAACAATGTCCCAACAAGTAACCTAAGTGTAGTTAAGGTGTAATAGACCATAATCAACCACTTTACAAAATTGTTATACCAACTTTTAATGATCACATGTGATAAAGCAACTAAAACAAGCAATTCACTCATATGTTGCAATGCAATGTTTCACATGTTGCATGACTTTGTTGTTATCCTATACTTGTCACTATTACTACCATGTTGCCATGTTTCAAAGTATGAGAATTTCATGTTACATTCACATGTTGCACTACTACCATTCTAAGCAATCAAGCATGAAACACACACAATTGAAAATGTTGCATATGCATGTTTCAGTAACAATGACATGCTGAGATAGATGATGCACATGTTTATGAAATGAAATGCAATTAGTGGAAGCCAAACACCTAGGGTGTTACAGCCTTCCCCCCTTAGAAAAATCTCGTCCCGAGATTTGGAAAGCGTACCATTTAATATAGAAAGCTGGATAGTTTTCCTTTAAATAATCTTCCCGCTCCTAGGTTGCATCCCGTTCACTATGATTACTCCAAACTATCTTGTATAATTTAACTACTCGTGTACGAGTCACTCTTTCTTGAGTATCCAGAACTTGCACGGGCTTCTCCTCATAAGAAAGATCAGATTTCAAGTTGACTTTCCTTGTTGCTATTCTTTCCTCGGGAATACGAAGACACTTCTTCAGCTGGGACACATGGAATACCGGGAATATAGCTCCCATCTCACGTGGTAGATCGAGCTTATATGCTACTCTTCCACTTTTCTCGATAATGCGGTAAGGTCCAACATATCGAGGCTCAAGCTTCCTTTTGATTCCAAAACGTTTTACTCCTTTCATAGGGGATACCTTCAGATAAACATGATCACCTACTTCAAACTCAATAGGTTTTCTTCTCTTGTCAGCATAGCTCTTTTGTCTAGCCTGAGCGGCAGTCATATTCTTCTGTATAGTTCAGACTTGCTCTTCGGCTTCTTTTACAAAGTCAATACCATAGAATCTTCTTTCTCCGGGTTCCACCCAGTTCAAAGGAGTTCTACACTTGCGGCCATAAAGAGCTTCAAAAGGAGCCATTTTGATACTCTCTTGATAACTGTTGTTATAAGAGAATTCAGCGAGAGGTAACCAGTCCTCCCAAGAGCCTTTGCAAGAGATAAGACAAGCCCTAAGCATGTCTTCAAGAATTTGATTAACACGCTCAGTCTGTCCTGATGTTTGCGGATGATAGGCAGAACTGCGGATTAGATGAGTGCCAAGGTTCTGATGTAAACACTCCCAAAAGCGAGCCAGTGAATTGCGGTCCTCTATCAGAAACAATGGATTTGGGTACACCATGGAGACGTACCACTTGTTGAAAGTAAATCTCAGCATAATTGTGAGGGTGATAGGTAGACTTGACCGGAATAAAGTGAGCGGATTTAGTTAGACGATCTACGATAACCCAGATGGAATCACAACCCTTTTTGGTAGTGGGTAATCCAACAATGAAATCCATGCTAATTTCTTCCCACTTCCAGCCAGGAATAGAGAGTGGCTGCAATAATCCGGGCCTCATGTGAATAGCCTTGACTCTGCAACAGTTATCACACCTTGCCACGTAAGCTGCGATTTCTTTCTTCATCTTGGTCCACCAATAATACAGCTTGAGATCTTGATACATTTTACTGCTACCAGGATGGATGGACAATTTAGAAGAATGGGCTTCAGCCATAATTTGATTTCTAAGTTCTTTGTCTTTGGGTACCACAAGCCTATCATTAAACCAGAGAATTCCCTTGTCATCGACCCTAAAGTGCTTGGTTTCTTTCTCTTTCATCTTTCGCTTGATGTGAAACACACCCACATCAGTCTTCTGGAGTTCGATAATTCGACTTCTAAGAGAGCAATCCACAGTGATATTGTGGAGTACTACAGGATGAAGGAGGTGTGCCAGATGAAAGTCTTCACTAACTAAGGAATTGCAATGGGCCTTTCTGCTTAAGGCATCAGCAACCACATTTGCCTTACCAGGATGGTAGTGCACTTGAAGGTTGTAGTCTTTGATTAATTCTAACCATCGTCGTTGACGCATGTTCAACTCGGGTTGAGTAAAGATGTACTTGAGGCTTTTATGGTCAGTATAGATGTTGCACACATTACCCAGCAAGTAATGTCTCCAAATCTTCAGGGCATGAACAACTGCGGCTAGCTCTAAGTCATGGGTAGGATAGTTGACTTCATGCTTTCGAAGCTGGCGCGAAGCATAAGCAATGACCCGGCCCTCCTGCATAAGAACACACCCCAAACCGGTGCCACATGCATCACAGTAGACATCAAAAGGCTTCTCGATGTCAGGTTGTGCCAATACAGGAGCAGAGGTTAGTAAGGTCCGCAAAGTGTGGAAAGCCTCTTCACACTTCGGAGTCCACACAAACTTCTCATCTTTTTGAAGTAGTCGAGTCATGGGCTTGGCGATTTTTGAGAAATCCGGGATAAAGCGACGATAATAGCCAGCCAAACCCAGGAAACTTCGGACTTCTGTGACCGTAGTAGGTGCCTTCCACTCAAGGACTTCTTGCACCTTAGTAGGGTCAACCGAAATTCCATCACCAGATAACACATGACCTAGAAAAGGTATCTTGTTCAACCAGAATTCGCACTTGCTGAACTTAGCATAAAGCTGGTTGTCACGTAACCGAGTTAAAACAATTCTCAGATGTTCAGCATGCTCTTCTTCATTCTGAGAATATACAAGGATATCATCAATGAACACGACGACAAACTTGTCCAATTCCGGCATGAATACAGAATTCATCAGGTACATAAAGTGTGCCAGAGCATTTGTCAACCCAAAGGACATGACGAGGTATTCGAACAAGCCATAACGAGTAGAGAAAGCTGTCTTAGGTATATCTTCAGGACGAATTTTGATCTGATGGTAGCCAGACCTCAAATCGATCTTGGAGAATACCTTAGCTTTGGAGAGCTGATCAAACAGAATATCGATGCGAGGAAGAGGGTATTTGTTCTTGATAGTAACAGCATTAAGGGGGCGATAATCCACGCACATGCGCTAGAGACTCGTCCTTCTTCTTCACAAATATAGCCGGACAACCCCAAGGAGAAGAACTAGGCCGAATCAAACCTTTCTTCAATAGCTCATTCAACTGACTCTTCAGCTCAGCCAACTCATTGGGCGGCATTCTATAGGGCCTTCGAGAAATAGGAGCCGTACCCGGAATGAGTTCTATCTTGAATTCTACATCACGGTCCGGAGGTAATCCAGGCAAGTCATCAGGGAAGACATCTGGAAACTCACAGACAACCGGTAGATCCTCAATGGCTTTGGCTAGGGTAGCATTGGCTGTATTGTGGATAGAGATATCACGAGGTAACTGCACTAGAAAACCCTTCTTATCCACAGGATCCCTCAACATTACCACACGGGTTGATGTATCGATCAACACTCCATTCCCGCTCATCCACTTCATTCCTAGGATTACATCGATTCCTACCCCTGGTAGAACTACAAGATCCGTAAGGAACTCTCGATCCCCAATCTCAATCTTTACATCTTTAACTACTTGGTTAGTCAGGATATTATTTCCAGCAGCACTAATACAATAACCACCCTTGACAATTGTAATCACATTCATCTTATGCTAGATGCAAAAGTAGAACTCACAAAGGAATGCGAAGCACCCGAATCAAAGAGCACAACTGCAGGGTGATCATTAACAAGGAACTTACCAGCGGTGACCACTTCACCAGCAGGAATTTCCTCCACTAGTAGTGTAGTGAACACGCCCCTGACGACTGTTTCCTTGAGCATTCTTGGGAGGATAGGGACACTTATTTGCCCAGTGACCCGGCTGGTTACAGTTCCTAGCACGGCCTGTTAGCTGGTGGGGCATTGGAGCTGCCCTGCCCAGAGGTATTCTTTGGCAAGGAAATTGTGTACCCCTTGCGGAAACCAGTTTTAGCTTGATTCTTTTTCTGAGGTGGGCGGTACCGGACATTAGCATTGGGTGGACGGTACTAGGGTCTTGGATACCATTGGAGCCTTAGACTGAGAAGCACCAGCCTCAAAGTTTCTTTTACTGGTTCTTGGAAGCAGCATATATCTTGTCATTATTCTCCTGAGTCAGGGTGTCACTGATAAACTCATTGAAGGTGACACACTTGCAGTTGCCCATAGACTTCATCAGTTTAGGGGAAAGTCCCCTCTTGAAGCTAGCTATTCTCTTGGCGTCAGTATCGACGAACTCGGGAGCATACCTCGCCAGGTTGTTGAATGCCTGGAGGTATTCATTAAGACTCTTGTTGCCTTGGGTTAGCTTCATAAACTCGGTATGCTTAATGGCCATGAGACCAGGAGGGATAAAGTGTCCCCTGAAAGCTATCTGGAACTGGTCCCAAACTATCTCAACGTTAGCAGGGAAGGTGGTCCTGTGATGGGTCCACCAGATGCCTGTAGGGCCTTGGAGCTGGTGTCCTGCATACGAAGCCTTCATTCCTTCTAGTCAAACGGAGCAATCCAAACCTTTGCTCTATCGTGCTCAACCATTCATCAGCTTGTAATGGTTCTTCTGCCTCACGAAAGATAGGAGGCTTTGTGTCCATGAAGTCCTTAAAGCTGCTGTACTGGTTCGGCTCGGGTCCCTGGCGGACATGCCGATCCTCACGGTTAGCCATCTGGCGCATAGCCTCAGCTAGCATGCGCTGACTTTCCATGACCGTCTGCATTAGCTCAGCTGGTGTGGGCGGTGGAGGAGGTGGTTGTTCCTCATCTCCCATGCTACGACCGCGACGAAGGTTATAAGCCATCTGCAAAATGTATAGCCAATGAGCACTGATGATGTGGAAACTTTTGTAGATGAATTGTATAATTATGCCAAACTGAGTCCATTGGAGAGAATACATTTATATAATCAACAGAGGCACAATCATTCATCACAATCACACAACTCATCAAGCGCGTCAATTGACACATAAATGCGATGAATTTAACCAACAATCGAGATCCATAGACCGCAAAGACGAAATTCATCAAAAGCTCACATACGTGGGGCATAACACGTTCGATAGGTTACATCGAAGCCATAGAGGTTCCAAACTTACATCAAGGGTAACATAGGGTTCGATATTACATCCCAACGATTAACTTGATACAAAGCTACTCGTTCATGCATGAGGATCAACAAAAGACTAGCTCTAGCGTATTAGCTAAGTAGTAAGCTAAACTACGCATCGTCCTCGGAGTCAGTGTCGAAGATCTCTCCTCCATCTTCATCACTAGCAGGCTCTAACTCCTCATCTTCCTCCTCATCAGGTGGAACGTCCTCAGGTCCATTGACCTCAATGCCATCATCACCTTCAGCCATGATGACACCAGAGCCCATCTCATCCTCATCATCAGGTGGCAGGAGAGGGTGAAGTTGATTGTGTAACAGGTGAACCTCCTCATGGAGATGGTCATTGTACTCTTCGGCAACTGCCACTTGCTGCTCTAGCTCCACCTGTCGCGCTCTCAACACATTCTCTTCGTGCCAGGCTTCATTCCGTTGGTTCATCACGTGAATCAACATACGTTCATAGTTGCGGTGAGCAACTGTCAACCTCTGAACCTCAAGGGTCTCTTGGTCCCTGTTCCTGTGTTACTTGCTCCAAACGGTGCTGAGCCGCATTCCTCTCAGCAGTCACCCGGGCCAGCTCTGTCCTCAGCCTTTCCACCTCAGTAGGCTCAGGACGGGGCTCACGAGGAGCTAACCGGTGATGAGGCGCCCTACCTCCAGCAGACTTGCGAGCAGTGAGTTTCGTGCGCGCCATCTGTAGCAAAAAGTTGCAACGTAAGGGGAGAATCATTTAAGGGATACGAAATTTAATTAGTCGGGACAATCAAATTTTAAGGGAGGGAATAATGCAAGAAATGCCATGTATGCTTGAACATGATGCATGCACGATCCGTACGTCCTCACAAACCTAGAAAAATTTAAAGGCTAGCGAAATATACGGTGGCATACATACGTTCTCTCGTATACGGTAGCTAGTCGATCTACAACGATACGTTGTTAGTGTACCTGCAGAAAATTTCATTTCAGCCCAATAATTTCCCAAAAAGGCATAAGTAAGCAGTAAACTAAATACTTTCATACATACATCCCCCGATGCATATACTCTAGTATCACAGCTACCCGTCAGAGATACCCACATTTAAGTACTCTCATAGATACATGATTGAACATGTAAGTATGCGAGCAACCACAACTACTCTCCCCTAGACCGACGGTTGGACGGTCATGCTCTCACAACTCCCACTTACCTAGAGCGTAGAGGTATTTTGATCCATACATTACCACCCAAGCGGATGGCATCCATACAATAGCACGTCGTATGGACGACGAAACAGAACAAGCAGGAACCCCCAAGTTAGTACTTTAATAAGCCACCTAAGAGTCCTTATTTGGGCATAAGGGATATGACCACTGGCAATACTTAGTATTTAATTTAGGATTTTCACAAATACTTTTGTTTTAAATACACAAATGACATGTTTAGTGTCGAATCTTGCTCTGATGCCAGCTGTAACAGAACCGACCAAATCATAAGAACGTAAGTACAAAAACAATCACCGAAGCGATCAAATTCCTGTACTTAAGCTCCCATAATCCCGGTAGTCCGGAAATCACGAAGGATTTCAACCAACTCTCGACATACAAACCAAGATCGTAGTGATTCAACACAACACATCATCCGTTACAACATTTCATAAGTAGCATTCGGATTACATCCATCAGAGTTTAAATAGAATATTACAAACCAAGTTTGAGTGTGCGGAAGCAACATAGTTTAGTACAAAACATCATAGTTTTCAAATTACATTGCCAAGTCTGAGTCATGTCCCACAAAAGCATTATCAGGTACGAGAACTAGTAGAGACCGCGCCCAATGGTCTAGTCTTCATCCCCAGCTGGGAGAAGGCAGTACTTGCAGCAACCAAAGTAGAACTGGTCATCTGCAACAGGTGGGAGATAAACCCTGAGTACGAGAAGGTACTCAGCTAGACTTACCCGTCAAAACCAGAAATAAAAGACACCAAGGATCATGCAAGGCTTATGAGGTGGGCTAGCTTGACACAGTTGCATAAAAGAGCTTATGATTATAGTAACCAATTTAAACTTAGCATCAAGCTTATCATCATTTACCTGTCCACTAGATTAGCACCTGTACTAGAGCACTCACTTATTAGGAGCAAACAATATTAACCATAGCAGGTATAATAAGGCTGTCATCATCATATCATCAATTCTGAACCATTATGTTATTTAGTGTATCTACATTGGAGATAAGCCCGTCAAGTTCTCACTAACTGGGAGAGACGGCGACTCGAATCGAATTACAACTCAGCTGAGGGGGTATTCCTAACTCTCACCCTGGCATACTTAGCAAGGGTAGCCGTGGGTCACCTTTGGACAACTCAGGAACCAAATTCGCGGGTTCGATCAGCGCCAGCACTCTCAGGGATTACCCTTCTGCCAGGACGATCAGGACTTTTAAATCACCTGCCCTTGGACTCACGCCTACGGCTCCCTTCCTGAGGCGCACTTTATACTTATCGACTCCCGGCCTGAGGTGAGCTACTCGGCTTCGCGGTCGGTCTTCAGACACGGCCAACTAAGAGAGAGGCATGCGTTCAACATGAACAGGAAAGGCTCCAAGAATCAGTCCTTAAGCGACACAGACGGAGTCACTGCAAACCGGCAAGCCTCCGTCCGGTCTTCATTTCAAATTAAGACTGGTTCTTTTCCACGATAGCAAATATAGCCAACCGTGCCACATGTATCTTCCTATATCTCGTAGGTGACAGGAAATCACCTGACTTCTACCGTGTTTAAGCAGGGCTAAGCACTACACGAGCCTGAGCTACATAGGATTCAGGGTAACAATATCTGGACAAGGATTGGGTAACCAATGCAGCAAGTGTTTGCATCCAACACCTAAACTTAATGCAACAATATATGTAATAATAATACTGTAACTGCATTTCAGAAATTAGGAGGCTTAATATGCTCCGGGGCTTGCCTTTCACAAAGTTGCAAGGACGGTGATCCGGGCACTCAACGGCGACCTCGTCTGGCACTTCTCCTGAAGGCTGCTCCTCCTGAATCTCCGGTGTCGGCTGCTGCTGCTCGCTCGGTTCCTCGAATTCCAGCAGGGTCACTCCTTCCTGGTACACCTATTGCATGCCGATGCACAAGATAAATATCATGGATGCATAAGGAATGACATGATGCTCAATGATGAATGAATCACAGTAAGTGTTTACCGAAAACATCACTGGACACTCGTTTACCGAGTAAAATAGCTCTATTCAAATCACTTTAAGCATGTATCTAACTTAACTTAAAGAACAAGATCAACTTACCTAACTTGCATAACCTAAGATAAAGATGCTCATCTTCAGTTAAAGGCCTAACACCTAGGAACATTACCACAAACTTAGAAATAGTAAAGGTATACATAATTAACATTTAAAGTTTCATATGCATACAAGTAGTCCCTTAATTCAATCACAACAAGAGTTCTACAATTCCAAATGACTTGTATGAGGACATTCTGGAAAGCTTATGAAATTCTCTACAAATCATTGTAAACATCAAAGCATGATTCTTACGTTAATCAAATCAATTCCAGTAAACCTAGAATCTAGTCCAGGAATGACAGGGTTACTAAATTAATTATTTAATGATGATGCAAAAGCATAATTGGACCAAACCAAGTTTACCAACTTGTTTGCATACCTAGAGAAACACTAGAAAGTATAGTGCCAACTTCTAAATAAATTATTTAATATCCTTTTCAATTTATTTAGTTAATTAGGTGATTAAAGCAATATATAGTAAAACTATTCATAAAAATCTACAAAATTACAGTAGCTATCTCATGCTTCACATAGACTACCATAAAAATTTCAAAGCCATTGAGCAAGCAGAACTTGCTGTATCCAAAATAACAGGTGGCATGCCTATTTTTAGCATAATTAGGAAACCCTAATGAAAAGTGTCAAGCAACAGATTTCTCATTTTTCCTAGCATCATTCTAGCATAAGAACCTTACTCACCAAATTTTACCTATACTGGATCTATAGAAAAATTATGAAAATTCACACAAGATCCATCCATTGATAAAAAGAAATTCTATAACTCAAAAACTATACATGCACTAGCTCTGAAATTTTAACCAGAGCTTCTACTAAGCAATAATAGATTACCCACAAAATTTCATAATTTTTGGACCACAGAAACTCAAGATAAAATTCAAACAAGTTTGCATGCATCTAAAAACACATTTCAAAGTCCTATTTCATTCATCCAAAATTTCTAAAACATGTGCTCATATAATATTTTTATTAAATACTAGACATTACTAGGAACTCAACAAAATTGGAACCATAGCATTTGGAGCTACCAATTAGGAGATACACATTTTTGAATCATGCACACAATTCTGTGAAAAACAAAATAAACAAAACCAAAAACAAGAAAATCAACTTCGCAACTGGGCCGGCCCGAACAGATCCGGCGGCCCGCGAAGCCCACGCCCGCATATGCCAGCGCGGCCCTAGAAGCAGCGCAGCCCAGGTCAGGCTCCCGCCTCTGCGCTTCAGCGGCTGACGATGGGGACCCGCGCGTCAGTGAGAGAAACAGGGGAGGAGGAACGGACGGTGGCGTAGTTCGTCGCCGGTGGCTTCTCCGGCGAAGGCAATGGTGCCAACGTGTTCGCCTCACCCAAGCGCACCTAGGGGAACCAATTATTGCAGCTAGTGACTCAGCTAGAGGGGGTGGTGACGGCCACGGCGGCGCGCGGCCACGACATGGCTGGCTCCGACGAGGCTACGGCATCATGGCCCTAGTGGCACACTCAACGAGCTTCAGCATCACACATAGAGGCTAGCGCAAGGGAGAGAAGGGGTGATAAGGGGCTTGAGCAGCATGGCCACGTGTGAGCTCGGCCAGTGGTGGTCATGGCGACCCGATGGAGCCGCGCTCACGGGGAGGTCTACCTGAGGCGAAAATGGAGTGGCGGTGGTGTCGCAGGCGTAGAGAGGTTCACGGTGGGGCTGTGGCTTGGATGAATCAGTTAATGGCACTCTGTGATGGTGGATTTGGCTCGGTGGCATCACGGTGTCCCGGTCGCCGTGCTCGTGGAGGAAGGGGACGGCAGTGAGGGAAATGGTGAGACGTAGTGAGAGTGGCGAGGAGTTAGCCTTCTTCTGGAGCTCGGACGCGTGACGTGGAGCCTTCGGCAGAGCCTGCGCGCTACACGATGAGCGTCACCTAAGCCAGTCGGCCACCGTGCTCACTGAACGTTTTCAAAAACGTTGCGATTCAGTCATCGATTGATCCGACTGACAGCGAGTATTCCTCGTGTCAACACGGCTAAACCAATGACCCTTGGCAAAAACTATGTACATGAAATTTGTAGGTGTACCATCCATCTACAATTTCTTTTCAAGGACCATGACCTAATTCTCCATGGATCAGCAGTTACATCAAGCCAAAGTGGGCTTGATCCAACTGAAATTGCAGTTAAGACTTAGCATATTTTTCAGTGTTGAAATCAGCATGAAATTTTGACTTGTGGGCCATGTTTGAGCATGTTCTAGCCATTTTCATGAAATGATCATAAAACAACTTTTGTTCCTTAATAAATTAGCTACAACTTTGGTAAAGAGTGCACAACCATGCAAAGTTTCCAAGTTGGTCTTTTGAATCAGTCAAACAGTGACACTCCAAGGGTTATTAAAAGTCAAACCTTCACTTGAAGGGCATTTTGGTCATTTTGATCTACATGAACAATGTCCCAACAAGTAACCTAAGTGTAGTTAAGGTGTAATAGACCATAATCAACCACTTTACAAAATTGTTATACCAACTTTTAATGATCACATGTGATAAAGCAACTAAAACAAGCAATTCACTCATATGTTGCAATGCAATGTTTCACATGTTGCATGACTTTGTTGTTATCCTATACTCATCACATTACTACCATGTTGCCATGTTTCAAAGTATGAGAATTTCATGTTACATTCACATGTTGCACTACTACCATTCTAAGCGATCAAGCATGAAACACACACAATCGAAAATGTTGCATATGCATGTTTCAGTAACAATGACATGCTGAGATAGATGATGCACATGTTTATGAAATGAAATGCAATTAGTGGAAGCCAAACACCTAGGGTGTTACATTGTCCTTGGATCAAACCGAGTTAAATATCTTTTGCTAGTAATCTAGATTAAACTAAATTAGGAAAATGATCCTTATTTCATATGGTTTCACCCCAACCTATCTATAATTTGAGCTCACCTTTTATGCTAATTGTTGACAAAGGGGGAGAGAAATTCACAAAGATAGTAAGATAGAAGGAGCAAACAAATGAAATGAAATGACATTGACATTGTAAGGGGATCATATAAAAAATGCACACAAGTAGGAGCAAGCTCATAAACTTATATGTTGCATTTAAATGTGTATTTCCTATATTTGCTTGCATGGCACAAGTTCTAAATTTCAATATCTATGCTTGTGTGGTGTATGCTAGTTATATGCTTGAATGGTGAAATGAAAAACTAGCATGCATAGGCTAAAGTAACTAGATTTATGTTCATTTTATAAAAACTAGACCCTTACTGGTAATGTTGATCTCATAGGGTATTCTAGTTTTTGTGTATGTATAGTTACTAATGGTGCTAAGGATGGTATATTGGTGCACTCTGATTGGTATCATACTTCAAAGGTCCATCTCTTATACCTTAGCATCATATGGTATAAATTGTCTCTTATATTTTCTATCTAAGCATATGTGCAAGCTACAATCAAACTCTTAGCATATATGTAGGGGGGGCAATTGCTACCATTTGGAATTCATGAAACTTGTCCATATTCTTTTACACATAGTAAATATGCTTGGGCAAGCAACGTGGATTCAATTAAATCTCAATTTATATCTTTATGTAAGGGTTGTCATCAATTACTAAAAGGAAGAGATTGAAAGCTCTAGTTTAGTTTTGATTAATTGATGAAACTCTAAGTACTAACCTAGTTTATTAAAGTGATTATGAGATATGTAGCACTACTCTAAGTGATGAAGCAATGGTAAAGATCATGATGATGGTGATGGCATGGTGATGATCAAATGCTTGAACTTGGAAAAGAAGAAAGAGAAAAACAAAAGACCCAAGGCAAAGGTATAAATAGTAGGAGCCATTTTGTTTTAAGTGATCGAGATACTTAGTAAGTGTGATCACATTTAGGATCGATAGCCGTACTATTAAGAGGGGTGAAACTCGTATTGAAATGCGGTTATCAAAGTGCCACTAGATGCTTTAACTCATTGCATATGCATTTAGGATCTAGTAGAGTGCTAACACCCTTGAAAATGTTTGTGAAAATATGCTAATACATGTGCACAAGGTGATACACTTGGTGGTTGGCACATCTGAGCAAGGGTTAGAAACTTCACCGGTGCCCTATATAGAAAAGATAGGGGTTCATAGAGTGACTGGACGCTGGTGGCGCAGTGACCGGACGCTGGGGTCCTACGTCCAGTCAGTAGTAGCAGTGAGCACGCATCTCGGTCTTGTAACTGGACGTTGGCGCAAAGAGTGACTGGACGCTGGCTGGGTGCGTCCGGTCAGTGCTGACGTACGCTGACGTAAGGCGCATAGAGAAAACGTTGAGTGACCAGACGCCGGGTGAGTCCGGTCAAGCATGACCGAACGTGTCCGGTCATGAAATTTCGCGTTTGGAACCTTACTAGAAACGACCTGACGCTGGGGTCCTGCGTACGGTCACTTTCTAACTGACGTGTCTGGCCATCACTTGACCGTTGAGATCGCACGATTAGCGTTTGAAGCCGATGACACATGGCAAGCATCGGGTGACCGGACGCTGGGGTCCTACGTCCGGTCGATCTGACCGGAGCGTCTGGTCACCCCGTGTTGTGCCCAGTGAAAGGGTACAACGGCTCTATTTCATTGGGGCTTCTATTTAAGCCCCATGGCCGGCTCAAGCTCATTCTCTTGGCCATTTGCATTGACATAGCAACTTTGTGAGCTTAGCTAAAGCCCTTCCACCCATCTCCGTCATTGTTTCATCATCATTGTGAGATTGGGAGGGAATCCAAGTGCATTGCTTGAGTGATTGCATCTAGAGGCACTTGATGTTCGTGTTTTGCTGCGAGATTCACTTGTTGCTCTTGGTGGTTGCCACCACCTAGATGGCTTGGTACAGTAGAGGAGGATTGGCATGAGTCAGTGATTGTTTGTGGCCATCTTCGGTGATTGTGAGGGGATTTGTACCTTTCCCGACGGAGCGTCGAAAGGTAACTCTAGTGGATTGCTCATGTCATTGAGTTACCTCACTTGTGGGTAGGTTCTTGCGGTGTTCAAATTGTGTGGACGAGGTTTGTGCAACACCTCTTAGCCGCCGAACCATCAAGTGTTGGTCGATACAACGGGGACTAACGTGCCGGCAAGCACGTGAACCTCGGGAGAAAAAATGGTTGTCTCTTGCCCTTTGGTATTCTCCCGATAATTGATTTAGTATTCATCTTGTGATTGGTTCACTCCTCTACATGGCGGTATAATCACCATACTCACTTATTTATATTCTTGCAAACTAGTTATGGCAAGCTCTTTAGTATAATTAGAATTGAGAGCTTGCTTTGTTTTTTAAGTTCATCTAGTGGAGCTCTTTAGAGTAGCATGATTTGAGAGCTCTTAGTGAGTAGTAACATTGCAAGTTATGTGCCTAGTAATCATTGCAACTAGAATTGTTGGATAGGTGGCTTGCAACCCTTGTAGAGCTAGAGCAAGTTCGTATTTCGCTATTTGTCATACTAATTAAATTGCTCTAGTTGATTTGTAGACTTTTAAATAGGCTATTCGCCTCCTCTAGCCATATTAGGACCTTCCACGTGTGGCATTCGAACGCGTGTGTTGATTCGTCCGGACGTCCGGGTGTTAGCACTCCCAAATATATAGTCCTTAGAGGTAACATGTTTCATAGGAAAGATGATAGCAGATATCACAACGGAACACATGAATTTTGTCCTATACGTTATTTCTTCTAAATATATCATTATTTATGTCTCTGTACTCTAGAAATGTACTTAGAAGTATTTTAGCTTATTCCTTATGGTGGATAGTCCCATTTTATAACATTGTTTTATCTATCCAATTTAGCTCCATTTTTCTAAAATTCTAAGCACAAGGCGCGTCTAGTTGCATTGCCACTTCTTACTTTGCCTAGCTAGGCAAGAAACACAATATTTGGTAGTTTTGCTTGCTCTCGGTTTCTTTTTATATTCTTTAATAGGATTTGGATTTCTCCAAAGGGCGCGTTCGCTGGTCTGTCCAGACCAGCCGGTTGACTCCCCTCATAAAACACCTCACAAAACACTGTTCATCAACCAGCCGCTACGGTGTTTCTCTCTCATAAAACTAGTCAATTTCAGCTAAGTTTCAGACCAGCGAACGGTGCCAAAAACCATAATTTAGTGGCATCAGCTTCTGTCTCTCACTCTTCTTCCCAACACGGCTTTGGCTTCAACGTTTTTGACTTGGTTTGTTCACGCACGTGTGCTCATTTGGCAGAGTTGATAAGATTTTTCGTTTGAGAAATACCAAAAAAATCCTGCTAAAGAGACCTAACTCAAATGAACCAAAACTCTTCTCCCATGCTTGGAAGCCTATCCTCGCCAACTGAGACGAGACTAGCTGGGTTAACAAAAAAAAAAAAAACCAAACACCGGCAAGATCCAGCCGAGGGTTACGGCCGTGGCAGCCGGGCGTGGACCCGGACCAGCCCTGTCGCTACCCAGAAAAATATCCCACGCGGTCAGTGTCGCGAACGCCGCGCCGCAGATAAAGGAAACCGAACGAAAGAAATCACGGTGACCACCAGCCGACCCAGGGGCCTGTTTAGTTTCCCACTAAAACACCAAATTTTTCGAGATTTTTTTGTCATATTGAATCTTTGGACGCATGCATGAAGCATTAAATATAAATAAAAAATAAAACTAATTACACAGTTTAGACGAAATCCACGAAACGAATCTTTTAAGCCTAATTAGACTATGATTAACACTAATTACCAAATAACAACGAAAATATTATAATGTCGTTTTGCCAAAATTTTCGGTAACTAAACTGGGCCCAGGAGCATCCCAGCAAAAGCACAAGATGCCACTGACCCCACGGCCCCGTCGCGCTCCCGTCCCCACCACGCATTCGCTCACACGGCCACTTGGCCCACCGTGACCTCACCGGACACCGGCTCCCTCGCGTTCTCAATCCCCAGAAACCGTCCACGCCCACACGCGACGCCACGCCCTGTCGCGCTCGCACGCCGGCACACTGCACATTGCCTTCACTGAGGATGGCAACGGAGATGTACCCATCGGTATCGCCGGAACGTTTTCTTCCCCGCTACAGAGAATTCATCCCGTCCTCGTCCCCGTTAACTGTCTCGGGTATAGATTCTTACCCATCCCCGTACCCGTCGGGCATCGGTCGGGTAACAAATACCCGACGGGTACTGCATACCCGATAAACAAGGACACTTGGGATCGCAGCTTTGCAATCAGAGACGTTTCTTCTTCACCCGGGTATAAGTGTCGGAGTCTCGGAGATGCCGAGGAGAAGGAGCGAGGTTGCGAGGAGGACGAGCAAAGGTGGCAGAGAGACCGAACTGAGAAAGCGAGAGACACGAGCGCTCGTGAGGCAGGCGTGCTTGTGCTGTTGACGGAGATGGTGAGAAAAAATTAAACTAGGGTTACTAGAACACACAAATTATATATATATATGATTGTTCATGTTTGGGCCAAAATACCTATGTTGAGCTTCTTTGGGCCTAATACTCGCATGACAGCTCAAATAGTCGGGTTCTCTAACGGGTAACGGGGACGGGTAAATAGGGAACGTTTCCATACCCGCTATACCCGTCGGGGATAGATTCTTGCCTATTTAGATGCCCACGGGTAAAGATATGATCCTATCCCCATCCCTTAATGGATCGAATACCCATCAGATATCGGGTATCGGGGCCCATCGCCGTCCTGTTTGGTTGGCGTTGCTGGTTCATAAAAAAAATACTGTTATCTAATTTATGTGAAAGAAAAATACTATTCCAACTAAAAATTAACAATCATTTACGACGAGGCACGGCCGAACGGAACGGGGCACAGCCGAACGGAACGGACTCTTTAGCCTTAGCTCGCCGCACCCAATCCCACGGACCACGACCCAACGCGGCCTCACCCACGCGCTTGTGAGCAGCGCAGGTCGTTTTCCCCAGTCCTCTCCACACAGCTTCCACTTCGGTCGAGGCCACCTCCTTCCCCCTTCGTCAGACCCCAGCCCGGCAGGCAGCCATGGGCAACCGTGCGTCGCGCTACAACCGCCCCGCCGCCGAGCAGCAGCCGGCCTCGTCGACCCTGCCCAAGCCTCAGACCCAGCCGCCGCCGCCGCCGCCGCCGACGCAGACGCAGCAGCAGTACCAGCAGGCCCCACCGCCGCCGCAGCAGTCGCAGCAGAAGCCGAAGCCGGCGGCGGTCGCGGGGGCGGGGGCGAGGGCGGTGGGGCGCGTGCTGGGGCGGCCCATGGAGGATGTGCGCGCGATCTACACCTTCGGCCGCGAGCTCGGGCGGGGCCAGTTCGGGGTCACCTACCTCGTCACGCACCGGGAGACCGGGCAGCGCTTCGCCTGCAAGTCCATCGCGACGCGGAAGCTCGTCCACCGCGATGACATCGAGGACGTGCGCCGGGAGGTGCAGATCATGCACCACCTGACGGGCCACCGCAACATCGTCGAGCTCCGGGGAGCCTACGAGGACAGGCACTCGGTCAACCTCGTCATGGAGCTCTGCGAGGGCGGGGAGCTCTTCGACCGAATCATTGCCAAGGGCCACTACACCGAGCGCGCCGCCGCTGCGCTCTGCCGCGAGATCGTCGCCGTCGTCCACAGCTGCCACTCCATGGGGGTCTTCCACCGGGATCTCAAGCCCGAGAACTTCCTGTTCCTCAATAACAAGGAGGACTCCCCGCTCAAGGCCACGGACTTCGGCCTCTCCGTCTTCTTCAAGCACGGTGAGTGCTTGATTTGACTGCATCCCTTCTTCCATATGGATCTTACCATATTCTTTTAAGATGTTTGACTAGACGTGGATGTGGATTTGACTTGACCCGGTTGCCGGGCTTGACGGTTTCAGAGTTCAGACCCAGCATTGCTAAAATGAGTGTCTATATATGGAAATGGCATTATTCACCATCCTTGTTGCGTGTTCTGTATATGTTAGTATATATATGAGGGATCCAGCTTAACTCCAAAGTATTTGACTCTAAACTTGTTCCAAAGGTGACATTGTAGATTTGCATGGTTTACTCTTTAGGCATTGCGTTGTTTTCACCATCGGTCCTTAATTGAAGGAAGCATAACAGATCAAACTTGTGTCAAATGCTTGCATTACACAAAATGGGAAATTACACCCTGATTTTGTTGGATAAAATTGGGATTATTCACTTTGTAAAATGTTGGTTTCGTGGAGGATTTGTTGTGGGGCTTAGATGTTTAGTCTTTTCTCTATATATTATCCTTTTTGTTTTGAACCTTAACAAGTGAAATGGTTTGTTTATTTGCATATTGACATGAGCAAACTGAATGAGAATCCATAATGGATGATGCAGGGGAGATGTTTAAGGATCTTGTGGGAAGTGCGTATTATGTTGCTCCTGAGGTACTGAAACGGCACTATGGGGCAGAGGCTGACATATGGAGTGCTGGGGTTATTCTTTACATCCTTCTGTCTGGTGTTCCTCCTTTTTGGGCAGGTAATGTTTTTTAAACATATCATTTCAGTCTTCTTTTCCCTTCTGTCACTCGTACGCAATTGATTGTTTCCTTCACTTCATCGTTTACTTTCACCAGAGAATGAGGATGGCATATTTGATGCCGTCTTGCGTGGTCACATTGACTTCTCTTCTGATCCTTGGCCTTCAATATCTAATGGTGCAAAGGATTTGGTTAAGAAGATGCTGCGACAAGACCCAAAAGAACGCCTGACTGCTGCTGAAATTTTGAGTAAGACAACTGCTCTTCTCTTGCTTTGTATGTCTAGTTGTGGAATCATGTTTCATGTAGTCATTTAGTAGCAAATGGGAGCAATCATGCCTCCTAATTTCTTCCAAATTTTGTGCCTTTTGATATTCCCTCCGGTTCAAAATATGCTGTTTTAAGATTCCTGCTGGTCTAAGTTCTTTTAACTTTGACCATTAATATATAAAGGTTTAAGATAGATGTCATTAGATTTACCATGAAAGCACCTTCAAAGTATTTATTAAATCATCTAAATGTAGACCAAAGTTTCATAGAAATACTATTTAATCATCTTTATTTGAATTTTCATATTTCATAGAAATTGTAGACCAAAGTTTCACCTAAATGACATGTAGTTTGTATCAGAGAGTACAAGAGTGCTAAGTGGTGATAATAGTTATAATATTCCAGAGAAACTGCTGATTTCTCTCTCTTTATATCAAATACCTGTTTGTTTTCTCTCTTTCTAAAAAAGGGACCTATCTGCTTTCCACATGAACTGAGACACTGACTATTCATTCGCAAGTGTTGTTTATCAGTCTAATATTGTGAGCATACAGACCACCCATGGATTAGAGAGGATGGAGAGGCTCCAGATAAGCCACTTGACATTACTGTCATCGGTAGAATGAAACAGTTCAGGGCAATGAACAAGCTCAAGAAAGTTGCATTGAAGGTGATTGTCTGATTGACTTTGACTCCACAGATTTATCCTTGCTAAATACTTGATTTTAAGGAGCAGATAGTTCTAACATCTTCATTAATTTTAACCAGGTTGTGGCTGAGAACTTATCAGATGAAGAGATTATGGGCCTAAAAGAAATGTTCAGATCCCTAGATACAGATAACAGTGGGACAATTACTCTTGAAGAGCTAAGATCTGGTTTACCAAAACTTGGTACTAAAATTTCTGAATCAGAAATCAAACAGTTGATGGAGGCGGTATGTTCATCCTCCATATCCATATGCTTCGTCGTTTTTCTGTTGATGCGAAATTTCCTTACAGTAATTCTTTTTTTCTCTTAACTATTACTATCCCAATTACCAAATCACATCTCCCACTTGGAGAACTGAAAGCAACTGTCATGGACTGCATTGGACATATGACTCCACATTGTTTTCCTGTTTTCAAATAAAAACTTCTTTTTACAGTTTGTGGTGTTTTCTAATGAATGAATAACACAACATCACAATTATTTGAAAGGAAACATGGGGAGTAACGAACATGTGAAACTGCTATGGATGTATCAAACATCTGGACATTGTTGATGGAACTATTGTAGTAGTTCAGTACTGTTATGGCAAGTGGAGCCGGACCAGGGGCCCACGCGGTACTGTAGCGCGTGGACAGTACTGGATTAGATTAGATTAGATTGGTTTGGTTTGTTAGGAAAGGAATAAGATAGATTGATTCGGTTAGGATATTACTTAGGGGTCAAGTAAGTTGTCTCTATAAAAGAGAGAATCCGGTATTGATTGTAATCAAGCAAGAAGAAATCCTAAGGTAGTCCCCGAGAAACGGCGGCTATCCTGGGTTTCTCTGCTAATCCATCTATCCGTAGCCATTCCATATCATTTGGTATCAGAGACCATCCCTGGTGCATCGACTTCCATGTCCGGCACCATTCTTGATCCTATGGCCATGGACGCAAAGCTCGATCGCATCTTGGGCCAACTCACCACCATCAACAACCGTCTCAATTCCCACGACTCTCGTCTAGCGCGCGTGGAGACCGGCAAGACCAACGACGGCAAGGGCGCCGGCGGGAACGACGACCACAGTGGCGATGACGATGTGGAGGACGACGCGCACGACATCGAGTGCAACAACGCCTAGGCCTCGTTTCGCGACCGGGACCGCTTCGCTCGTGGCGCATTCGAGCGCGACTTCTCCAGCCGCGGCTACGACGATCGTGGCGGCCGCGGCCACGATGATCGCGGTGGGCGGGGTTACGACAACCGCGGCGAGCGCTGCTACGAAGACCGCGGCGGCCGCGGCTACACTGACCGCGGTGGGCGCGGCTACACCGACCGCGGCTTCGACGACTACGACGCCCGCGACTTCAGCCGGGGCGCCCGCGACTACGGATGAGCAGGCCGCGACCGTGACCAGGATCGCGACTACGACCGCGGTGGAGGCCGTTTCCTCGATCGACGTCGCGAGCCGCACAGGCCACCCAAAATTCCGTTTCCCACCTTCAATGGGGAGTCGGATCCATTGACCTGGCTCAATAAATGCGACAATTTCTTCCGCGGCCATCGTGTTCCAGAAGATGAGAAGGTGTGGATGGCATCCCTGCACCTCGACGGTACCGCGGCGGAGTGGTACTACCAGATGGAGCGCGACTTCGGCATGGTTCCGTGGCCGTGTTTCGTGGACTTCGTCAACCTCCGCTTCGGGCCGCCGATCCGCACCAACTCGATCGCGGAGATCAAGGCCTTGATCCGCACAGGCACCGTGGAGGACTATTCGCGGCGCTTCCTGGCCCTGCTCGCGCGCTGCGACGACCTCTCCACGCGGACGGTGATTGACCTCTACACGGGAGGTTTGGGTCAGCCACTGTCCCACGACGTCGAGATGCAGCACCCCGCCAATCTTTAGAAAGCCATGAGCCTCGCGCGGGCGTTCGAGCAGCGCCAAGCGGAGGCCTCTGCTGTCAACAGTTCGGCGGCGCCTGATACGGCGTTGCCGCCGTGGAGTACGCAGGGGAGAACGGAGAAGGAGCTGAGACTGGGAATTAGAACGGAGAGGGTAGCGAGGCGCGGTGGAGTTATCGCCGGCGGCAGCGGCAGAACCGCACGCAGCCACCGTCGAAGTGGAACCCCACCCGCTCGGGAGGTTCTATTCTTCTTCGATAACTGATTACATCCTTTCTAAGCCACCTTTATAGTTCAGGTGCTTTCCTAACAAACCAAGGCTGAGATCCTAAAAATCCTCCTAACTTATTGACTTCTAAAAACAACTAGAGGCGTCTTAGCCACTGCTGGAAGCGGCACGCCTGGCCCTGCGCCGGTACTGCCGGCCTACGAAAGAGTCCACAACATAAGTCCCGAGGCATCGCCATCCATGGCCGGCCTCGTCATCGATCCTGCGGCCATCAATGCCAAGCTTGACTATATCCTTGCGCAACTCTCCACCATTAACAAGCGGTTGAATTCGCATGACGAGCGCATTGCGCGCTTGGAGAAATTCCAGGAAGAGAAGAAAGTGCGGGCAGCAGCGACACCCACCGCCGCCACGGTCGCCTTCAGCCGCCCCCGCCTTCCTGTGCAGGCCTTGGAGGGCGACATGGCCATCGACGCTGCCAGCCATGCCAGCGCGAACGCCAACCTGGTAGCCGCTTCGGTGGGCGCCAACGCTGTTCAACGCTATGTGCCGCCGCACTGGAGGGACAGGGCCAGGACGTCGTCGCCATCTCCGACCCCGACGACCCATACCCTGATCCATATCAGCGTGGTGACGGCGTACGACAACAACGACGCAGCACTGCTAGCGCCGTCCCTGCAGCCCAAGGCCGTCGGCGTCGACTACGTGGACAAGAGCAAGGTGCTGACCCCCGCCGCCGACGTCCTGCATCTCCTTCGTCTGCGGCTGCCGCGACCTTGGCGAGGCGCTCCACAAGGTCCGCAAGGGCGCCGCCATGATCCGGACCAAGGGGAAGGCCGGCATGGGCAACGTCGTCGAGGCGGTGCACCACGTCCGCTCCGTCATGGGCAACATCCGCGCGCTACGCGACATGGACGACGACGAGGTTTTCGCGTATGCGCATTGCTGTGCCCTACAACCTCATCATGCAGAACCCCTAGCAATGGCCACAGCTCGAGGACAAGCTGTCTTGGAGGGGTGGAGTAGTGTTATGGCAAGTGGAGCCGGACCAGGGGCCCACGCGGTACTGTAGCGCGTGGACAGTACCGGATTAGATTAGATTAGATTGGTTTGGTTTGTTAGGAAATGAATAAGATAGATTGATTCGGTTAGGATATTACTTAGGGGTCAAGTAAGTTGTCTCTATAAAAGAGAGAATCCGGTATTGATTGTAATCAAGCAAGAAGAAATCCTAAGGTAGTCCCCGAGAAACGGCGGCTATCCTGGGTTTCTCTGCTAATCCATCTATCCGTAGCCATTCCATATCAAGTACATACCATTCTGTTTCTTTATTTGTGTTTTTAATTCCATGAACAGGCTGATGTTGATGGAAATGGTACCATTGATTATGCGGAGTTTATATCAGCCACAATGCACTTGAATAGATTGGAGAAGGAAGACCACATACTCAAAGCTTTTGAATATTTTGATAAGGACCACAGCGGGTAACTTCATTTTAACTTTGGTTGGACTTGTTCTGCAAATCTTGACTGTTCCCATTTGATTTCCTCACTGTTTAAATCTTTCTGTACAGATACATAACAGTAGATGAGTTGGAAGAAGCTCTGAAGAAGTATGAGATGGGGGATGACAAAACAATAAAAGAAATCATTGCTGAAGTAGATACGGACCATGTGAGTATATATTTTACAGAGTTCAAGTAAAAGATTAGCTCTTATAAATATTTAAATCAATCAACTGAAAAAACCCGCCTCACTGACATCAGTTATGTGGCATGTTACTTGTTGACTTCAGCCACTTGACATGTTCCTAGAATATAGAAATTAGAAATGAGTTCTTATAGGAAAAGAAGAACCCAAGATTTGACGTGGTGGGGGCTTGTGTGTTAAAAAATGCTGATTAAAATGTTTTTCCAATCTTATATATTATGGATGCATTCACATAGTAATGAGTTTTTTTTAGAAAAAAAGATGTAGTAATGGGTTCACATTGGATGAATTAAACAATATCAAACTGGTGAACGGAAATTCACGGAGAGACTACCAGTTTGACTTGGATTTGGTGATAAATTAGCAGATGTCCACAATCTCTACAAACCTTCTCAGATAAACCTACATCAGGAATGTCGAAGACCAGTAACCCTTTTGCTTAGCTATAACTCAAAAGTTCAACAGAGGCTGCCTAACTCAATTCATCAGATGCTAACTTTCCCATTTTTTCCCCTGTTGGCAGGATGGAAGAATTAATTACCAGGAGTTTGTTGCCATGATGAGGAATAACAGCCCTGAGATTGTTCCAAATCGGAGGCGCATGTTCTAACTGTCATGTACAATTTCATTGAATACTTTCAAGAACAATCTGCCCGTAGACATAATCCTGGCCCCGTTTTCTTTTTGGAACAGTCGTTAAGAAGACTCCGTAATTTGAGATTCATGTCTCTGCAGCCCGGACCAGTCTGTACCAAAATAGGGTGGTGTTATAGTGACCCGTACTTGATGCTTTGAGCATCATGGACTCATGGGTGGCAATGTTTATTCCCATTGTACTCCTTGGGGTTGTTCTGCTGCTTCGATCTGATGCTTTCCTCACCTTTCATTTTAGGTTGTCCTCTCAGAGTGTTGCCACCTGTGAATTGTTATCATGTGTTGTGGTTCTCATAATCGTTTATATTAGCGCAGGCATTGGAAAATGGTATTCAGCGATCAGATCAGGCAATGTCATATTACTTCTGAATAAATATTAGCAGTAACTTGGTTCTGGATTGGCCTTGGTGAAATGCTGATCCATCCACGTTCTTTTTTGGGTGAAGATGATTAGACGACCACCCAAAGAATCATGTCTAGGCACCTGTTGTATGCTCTAAAAAGGTTTCTTAGGTGTAATTTTGACTTGAGTTTATTTCTTGGAGCATATTTTGACCTTTAGATTCTGCTTATCTTAGATTCTATTGAACTTTTCTCTCTCTCTATCTCTTAACTTCTACTCTCTCTATGTTCCAAATTATAGATAGTTTCTCTCTCTCTCTCTCTCAACTTCTCTATATTTGACCAAATTTATATAAAAAAATTATACATCAGCATCTACACTATCTAATAAACACAATATAAACATATTTTATGGTAGATTTAATGAATCTAATTTGATATGGTAAGTATTTTTCTATAAACTCGGTTAAAGTCAGATAAGTTTGACTTAAAACAAAATTAAAACAAACTAATTTCTACCATTTGAGATGATAACATGCAATTTATTTTGTTATTATAGGACTTTGACCAATAATTACTTTACTTACGATCTACTATGTGATACAAAATCATTTTTTTTTCTCGAATACGCAAAAGATTTGCGCATCGTTGTAATTAAGAAGAAGAGTTTAACCGTACAAACGACGCACTCTAACGAGCGCCCTAGGAGGTCCACCGGTTGACCTTCCTAGTATATTGATTCAAATTTCGATATTGCATAAATGGTACACAAAGCTGCGATCTGTGCGCTCCTACTACACGGGAATCATATATATTTTCAAACAGAGGGAGTACACTGTTGTTTCTTTAAATTTTCCACGGGAGTACACTGTTGTTTCCTTGCATTTTCCACTTTGCACTTGAGGCAACTCCAGCAATACACATACTTTAATCAATTAATTAGATGGACCACCCACCTCGTATTTCTATTTTCTGGCAGGAAAAAAGTGTACTGTACTCCTTTTACATTCCGTATACACTGTGACTAGTGAGATGGCAGATGACACTGAAGTACAAAACTATTATTGTATATATCCATATAAATCATTACATTTAGGTCATCAGTGATGCCATTAAGACTCAGATTGAAAAGGTTTATCTCTAGAGCACTAATATACAAGACCCAAATACCATATACAAACATGTATACAGCTTCCATGTCCTTAACACTTCCACATTGGTTTGGCTGGAGCAAACTACAGGTTTGGCTTGCAGTTGATCAACGAACAGAGACGTTTTTCATCTTTGCTGATCTGTGTTTGACAAAGAAAGCAGCTAACATACTTTTTGTGCGAAGCGGAGCCTTCTGGATTTGACGCCCTCTAGGGTTGTCCAAAGAACTGAATGATAACAAATGCCTGGTCGTGGGCTGATCCTGAAAATGCAGGAAGTTGATTGGTGTAGCTTGGGAGCACATGATTATCCTCTATGATGAACATTTGCGTTATCAAATAAATTGCAAGCTTTAATCTTTAAGCAAATGTTTCTATCATATTTTTTTTACATAACGGAAACTGGTCGATTTTGTATCTTGTTGTAGGTTTACCTTCATTCCTACACTAACAATATCCAAGCTGGTTATGTTGGACTGCACATTCCTGGACAAGGGAGACGCAGATGATTCCTTGCCTGAAACACAAGTAGCTTCGGATTAAGTATCTGCTGTCTACATATAGGCTATGCCAAAATCCACCAAATGAAGACAAACATAAAGTAAACATAAGCAATTAAATACCAAGGCGGAAACCACTTGATGAAGGCTTAGTAGTTTTTGTTTCTCCTTGGCTGCAACGAAGCAGATGACACCAGTGTCACACAGGAAGAAGTATTAGGGGAGCAAATGCCCCATTTAGCAAGACTGAACCAGAGACATGTCTGACTTACGCAGATTCGGATTGATCTGGTCTATTAGTTTTCGAATTTTTCTCGGAAACCAAATGCCACTGAAGGGTCCTTGCTGAAGGGAAAATGCTTTGTTTCAGTGCACCAAGTGCTTAGTACCAAAACTGGAAATGTTTGCACAGAAGGAAGAAGCTGCACCTGAAGAGTAAGGCCTTGGCGTTGAGTCAAAATCAGCATCGGCTTGCATATCAGAAAATGCCTGCATTCTTTTATTTCCCGCATCTAGCTCGGAGAGAAAGTCAAAAGGTTAGCTAGTAGCTACGCGTTTAGCATTTCCTTCACCCCGGAATTGCTTATTTATTGAACAAACCCTTACATGGTACGATGTAATGTTTGTGGTGTCTTCTGGCAGCCCCCGTCATCTGCTGTTGCCTAACGCCTTCTTTATCCGTGTATGTCTGGCAGGTAAGGACTTGCTAAACATTGAACCATCAAAATGTCAGCTTTAACGATATATTGCACGATGACAACAAATTCCAGTGTTATGGCAGCTGTAGTACCTGGTTCAAGCATGCTACTTTCAACTCGAGGGTTGATATTTCTGAAGCCTGCTGTTCGTATAGGTCTGTCAATTTGTAGGCCACTGTGCCAAGATGGTCGACAGCGTTGACCAGGGCCCTGACAGCGTAATCTTTCAAGTTGTCCAGCACCCTTATATCAAGAAGCATGGGAAAATGGATGAGAGAATTATTAAGTGGACGTGTTCCGCTTCAGCTGAGAGAATTATTAAGTGGACGTGTTCCGCTTCAGCACACTCATTACTTTGCAGAAAGTTCTTCAGTTTAGCAGGAGGGCAAGCACCCCGTCTAGCACCACGAAAAAACGGCACATACTTGCAGTTGCAGTGCCCCCGTGTTCTTCTATAGCTATGGAGTCGCTTTTGCAGTGCAGTCAGATACCAGACATCCATTGGCAGCCTGTTCGTTTCGGCTGGATTGGCTTATAAGCCATGACTGAAAGTACTGCTGGCTGGTTTGATGTGAGAGAAAAATACTGTTCGTTGGCTGATAAGCCAAGGCTTACAAGCCGAATACGAGCTGCCGAACAGGCTGTCACACTGCAATTCCATGGAGCATGAGATACTAATAGGTGGACCTCCAAAAGAAACTGAAGTAAACAACCCGAAAACTCCAAATTTTTACTTCTGCAAAACCCTGTCAGCCCATGATAACCTTTTACTTTTTCGTAATGATGATTCCCCAAGTCCTGTAACATATAATCTCCATAATCAACTGATGTACTTTGCATACGCCCAGCTTTACTTCCTAGACAGCCTTTTGAACTAATTCCACTGCACTAGAAACCTTGCTCGCAGACCTGTAACACCAAATGAAAAAAAGAAAAGAAAACACTAGCCGGAACGTTCAAGCGACCAGTGCGGACTAGGAGCAACAGCCAACAGGTAAACATACTTGCCAGGAGCTTGAATTTATTATCGCCAGAAAGAAAAATCATCCATCCATTTGGTTTAGAAAATCGCACGGACGTGGAAATTCCGGGAGAAAAGGACCAGAGTCAAGAGGAATCTCATCTCACATTTGCTTCTGTTCGCTGTGGAGGTAGGACTTCTCGCAGTACTCCGAGGCCGAGTAGAGCTGCGGCCGCAGGTTCTTGAGCTCCTGCAATCACGGGCGGCAATCGTAAGCTAATAAGCGTTAAACAAAGCAAGGATCGAGTCGAGGGCAGTCCAGGCTCCCGGGAGACCCGGATCTTCGCACACCAATTCGATCGAACAAGAGAAAAGAAAAACGAATGAATTAGTGGAAACGAGGATCAGGTCGGATCCGTGCGGGGTGACCTGAAGCGCCTTGACGAAGCTCTTGCTGCGCTCCATGGACGCCTCGTCGACGGTGGTCGGGGCCATCCAGGCGGGCTCAGCGCCAGGCCGCCACGGTTCGTGCTGCATCGCCTCTACCCTCTGCCCTCCCCTTCCCCTGAGCCCTGAGCGACACGCCGCCGCCGGTTCGCTCGGGGCGGGGGCGGGAACAGGACGGATACGGGGTAGCGGAAGGGCCAAGGCACGTGAGGACGAAGCAAGGAACACGCGACGCCTCTCGCGCGGTGCGGCTGCTCTCGCTTTGCTAGCCGGGATTTCCAGGTGTAGCCAGCGAGTGCCGAGTGGTGTACTGGCGTGGCGGCGAAACGGAACGGTGACGTGTCTCTCGGTGCAGGAGTGGGACGGGGAGCGTGGAGGCGGGGCAGGTAGTCGGGTGCGGTGAGGTGGGCGCGGAATCGGATGGCGACGAGGTGGTGGTTGCCGGTAAACTTTATGGTAGAGTAGGAGGTCCCCGTCCAGTCAGTCAGCCACGGGTTTCGCTTATAAGATTTTGGTACGAGAGAAAAATATTATTTGTTAATTGATAAGTTATGGTTTATAAACTAAATAAATATGATCCAGTGAACAGGCTGAAGATCTGATTGGCGGGCGAGTGCCGGACGATGGATTGGGGAATCCAGTCCAGTGGAGTCAGTAGCCTGATCACCGTTTCCAGTCGGTCGATCAGGCTGTCTGCTAGTATACCTGCCTTGGTGGTGGCGCGTACTGGTGGATGGATCTTGATTCTTGCGGCCGGGCCGCGCCGTGTCTCCGTCGCGTGGATGATGTCGTCCGTTCGTTCGTCCGTAGCTTTTGCCGCTTTTGCTCTTTGTTCCCAGCCACAGCCAGTCCTCCTGTCCTCTGCTGTTCATTCTTTATGGTCGGTACGCTAACCTGCTTGGAGTAAGCAACAAACTTTGCAGGTACAAGCGTTTGTTTTATTAGTAATACTAGGTAAATAACCCTAGGTTGTAATGGAAACATATAATATCAAGATAATATATGTATAAATATGTGTTACACTGTTACCTAAAATAGATACTGCAATCGTAATGTTCCAATCAACACATGTTTCACAATACATGTTTTACAGTATATTGTACAATTAATAATCTAATCTCTCAATAGTTCGACCAGGAGAACATACTTTGCATGAACATCAAGCTGCAACTGGTCACCAATAAAAAATGATCCAGAAATTTTTTAAGTCCAAGATGCAGAGCTGAAGCATGCAGGTGGCCCAAGCTGTAGTTAGAAGTACCCTGCATATAAGTTGTTTGTTAATTTTTAAAGTTAAAGTACTATTGATATCCTGAAAAATATGTATCGATGTGTGATGCATTACCTTTTTTATGGAGTTAGAACCTCTTTATATATGATATTCTTTGTGAATATATCATTTGTCGGTTTTTTCTTTCCCTAACCTTTTTCTTTCCCTTTTCCCTTGTTCACGTTCTTCTCAGCAGCTGGCACGGCTAGGATCTTAATGTTCGATTTTGCCGTAGCTCTTGATAGCACCACATACAATTGACCGTGCGAGAACACTGGTTCCGGCAAGTATACCCTAACGTTAGGGATAGTCTAGCCCTGTGCCTTGTTAATGGTCATCGCGAAGCTAAACCGAATAGGGAACTACTTTTGCTTAAATTGGAAAGGGAACATCTCGTCGTCCGACGGACATAATGGTATGCGAGGCATAAAAAACCCGCTTTTCGGCGTGCTGTCCCAACACAAATTTTGTGTCTATGGTATTCTTTTGGAACCCCCGTATGATAAGCCTTGTACCATTACAAAGTCCATTTGTAGGGTCAATGTTCCTAAGCAATATGACCGGACAACCAATCTTCAACTTCAACACATGTCGAGGTAGACCATTGGGTGTCAAAGTGTTAAGGAATTCCTCAGGGTAGTAGCTGTGCGGATCATCCACCGCACAGTCAAAGCTATGGTACACCATCTCATCCCCATAGAAACGACCTATCATCTTCATATTAATCATATCAACCCAATCGTTCCGCGTAGATAAGATCGCTCAAGAGGTGATATGATCTTTGCTTAATATATTCGCATTGAGGTTAGGGAATATGCAGTCAATTAGAGTATCAAGGTCAATATCTTTCCTGCTATGCAGTATGCATATATCATGAGGAAGACGAATTTCATCATCAATAGTCGCCTCCTCAGATCCTCCACCGACACACAACAAATATTCTACAAACCACGGGTCACTCTTTGCTCTCATGTTGCGCACCCATTTTAGATGTCGCATGGAATCCCAAAAGCATGACATCCGCAGCGAGGCACTAACCACCTAAGCCCTTGACCCTCTCCAAACAACGGGACCACGGTCTTCCCTCCGAACGACAGCTTAGGTTGGTCCATTATATCACGGAGACTATTGTCCAGCGCCTCGATAGACTGCCTCTTTGTCATGCTAGCTGAAAGCATCTAGGCCCCTAGTTGAATTTCGATGATTAATGACAATACAAGATTACTATGACTAACGTGTGTTTTGCAGATGCAATTAAGTTAGGTCATGGTAATGGAGATCGATTGGGCAATCAAAGTTGTCATGCCCCTATGATGGAAATCGTTTCGATTTTCAAAGGATGGACGACAAGGTTAAGGATGACTAGTTCTAAGTATCGATTGGAGTTGGAGAGACACTTAGAGTAGTTTAGGACTTTGTTTTTCCTTTGGCCATACTATTAAGGGGGGTATGGACAGGTAGCTTGACCTAGTTGAGTTTAGTGAGTTAGGTGTGGTGCACACTTGTTAAAACTAGCTCTAGGTAGCTCCTACGAATGCCTAAGATCCATTGGAGCAAATTTCATTCACATATGATCGAAAGTTGGAAGTGAATGGAGGGTCAAATGCTGACCGAACGCTGGCTCCGGTGCGACCGGACGCTGGCCGTAGGGTTCGGTCAGTTCATTTGATCAGCAGTCTACGTTCGATGCGACCGGATGCTGGAGAGGTCAAGTGACCGGACGCTGAAAGGCAGCATCCGGTCGACTCCAGTAAGGTTCCAGAGAAGGAAATCTGTGACCGGACGCGTCCGGTCAGTACTGACCGGACCCTGAGGGTTTAGCATCTGGTCGAGTCTAGTAAGGTTCCAGTAAGGGTTTAATGTGACCGGACGCGTCCGGTCAGTGGTGACCGGACCCTGCCAGCGTCCGGTCAACACATGTTCGCGGGTTGAACTGACCGGAGTGTCCGGTCAGTACGACTGGAGCGTCTGGTCACCCCGTAGAAGCTCATAACGGTTCGTTTTTCAGGCTGCCTTATAAATAGAAGCTCCACTCGTGTGTGGAGTCACTTTTGCTCATTCCAACAGCTGAGAAACACGTTTGTGAGTGCCAAGAAGAGCAAGGTCCTAGTGAGGTGATTGAGATTTGAGAATCCAAGAGAGTAGCCTCATTAGTGAATCAAGAGTAGTCAAGTGTGCATCCATCTTCTCATTAGGCTTCGCGTGGTCAAGTGAGAGTTCGTGCTTGTTACTCTTGGTGATCGCCATCATCTAGACAGCTTGGTGGTGATTGGGAGCTTGGTGATCACCCGGCGGAGCTTGTGGGTGACCCAACTCAAGTTGTGAGCGGCTTTGGGTGTTTCGCCGCAACGGAGTGTCGGAGAATAAACCCGTAGAGAGCACTTGATCCTTGTGCGGATCAAGGGGGAGCTACACCCTTGCGCAGGTGCTCCAACGAGGACTAGTGGGGAGTGGCGACTCTCCGATACCTCGGCAAAACATCATCGCGTTCTTCTCTCTCTTTACTTTGAGCATTTACTTTGAGTATTTACTTTGAGCAATTCAATACTTGTCTTTACATTCATAGAATTGCCATGCTAGAGTAAGTTTGGAACATAGGTTGCAAGTCCTTTGTGCGTTAGTTTGATAGAAATACTTTTCTAGGCACAAGGGGTTAATTGGGCTATCCGTAGGATTTGATTATTAAAAGAAAATTTAGAATTAGCTCAATTCACCCCCCTCTTGGGCATCTTGATCCTTTCAATTGATATCAGAGCCTCGTGCTCACGTTTTTAAGCTTAACTGCTTAGAGCAAGATGTCTCACGGGGATGGACCTCCTCCTATCTTTGAGGGAGATGACTTTCCATATTAGAAAATCCGCATGGAGGCGTACTTAGAAGCTCTAGACGTTGGTATTCTTAGAGCCGCCTCTCAAGGCTTCTCAAAACCTCGGGATGCTACTAACCTACAAGGCGATGAGGTTAAGTATGAAAAATGGAATGCAAAGGCTCGAAACACCATCTTTAGAGGCCTTTGCAAAGATGTGTTTAACCGTGTAAGGAACCATAAAGACGCCCATGCACTATGGTCAGACGTTTGTGCGCTCCATGAGGGAACCAAGAGTGAGCATGAGGAACGCTATCATCTTGTGATTAAAAAGCTAAATTCTTTTGAGATGCTTCCCAAAGAAAGTGCTAATGAGATGTATTCTCGTTTAAATGTTCTTGTAGAGGAAGTAAATGGGCTTGGACTTACTCAAATGTCACCATCCGACGTTGTGAGAAAGATCTTGAGTATCCTTCCCATTGACAAATATGGGCACATTGTGACCGTGCTACATCAAGGTGATCTTTCCGCCGCTACACCGACATAAATCTTGGGAAAGATCAATGCTCATGAGATGTACATGCACATCACGCCGCAAGATGGCTCATCCTCTACAAAGAAGAAAGAGAAGGACTTAGCATTCAAAGCTAGCCAAGATAAGGGCAATGTAAGACTTGAGTATGAGAGCTCAAGTGATGAAGAAAGTCTTGCTCTCATGGTGAAGAAGACCATCAAGATGCTAAAGAAGCTAAACAAGAGTGGCATCAAGTTTGACGGCAAGAAGAAGAAGTTCTTCACTAGCTCAAGAAGAAAGCCAATCTCCGAGATGGATTGCTACAATTGTGGCAAACTTGGCCATCTAGCTCATCAATGCACGAAGCCCAAGAAAGACAAGTTCAAGAACAAGAACAAGGGCAAGAAAGATGACTCAAGCAATGAAGATGAAGATGAGAAGAGAAAGAACAAACCATACAAGAAGAGAGATGGCAAAAGAGGGACTTCTACAAGAAGAAAAAGAGTGGAAAGGCCTACATTGTCGGTGATTGGCTCACGGACATTGATTCATCAAGTGGATCATCCGATGATGATAGTGACAATGAGAAGGTGGCCGCCATTGCTATTGATCTTGCATCTTCACCGCCACCATCGCCATCATCCTCTACACACCTATGCCTTATGGCCAAGGGTGAATGCAAGGTAACTAAGAGTGATGATAGTAGTGATGATGAGCAAGCTAGTGATGATGATAGCGATAGCGATGATGATGATTCACCTACATATGATGATCTTGTCAAAATACTAAGAAAATACACTAAGATCATTAGAAAGAGTAGAGCTACAAATGAAAAGCTTGATGCTAAAAATGATTCACTCTTAGCTAAGTGTGATACATTGGAAAAGGCTAATGATGAGCTTAGAGAAACTAATGATGCTATATCATCCAAACTCAAGGAGCTCAAATCTTCCAAGAAAGAGCTTAAAGATAAACATGATAAACTTGAGTGCGTGCACAATGAACTCATCACTAGCCACAACAAGCTAAAAGATGAATACACTACTCTTAAGATTAATCATGATACTCTTGTTATTGCTCAAGAATTTTCACCAAATGAGCCACATGATGCTACTAACCATGTTGTCAAGATTGATATAGCTACTTCATGTGATGATTTAATTGATGAGAGCATTGAGCATGGATCTAGTAGCAAAGGCAAGCAAGTGGTTGAGTGCAATGACTATTATGAGTATGTCAAGCTCAAGAGTGATAATGAGAAGCTCATGAAAGATCTTGAAGAGATGAAAAGCCACAACATCATTGTGCTAGAAACTCTTGATCATGACAAAGAGTTGATCCTTGAGAATGAGAAGCTCAAAGAAGAAAACAAGAAGCTCAAGGAAGAAAAGAAAGATGATGCTCTAAAAGAAGAAAATAAGAAGCTCAAGTTGGAGAAAGAGCATCTCAAGATTGGATTGAGCAAGTTTGCTAGAGGCAAGCATCTCCAAAGTGAGCTACTCATGAACACCATCATGAAGATGGATAGAAGTGGCATTGGATATGTGGCAAGTATAGAGAAGAAGAAGGCTCAAGTTCAACAACAACAATCAAAGCCAAAGTCAAAGCTAAAGAGATGTTTTGAGTGTGGACAAGAAGGCCACTTTGCTCATGAGTGTTAAACTCCACCGCCACAACCCTTGCCCAAGCATGCTAGACCCTTTGCCTTCAATGCTCACTACATGCTTAGAAAGGACTCTAGTGGAAAGATGAAAGTCATGTTTTTAGGTCCCCCTAACAAGAATAAGCCTAAGAAGATTTGGGTGGCTAAGTCACTTGTTGAGAAGGTGAAGGGCCCTCAACAAGTTTAGATTCCTAAAGTTTGAATCTCATGTGTGTAGGTGAACTACAAGACCGGTGGAAGTCATTGGGTTATTGATAGTGGTTGCACTCAACATATGACCGGTGATCCTCGTATGTTCACCTCACTAGATGAAGAGGTAGATGGACAAGAGAAAATAACATTTGGAGATAATTCAAAGGGCAAGGTTAAAGGATTGGGCAAAGTGGCAATATCAAATGATCATTCCATCTCTAATGTGCTATATGTTGCTTCATTGAGCTTCAACTTGCTATCCGTTGGGCAATTGTGTGATCTTGGCTTCCAATGCTTGTTCACTGAGAAAGAGGTTGTTGTATCCAAGGTAGATGACAATCAAGTGATATTCAATGGATTTAGATACAACAACTTATATCTAGTGGACTTCACCTCTGAAGATGCAAATTTGAAGACTTACCTATTCACCAAAACAACACTTGGATGGCTATGGCATAGAAGACTTGCTCATATTGGGATGAGCTCACTTAAGAAGCTTATGAAGAATGATTTGGTGAGAGGGTTGAAGGATGTGAAGTTTGAAAAGGACAAGCTTTGTAGTGCATGTCAAGCCGGCAAGCAAGTTGCAAATACTCATCCAACCAAAGCTTTCATGTCAACCACAAGAGTGCTAGAGCTCCTACACATGGATTTATTTGGTCCAACAACATACAAGAGTTTGGGAGGGAATCTCTATTGTCTTGTGATTGTTGATGACTATTCAAGGTATACATGGGTATTCTTCCTTCATGACAAATCCAAAGTTACATCTTGCTTCAAGAAGTTTGCCAAGAGAGCTCAAAATAAATTTGAAGTGAAGCTTAAGAAGATAAGAAGTAACAACAGAAAAGAATTTGACAACACAAACATTGAAGCTTATTGTGATGAAGTTGGGATCAAGCATGAAGTCTCCGCAACTTATACTCCTCAACAAAATGGTGTAGTTGAGAGGAAGAACCAGACTTTGATCACTCTTGCAAGAACAATGCTAGATGAGTACAACACCCCTGAAGCTCTATGGGCGGAAGCAATCAACACCGCATGCTATGCATCAAACCGCCTATTCCTTCAAAAGTTCCTTGGCAAGACACCTTATGAGTTGCTCAATGAGAAGAAGCCGGACGTCTCCTTCTTTAGGGTGTTTGGTTGCAAATGCTACATCTACAAGAAGCGGCAACACCTAGGGAAGTTCCAAAGACATTGTAATATTGGTTTTCTTGTTGGTTACTCATCGAAGTCCAAAGCATATAGAGTATTTAATCATGCCATCGGCTTGGTTGAAGAAACATATGATGTGGAATTTGATGAATCTAACGGCTCCCAAGGAGCACATGAGAATCTTGATGATGTAGGTGATGAACCATTGAGGGAGGCCATAAAGAATATTCTGGTGGGAGACATCAAGCCAAAAGATGATGAAGATGATGTACAAATCATTGATCAACCCTCTTCATCAAGTGTACCACAAGATGGTGAAAAAGATGGGAGAGTAGAAAATGAAGATACTCATATCTCCCATGAGCAAATGATGGTTCAAGCACAAGATGTTGATGCTCCACAACCTCCTCCCCAAGTGGTCAATAGAAGAAATACACCTCTCCTACAAGATCATCCACAAGATCTCATCATAGGGAGTCCATCAAAGGGTGTAATGACTTGATCTCAAAAACTTACTTCATTTATTGCTCATCACTCTTTTGTCTCTTGCTATGAGCCTACCAAGGTAGAAGAAGCTCTTAAAGATTCGGATTGGATCAATGCCATGCATGAAGAGTTGAACAACTTCACTCGCAATGAAGTTTGGACCCTTGAAGAGCGACCAAAAGGTGCAAGAGTCATTAGAACAAAGTGGGTGTTCCGCAACAAGCAAGATGATCAAGGTGTTGTTGTGAGGAACAAGGCAAGACTAGTTGCAAAGGGGTTCTCTCAAGTTGAAGGTTTGGATTTTGGAGAGACCTTTGCACCGGTTGCAAGATTAGAAGCCATCCGTATCCTTCTTGCATATGCATCACATCATGAAATGAAACTATATCAAATGGATGTGAAAAGTGCATTTTTAAATGGCTTTATTAATGAACTAGTCTATGTTGATCAACCTCTCAGGTTTGAAGACCCTAGATATCCTAATCATGTTTATAGGTTGTCCAAGGCACTATATGGGCTTAAGCAAGCCCCAAGAGCTTGGTATGAGCACCTTCGGGACTTCCTCATTAAGAAGGGCTTCACCATTGGGAAGGTCAACACCACACTATTCACCAAGAAGCTTGATGGGCATATCTTCATTTGTCAAGTATATGTTGATGATATCATCTTTGGATCATCAAATGAAGACTCATGCAAAGAATTTGGTGAATTGATGTCGAAGGAGTTCGAGATGTCCATGATTGGTGAGCTTACATTCTTTCTTGGTTTTCAAGTCAAGCAAATGAAAGAAGGCATCTTCATCTCTCAAGAGAAATACACAAAATATCTTCTCAAGAGATTCAAGATGGATGAATGTAAGCCAATCAAGACACCAATGCCTACCAATGGACATCTCAACCTAGATGAGGGAGGTAACCCGGTTGATCAAACTCTCTACCGTTCTATGATTGGTAGCTTGTTATATTTATCCGCATCTAGGCCCGACATCATGTTTAGTGTGTGTATGTGTGCTAGATTTCAAGCTAGTCCTAAGGAAACACATTTAATTGCCGTAAAAAGAATCCTTAGGTATCTTAAGCACACACCAAGCATTGGTCTTTGGTATCCCAAAGGAGCTATATTTGAGTTAGTTGGCTATTCCGATTCAGATTATGCCGGTTGCAAAGTTGATAGAAAGAGCACATCCGAAGGGTGCCATTTGCTTGGTAGATCACTTGTGTCTTGGTCCTCCAAGAAACAAAATAATGTGGCTTTGTCCACCGTCGAAGCGGAATACATTGCCACGGGTGCTTGTTGTGCATAAATTTTATACATGAAACAAACTTTGCTAGACTATGGGGTAGTTCTAGAAAAGGTACCTCTTTTGTGCGACAATGAAAGTGCGGTAAAACTTGCAAATAATCTGGTTCAACATTCTCGCACCAAGCACATAGATATCCACCATCACTTTCTAAGAGATCATGTTGCTAAAAATGATATATCACTAGAAGGTGTAAGAACCGAAGATCAATTAGCGGATATCTTCACTAAATCGCTAGATGAGGCTATATTTTGTAGATTGCGGAATGAGCTCAATGTACTTGACTTTAGCAACTTCACTAAAAATTGAGCTTGTGTTGTCCCTTGCATTCATTGTAATATACAACATGTTTAATTTTGGCAATGCATATAGGGCTTGTCTAACATGGTTAAGATAACCGCCGAAAAGCGTGTAAAGAAGCTTAACCTTGGATCAAACTTGACAAGCAACTAGATTTACTTACAAGTATTGCATATGCATGAATGTTGCTTTGTCGTTTCGTTCAATTTGCCCTCTTATTGCCTAGTTTCCTAAAAAAGAATTATAGCCTAAGGCAAAATATTTTGAAAAATATGAGGGTTTGAGAGAGGTCACTCACATCAGTCCCAATTGGTGTTTATTTGGATCTTATTCAAGTTAGGAGTTGATTGGGAACAGGCAGCGCGAAGGAACTTGGAAGATTTGCTGGAAAAGGTGCACCGGACGCTGCACCGGACGCTGCTGTCCAGCGTCTGGTCAGTTCACAGGAGGTGAACTGCTGCTGAAGGTGTGACCGGACGTTGTGTTTGTGCATCCGGTCAGGAAGGGATCCAGCGTCCGGTCGTTTGAAGGAAAAACAGGCTGTACCGACCGGACCCTGCCTGCGTCCGGTCATGGACCACCGGACTCATCCGGTCATGATTCTAGAGGAATTGGACCTCTCTGGAATCGACCGGACGTTGGGTGGTAGCATCCGGTCGCTACCACTAGAGCGTCTGATCAGTGGATTTCACACGGCATCAGGACTCTTTCTCCGTTTCCTTATCTGTTGCATTGGGGGAACCTATTTAATCAATTGACCATACCATTGTTGGCCTATTCCACCACCAGCCTATCCCGTGCCCTAACCGCTGACGCCGATGCCGCCGCAGCTCACCGCGCCGCCATAGCTCCGTGCCGAGCCCATACACCGAGCACCTCATGCCAGCCTCGAGCCACTGCATCTGAGCACCTCCCACGACCTCTACGCCGCCGTAGCCCAGCCCGTGCGCCCGGCGCCACCTGCCAGCGTGCCGCCTCCCCGCGCGCCCACCATGTGCCACCACTGTGATGCCTGCAGTGCCTTCCCAACCCTAGCTCTTGCCTCCTTGTTGGTTGGTAAGGCCTAACCCTAGCTGTCTATTTGCCTTGATTGTGATCTAGATCGATTGCAAATCACTGAATTCAAATAATCCAGGGCCGCTGGTTCATCATAGTTCTTCGCAACCCTAACCCTAGTCGGTTCTGAGGTTCCTCGCATGACGTCTCTTCTTTTTCTAGATCGCTGATTGTTAGGTAGCATGCCCGTCGTCTCAGGCGTGGCAGTTGGCAGTCAACTCGGAGCCAAGCTCGCGAGTAAGGATCGAGGCCAAGCCTCGAGAGTGTCAGTTTGATAGTTGATCTTCATCAACGGTAGTTCATCCTCTTGTTAGATCAGATGGCTCACACCAAGAACGTTGGTGGTGGCCCAGGTGATGATGACCGGAGGCCCTCACCTCGCAAGCCTGTAGGACCAAAAGGCAAAGCAACAAAGAAAGTGACATCCAAGAAGTGCAAGTACCCCAACGCAGAGACAACGAGAGCAGCTGCAGTCGCTGAGGCCACAGAGCGTGCTGAGAGAGCTGGTGCCCGTAGTGGAGTTGTCATAGCAGATCAGCTAGCACCAGATGCATAGGGCAGACTAAGGGAGATTGAGCGACTTCATGGTAGTCCACCTAGGACTGTCATGATGGTAGGTCATTGTCTAGCTATTGAGGAGCCTCAGCATCAAGGGGAGTCCCAGCTGGAGCCACAGCAGTAGCCCCCACTAGCAGAGCCCCAGCCAGCTCAGGACACTTAGGAGGGCCAGCAGGCCGAGGAGACCGAGCCAGCACCCTAGCTACGCCACTCTGGTCGTACCAGTGCTATAGTTCCACCGAGGCTAGCTACACAGCGCAGGGGTTCACGCCCACCACCTAGACCACAAGGTCCACCTCCAGTGGTACACCTCGACTTGAGGGCCACCACAGCCAGACAAGTTTGCTAGTTGAGGTTTGTTGAGTTCGATGTGTGGTTTCCTCCGAGGAGGGATGAGAGAGTAGTAGAGGGGTTCTACACGTCGCTCTAAGAGGATTTCTATAATGCCTATCTCAACAGTGAGGCAGTGTTTAGATCTCAGAGAGTCTGTAGTTTAGAGTCTATTGTGGCAGGAGCTAGAGAGCACATCTACCCCTACTTGTCATTTTTGTCGGGGCTCGTAGATCTGATTGGCCGAATAGGAGTATATGTACCATCTTGGGTTTGGCAGTTTTATGCTTCACTCTACGTTGATCCGCATCACAACTTCATTCACTTTGCATTCAACGACAGAGATTACAGGGTGATGAGTTTCAGGGCTCGAGAGATACTAAGACTACATGATTAGCCTGTCAAATTGCATGAGGTATGTTATGGACAGCAGGAGCCTCCCAGGCGTCCTCATGGAGGGTTGGTGCCCCCTACAGATCTGGTGCGACATTGCTTCAAGGAGCCCTTTGGTGAGGGGTCGAGCAGGAACCCAGTGACCTGACTCCTACAGCTCGTGTGCTAGAGGCAATTATTAGGAGGACACTACTTCCCAGGTTGGGGTATAGAGAGGGTCTGACTCGCCTATAGCTCTGGCTCCTTAATGCCCTGATGCAGCAGACCATGTTTGACATTTAGGACCTCCTTCTATCAGAGATGGAGGATACTATTGCTGAGGGCTTGAAGGGTCGTAGATAGCTTCCTTATGCACATTGGGTCACTTTCTTGATGCTCAAGTGTGTGCAGGTCAGGACTCCTGAGATGGTTGCAGAGTACAAGGCTACCACCATAGAGTTTCCCGCATATAACATGGCATAGAGGATCAGGCATAGCACTCCACAGGCACCCGCTCAGCCCAGTTGTCGTCTAGATGTTCCAGAGTCAGCAGCTCAGCAGGACAAGATTATTAGAGGCATAGCCGCTACAGAGGAGGAGCAGCTTGAGGCACAGCAGGGGATGACCGAGTCTAGTGATAGTTTAGATGATGACTATCTGCCGATTCCTCAGATGCCTCCACACAGACATGATGCAGAGGCTGGCAGTTCTAGCTTAGCTCCACCAGCACCGCAGATAGACCCCGCATTGATTGCCATTCTTGAGCGGATATAGTAGGATTAGGCACGACAGGCACAGGAGACTGCTACCAACTTTGCACAGTTCTAGGCTCATCAGGATGAGTTCCAGAGGCAGCAACAGCTCCTCCAGCAGCAGCAGCAGCAGATGCATCAGCAGTAGATACTCATGCAGCAGTAGCTTATGGGCTTTATGCAGCATGTAGTGACAGCACTTGGGGCCCCACTACCGCAACCTTCGCCCCAGCTTGCTCAGCCTGCCTCCACCTCGACGACTCCAGCTGTACAGCCTAGTGGGCTTCAGAGTTAGGGACTGCCTCCAGCTCCATTTGCTTCACCCATAGTTCAGGTGTCCCAGTGGTTGTCCTCACCGGTGGTTGCCCCGCAGTTCACTCCATATCACACAGGCTTCTCACTGGAGCAGTCACCCTCGCTTTTTGTGCCTAACACGTTAGTCTCCAGGAGTCTTGGAGCATCCTTCAGCGAGTTAACCGGCATGCCTACACCGCCTCATATGCATACCGCCGGTCCTTCTACAGCAGCCCCAATCGCATTGACTACTCAGAGGCTCCCCTCGTCTATTGCCTCTTTAGATCCTACGATAGACATACTAGTAGCTTCACAAGCAGCACCTGCCCCAGCTCAGACCTAGACCGCTTCAGAGACATTGCCAGCCATAGAGGGTCAGTCTATTCAGAGTTCAGGGTCAGATGATGATGGTGCCCAGTTCCAGCTTGCTCCATGTACTTCAGCGCCCGACTCATCCGCTGCAGCCCCGCTGACCGACCCTTAGGTTTTGGTGTTTGACGCCAAAGGGGGAGAGGGTTCGAGTATGTGGACTCAGGGGGAGCGACTTTTAGGGGAGCTAGTTATCTAGTATTAGCTTATTATATACATTTGGAGTTTTATCTGTGTGATGTTCTATTACTATTATGCATTCATGTGTTACTTTCATGCATACTATTATACCTATGTGATAGTGCTATCTACGTGATTGTGATATATGACATGTGTGCTCGCTACTTTACATTATTTATATGTCATATCACTTGTGTTATGCTCATTTGCCTTTGCTTCCACGTTTATACTCCGATGCAAATGAGCTTTGTTACTTGTACTCTTGCTTAATTCATATCCTTTGAGTACATTGTGTTGGCCTGGGTCATATAAGCTTGACTAACACTTTTGTTCTTATCGACAAAAGCTTATATGAACCAAGCCCATCAAAAACCTCACTCTTTCACATACTCGAGGTGGTATTGTCATCAATCACCAAAAAGGGGGAGATTGAAAGCATCTAGGCCCCTAGTTGGGTTTCAGTGATTAATGACAATACAAGATTACTATGACTAACGTGTGTTTTGCAGATGCAATTAAGTTAGGTCATGGTAATGGAGATCGATTGGACAATCAAAGTTGTCATGCCCCTACGATGGAAATCATTTTGGTTTTCAAAGGATGGACAACAAGGTTAAGGATGACTAGTTCTAAGTATCGATTGGAGTTGGAGAGACACTTAGAGTAGTTTAGGACTTTGTTTTTCCTTTGGCCATACTATTAAGGGGGGTATGGACGGGTAGCTTGACCTAGTTGAGTCTAGTGAGTTAGGTGTGGTGCACACTTGTTAAAACTAGCTCTAGGTAGCTCCTACAAATGCCTAAGATCCATTGGAGCAAACTTCATTCACATATGATCGAAAGTTGGAAGTGAATGGAGGGTCAAATGCTGACTGGACGCTGGCTCCGGTGTGACCGGACGCTAGATACAACGTTCGGTCAGTTCATTTGATCAGCAGTCTGCGTTCGGTGCGACCGAACGCTGGAGAGGTCAAGTGACCGAACGCTGAAAGGCAACATCCGGTCGACTCCAGTAAGGTTCTAGAGAAGAGAATCTGCGACCAGACGCGTCCGGTCAGTACTGATTGGACCCTGAGGGTTCAGCATCTGGTCAAGTCTAGTAAGGTTCTAGTAAGGGTTTAATGCGACCGGACACGTCCGGTCAGTGGTGACCGGACCCTGCCAATGTCCGGTCAACACATTTTCACTGGTTCGCAGGTTGAATTGACCGGAGCGTCCGGTCAGTACGACCAGAGCGTTCGGTCACCCCGCAGAAGCTCATTATGGTTTGTTTTTTAGGCTGCCTTATAAATAGAAGCTCCACTCGTGTGTGGAGTCACTTTTGCTCATTCCAACAGCTAAGAAACACGTTTGTGAGTGCCAAAAAGAGCAAGGTCCTAGTGAGGTGATTGAGATTTGAGAATCCAAGAGAGTAGCCTCATTAGTGAATCAAGAGTAGTCAAGTGTGCATCCATCTTCTCATTAGGCTTCGCGCGGTCAAGTGAGAGTTCGTGCTTGTTACTCTTGGTGATCGCCATCACCTAGACGGCTTGGTGGTGATTGGGAGCTTGGTGATCACCCGGTAGAGCTTTTGGGTGACCCAACTCAAGTTGTGAGCGGCTTTGGGTGATTCGCTGCGATGGAGTGTCGAAGAATCAACCTGTAGAGAGCACTTGATCCTTGCGTGGATCAAGGGGGAGCTACACCCTTGCGTGGGTGCTCCAACGAGGACTAGTGGGGAGTGGCGACTCTCCGATACCTTGATAAAACATCGCCGCGTTCTTCTCTCTCTTTACTTTGAGCATTACTTTGAGTATTTACTTTGAGCAATTCAATACTTGTCTTTACATTCATAGAATTGCCATGCTAGAGTAAGTTTGGAACATAGGTTGCAAGTCCTTTGTGCGTTAGTTCGATAGAAACACTTTTCTAGGTACAAGGGGTTAATTGGGCTATCCGTAGGATTTGATTATTGAAAGAAAATTTAGAATTAGCCCAATTCACCCCCTCTTGGGCATCTTGATCCTTTCACTAGCCTCGTCCCAAATAATGAGAGATGATACTCGAAGCAGCTTGGCAGTACCACTCTGTTTTGGGAAGGTGCAAAAGGCCCCATTATCAATGGTGAGGGGAATCTTAAAGCGCGAGTGGGCAGTTCTACTACCAGGCATTATTGAGGCTACGACACCAGATGTAGCTGTTGCCACAACAATTTTTTCTAACTGTATATAGTAGCGAGAAGTGCTCTGTATAGATAAGTCTTTCTGGTCCCGCCAGGACCATCCACAAAAAAGAGACCCCCGTGTTCGGTATCAACCAAGGACATAATCTCATCATATGCAGCCCGTTGCTCCTCATTAAGGGTGTCTGATAGAGCCACATCATCCTCGTTAGCCTCAATGCTAGTCTCCTCAAAAACCTCTCTAGGAATATCACAAGATGCGTCATATGTGTTATCCTTCTGCATTGATTGTAGCAACTTTCAAATATCTATGAGGACCATCTGCTCCACCATGAAGGTGGATTGATTATTGCACCTATAGTTCTCCGACATTGCCTCCTTGTGTTTCTCCCACAGTCCAAACACATCGCTAGGCTCACAAAATACCAATATTGTTGCAAAGAGTCTTCATAGTGCATATGGCATCATCCACCCAGTTGCCTCAGCGAGACTCTCATTTAGCATATTGTCCTCTTCGATTAGGCCCCTTCTTTCAGCAGCTTCATGGAAGGTCGGTAGGAGTTTGCCGTCCATGTCCTTAGACACTCAAAGGAGGTTGCACCTGCCATGTGGTTCAGGAGAACCCTTAGATAGTAATGCTCCCCCTTGGCTAGATTGGCAGACACGATTCTTCTAATCTGTCATAATGTATCATGATGTATCCTCTTTTGCCAAAATTTGCTTAGTGCTTGCCACATATAGAACTCTGGAAAGTTTCGATACAACATACCTCAGGCTATTTCATCTGTCCTGTTCATCTCAAAGTATGTTGTAAGCATTGACTTTTCAACACCAGGACGATTAAGAACTCATCGAACCCCCTCGCGCTGGTGAAATGACACCATGTGCATGTCTCAAAGATGGAGTTGCAAGGACAAAACAACAGGGTACCTATCACTCAAATCAAAACCATATATCCTCCATAAGGCTTCTAGAGGGGTTACCCATCTAGCATCTCTGTACTGCTTGATCTCATCAACATTCCCTTCACTGTCCTCCTTGTCAGCCTCTCTCACAGCCATAGACGCCCGATCATGTCCCTTGTAGATGTACTTAAATAGATACTTGACTGTCGTGATGCTCCCACATGCCTCAACATTGATGTGGCAATTGAACAGATGGAGGAGATACAGGTTGTAAGGCATGACCCATCTGTTGTCAAGCTCATGGCCACGCACCTTTTCCTTTCGACCATCTTCACGTCGTCTATAAATCGAGTATAAATCCTTGCCCTATACTGTGACATCACAGAAAGGTCAAGGGTAATGATTCTTGCATGAATCATGACCCTTTGTGCATGAGTAATTGCGATTAAGCACTCCACAAGGGCCATGCATCATATGCTTGGTAACCATCTCGTACAAAACTATATACTTCTTCTTGTTCGGGAGCTCAGCTGAGATGAAGAGATCATACTGCTCTGGGCATGTGATCTTGTATTTCCTATCCATGATTAGCAAAAAATGTGCGTGCGACAGACCCCTCTTTTGAAATTCCACAACATACACATGCACCCGAACCTTTCCAAGGATATCCTTTTTTAGTAGCTTATCCTTTACCTCTTCCAGTTTTGCTTTGAAGACTCAAACAACAACATCTGAATGATCCTATGGCGTCTGGCCAGGGTAGAGTTCACACTTGATCTCATCCCAGTTCGGGTTACATGTCATAGTGAGAAAGATGTCCGGTTTACCAAACCTCCATACCAGAGCCATGACATCCATATACCGACGCCTCATGTCATGTGGGCCTCCAATAAATGATGAAGGCATCACTCTCTGCTTTCCAACAGCTTCTGCTCTACCTTCACCTGCATGCAAGCTATCCACCAATCCTTGGTATAGGTCGGCCCTAATCTCCTTCTGATGGTTGCATATATAATCTAATCAAGAGTTCTCAATCTTGATGTATTTGTCAACAACAAACTGCCGGAATAGACGCTTGCCGTAAATTATGAGGTTAAATATTCCTAGACGCATCTGAAATTTGTAGTAGTAGTAGTCACGCATAGACACGCTTAGTCTACTAGGGGAGTGTATAAAAAATAGCCATGAATTAGAGTTGTTTGTAGAATAACCATTTAGGTGCATGTATGCGAAGCATTTAAATAAGAATAACAAACATGTTTCTTCTTCTGACCCAATACAAGCCCTCTATAGGGCATGATACTCTATGATTTCTTCCATACTAACTCCTTTCTTTGGAATGTCCATGCGCCACCCAAGCTCACCCCTAGGGAAGAATATAGGGTATGAAAGAGCATCATAACATCCATGATACAAGTAGGTGCCATGTCTGATTCTATCTTTTCCATGCAAGATAACACTATTTTGGAATTGACTAAGGAGTTTGCTTCCCTTGATCCAAACGACAGCCACCTCTAAAGCTAATGGTGCATTGTATGTTCTCTAGTCTAGCCTCTAGTCAAGGTTTAGTGTGACATGATAGTCCTCGAGGTGTTTAGCCTAGCCCACACTCCTAAGTTGTTGTGAGTATGGGTTGTCACGAAGGATGGCCACAAGCCTCTCAATGACTTCCTTGTTTTTTTTGGCACTTCTCTTCATGACATCGTCGATAGCGGTGCTCAAGGTTTGGATCATCGTCGTAGAAGTAAAGCTCAAGATGTCTTGGCTCCTTACCATCTTCTCTGTCAAATGACCTTATGTTGTGATAGATCTGGCCGTGTGCACAGAAGGTGTATATGCCACTGTTTTTCATAGTTATAGTAGTGCTATCGAGGCGACAATATAGAGAAGTGAAAGAGAAATGGCCATTGAAAAATCTAATGTTGTTACGGAAGCGCCTAGCATCTGCATCGTTAGTTGACCAAAGACTCATAAGCTCATCAGGTACATTCAGTTCATTGAACTCGACCTTTCCACCACGACAATAGAACCCAGGTGGTTCATGCTCAAACATTTTTTCATCGCAGTGCTCACAATTTGCGATAGGTTTTAGCATATGGGTATCTATAGGCATGTTACTATACACCTTTTTGTATCGGTTAGGTACTTCAGGGACAGAAGCTGTGTCTTCCTCAAGGTCATTATCTTGGACATCGTCATCATCTTCCTCATCTGAAATGACATTTAAGCCACAATAGTAGTTTAGATAAAGTAATGGAAGATTTGATTTCTATTCGGTACTTCACACTAATACCTTGCCCAGCAAACAAGTATCCCTCATCCTCTTCAAATATATCTCCCTCATCATCATCTATGGCCGCCAAAGATACGTGAGGTAGTAGAACTATGGGTAAAAATAAACAAAGGAGTTCAAATAGTTTATAGAATGTTAGAAAATAGTGTAAATTACCGCTATCATCAAATAGTGGTGTAGTCGGTGTGGCTGACTTAGGCTAAAGGCTAGGTCCTATCCTTTCTGATAACCATGTAATGACCATGGTTGAGTTATGTATAATATAATATATATAATACAGGTCACCTAATAAATAGGATAATGGGGCATCAATATTTACCGTTGTTGGTTAGGACTGATTGGGGCAAGGGTGTGTTATCATTTAGGTGTTCCTCCTCCATGCATTCACAATCATCAAATAGTGGTGCCGTCGATGTGGTAGATGTAGCCGGAAGGTTGGGTCCTGCCCTTTTTATTAATCACAGAATGACCATGGATCCGTTAGATATAATATGGTATATAGCTCACGTAAATAGGATAATGAGACATCAATATTTACCATTGTTGGTCACGACTGATTGAGGCAAGGGTGTGTTAACATCCACTCGGTCTTCAGCCATGCAGTCACCATCTTTATTAGATGCCCTTGTGTTTGAACTAATGCAACGCTAAAACATCGTGTTACGACGGGTTAACAAAGAATGCCTTTGTCCAGATGAAACATGTGATTTTTGTGTCATATGACTAGGCAGTAACTCATCACGGCCTTCATCATCGGGCTCCTCATGAGGTGGAGGAATATAAATAGTTGTTGCACTGGACTATGGGATAAAACAATCACTGGATTTCGCCATGGATCCATGAGCTCCAGATGCACTCGCAGTGGGCCACACAATGTCAGGACTAAATGCAATAAAAAAAGGTCAGGACTAAATAATGGGTTCTCCATGGCGATAGACTCTGGGTGCAGGGTGTGTTTCCGCACCTCTTTAAATTTTTTCTTAGACAATTTCAATGCCTCCTTACGCTTGGGTTCAGTATTGTGCAGCCGTTGACGCTCACGTCTTGCCTGTCTCTGTTCAGGTGTCATATTTATGTACCTTTCCATATCGTGGTTACTCTTTGATATCCTTTACACACATGTTTCGTCAGCACTGGGAACATGGGTATTAGTGAAACCAATAGTGCTCTCCTTATCTATAGTCTCCGTTTTGGGCTCATCTATAAATGCAATCATATAAATTTAACCATTAGCTTTATTGAGTCATATTACTGCAATATCATTTTAAAAGACATAAAATATTTTAGCATCCTTAATTACATGATAACCGAGTGGACATGTTCTCATCAACAATATTGTGGGTCTGATAGAAATTATTCCTATGGAGCCAATCATATGTTTTTGCAGGATCCATGCTTTCCTTATTTGATGCAGCATCATTATCTACAAATGATTTACACAAAACATATAATCTATAAGAAAAAATACATGTTAATTCATCACTACATGACAATGTCAACATGTTAGGATGCGTTACAATTGGTAGTTCCAAGAACATGCTGGTTTTTTCCTCTGCTGATAGGATTCACGACGCCTCTTATTAATTGCATCCTTTTGTTGAAGCCTTCGGGCTCTATCCCTTTCCCTCTTACGTTCTTTAGCATCGATTGCAGTTAAAGTTGAATTAATAAGTTAACATACACATAGTATATGCCATGTTTTTGACACGATGTTATATTACCTTCTTTGGCAGTGTTAGTCTTGTCTTCCAATGGTGCACGAGAATTGTTATCCATTGAGTGAATCTATAAGAGAAAAATTGAAATAGTTAATATTAATTGCAATTAGCACTTAAGAGCTAGTAGCTAATAGAAATGGTGCAGGAAAAACTTAGAAATGCTAACTCTGGTTCTAGTGTGAACCGAATGCTATGGAGGCATTTTAGTTTCTTGTAGATGTAAGCTACCATCAACAGTGTAAAAATGAAAAGAGCAACACTTGTTCTGCAAATTGCTTCTTATTGGTGGTTTAGTATATTAACTTATTTTCTCGTTTGTTAGTAATGTTTTATTCAGATAGATTGCAAAGAGTTGAACTTCAGGCAACAAAATTAGCTTCATTTCATTGTGTTTAGGACTATATAAATCATTTCATTGTGTTTAAGGGTATGGAAACAAATAATGGGTCAAAATCAACAAACAAATAATAGAGCCTCACTGTCTTAGAAATACAGAATTCAACAACCAAAACAAAGGGTTACATAATTATTGTCAAATCAAGACTTGTATGATCAATGAAGTGAGACTCACCTGGTTTAATGAAGCGAGTGCTGCTGGTTTGAATCGATGAAGACACTGGTTTAGCCTCCTCCCACTTTGTCAAAACAGAGAATCTGGTTGAGCAATGACGATGGACTTAGTGTAGTGCGGTGGCCAAACTTGGGGAAGAAGAATATTGATAGATGGCGTACTCCAGGTGGAGTGACAGATAGACGTAGGTCAACCTGAGAATGAACAATATTCTTGAATTGAACTGTACATTATGTTTCAGTTATGTTCACAGGTCGTATGAGTACCCATTTTGTAACACCCCGGTGTTACATTGTAATGTTTTGCTGAAACATTTCGTAAGCATCTAAGTTATGTGCATTTGTGTATGATAGGCTTTATAATCAATGTTTGGTATTGAAACATTTTTACAAAACGGGAAAGCAAATGTTATGTTTCGTGTCACATAATGTGTTTATTATCTTAATCGAATTCTTGTTAAAACAAAATGTTATAAAACGTTTTGCGAACGGTGATAAAAATGTGCGGTCGAAGACATGGATGGCTAGCGAGTACGCCCCGGGGGTCGGGTTTGGGATTCGACGTGAAACCATTCGAATCGACGTCTTTCGCGTAATGTTTTAGAAGAGGTCGACGGAGCCACCTTTGGCAATATTTGTAGAACGATTGGCTTAAGGAGTAGAACCATGTCGCAACTGAGGGTGATGGCTCGGTGTACTCCTTTTCGCATCGAGCAATTGGCTTAGCGGTTGGAGCACGGCGTACACGTTTTCTAGCTGCTTTAAATATCGTGCACGCCACCTGGCTGATCACTGGGCGCGGTCACCATTCCCCCTGGCTTGCTAGCGTGCTCTACCGCGCGGGCCGCACCCGCTGCCACCCGGCTGAACCCACCGCCGCGCCCGGCTGCGCTCACGAAGCCGTTCACACGCACGACCCGCGCGTCTTGGCCGCCTGCTCGCTGCTGCCCGCCTGCGACCTCTGCCCCGCTGCTGCTCGCCTCACCAGCCGACGCGTTGCGCCCTGGCCACCGGCCGTGCTCTGCCAGCACCTTGCCCTGCCCCGCTGTGGCCGTGGTCGCGCTGGGTCCCACGTCCGTGTCGCCAGTAGCTATGCTCGGCACCGCTCCATTGACTCCCTTGGCCGCTTGCGCGCTAGAAGACTACCTGCTTCACAGTCACCTCGGCGTCGCGTCCACAGTGTCGTTGCCTGGCGCTGTCCGCAGACGAGCCATACCGAGTCTCGTCGTTTACTGCAACGGCCGTGCGGACAACTATCTGGAGCACGCCCTGAGGTTCCCCATGGCCAGGCACATCGGTACCTTGCGTTGACATCCGCAGACGAGCCATGCCATGCCGTGAGCTCCCCTATCTCCGCTGTCGCCGTGACTGGCGGGGCCAGCTTTCTAATTCACTGTGGTAAATGAACCGTGCCTCAATTGGCCGTGCCCGTAGCTCCGTTGGGCAGCCGGTCGCCCATCCTACCCCACATAGCCACCTGTAGCTCAGTCCTATGCGCTAATTTTGAAGGGTCGAGCTTTCGGGCCATTAAGACCCGGAGTGCCTGCGCCGTCGGCTTTCATCACCACCAAAGCAGCTCGGTCAAATTCCTCATGCCACTAGCCTCCCCTTCAGTCGGTTGTCACCATGCTTGCCACATCCTAGACCCTACCACCATAGTGCAGCCCGTGGCACGGCCGTGCCATTGTCGTGCTCCGCTGCACTCATCGTGCGCACATGGCCGACTTGGCCTGAGCCATCTCCGATCGTTTATTCGCGTCTTCTAGTTCCATGGTGAGTCGCTGGTACTCGTTCGCTCCTTGTTTTGTCCCGGCAGTGCTGATGTTCACCGGAACGACATCGCTGTACTTGCAGGGTGCCCACCGTCATGGTCCGAGCTCACTGCGATGTCTCGGCGCGTGTGTCTCTGCCCTGCGATTTGCGTTCGCACGTAGGTGAGTGTCGGCTCTTCATTTTAGTAAGGGGAGGGCTGGGGTGGCCAACGTAGACGTCTAGTGCCACGCCGTCGCGCCGGTGCGCACACTGGATGGTCAGGGACTTCGCCGTGGTGAAGACGTAGAAGTCAGAGGGTGCTGTTGTAAAAGCGCAGACTGATTCAATAGTGACGAAGAGTTCGCTGCTACTCCGTTGTAGTTCGGGGGTGCCCGTGCATAATCGCCTTCGCGCGCAGGCCGTCACCATCGCGGGCCATTGGCCGGCTGGGCCGCGCCTCCGCGTGGGCCGTGCGTTGGCCTTCCGTCGCGCGCGGGTGGGGTAACGCGTTGGATCGGGCCATGCGTTGTGGGCCGGCAAAGGAGGTTTCGGTTTTCATTATTTCCTGGAATTTGAAATGCTTATTTATTTCCTGTTATGAATCCAACTTTGATAAATCGTAGTAAATTGCATGGTTGTCGAAAAATAGCGAAACTAAGTTTGTTAGGTTCGCAAAAATGTCATCTACCTATTAGTATAGTTAGTTCACCATTAGCTGTTAGGATGGTAGGCTCATAAGATTGAAGTAGAGAGCTTAGCGGTATATCAATCTTTAATTGTAGGATTTGTTGTGGTAAACCGACAATAGCTTTATCTTTGAAATCGTTACAGTAGGTTCCTTAGGCATTTATATACTTGCTGTAAAAATGGTAACCATAGAATGAGTCGTTTAATGGCGTAGTTATTATCCTTGCTTTCTAGTATGTATCGTAAACTGGCATTAGGAGTATGAATATCCGTAGTCATCGTAAGAATGTAGGACACGTTCATACTTGTTAGTAGTACTAGTATGTAGCTTAGACTTTAGTGGGTAGACCTCACTTAGTAATTTAATAGAGGTACTTTTGCATTGAGAATTGCTGTTGCCATAGTGTTAATCATTGCATCGTCATTTCATATAGATCACGAACAGGTAGACTTCGTACCCGTCGGTGATCCAGAGTACGACGAGGTGATCGAGGAGTACGAGGAGGAGCTTTTCGCACAGGAGGGAGCCCAAGAGCCTTTTGGTACTGACTGTGCTGACCCGGCACCTGCCCAAGGCAAGCCCCGGTGCATAATCCCTATTTTTAAATGGTCACTGAATATATTATATGATATGCATTTACGTTACAGGCATTTTATGGAAGCTACATGCATAAATATATCCACCATGAGTCCTACTAGTACAGGTCGAGTAGTTGCTATGCTTAGGATGTCGGTAGCGTGAGTAACCTGTCGTTACTCGCAAATAGGTGGTTAAACTATGATATCATGATGAAATAATGGAAAGGAAAATGGTGACCAGGTAGGGATGTGGATCTGGTACTGGTGGGTGTGAGGGGTTGTGTCCTGCGGCCAACAAGGCATAACCCGGTTACACTTTTTTCCTGTCTGTGTCGATTAAGGACCGGTCGTTGCATATGACTCTAGGCAAGTCACAGACTATTGTCCCGAGCACATACTTGGGTATGGGCGCAAGGAAGACTTGCTGCTCTCTTGTCGTGGATCCGGCTCTTTCCGGACCGACTAATGGGAAGAGGAGGTGGTGGAGGTCCTTGCACCGCACTAAGTCCGGGATTCAGAGGCGGGGGCTTGGAGTCCAAGTTTGGACGGGGACCTGGACACCTGGGACAGGAGAGTGGTGGGTTAGTCCTGCTTGTGCCTGGGGTACAAGCGGGGCGTTTGTCTTCAGGGCACCCAGCTGGGCACATTGATTCACGAATCGCCGGGTTATCCGGTACGGCTTGTCTGTAGTTTAGCACCGTAGTAAGAACTGTAAGTGGAAAAAGGAGAATGATCAGTATCGATTGCTCAACTCTTGCTTGAAAGTAGAACATGTGCTTATATAGATTGACTAGATGAAGACTTAATACGGCTAATGATAATAATGTATCAATAAGGACTCACTATTAGTATTGCTTTTTGCTAAAAGAGAACCAGCAAACCATAAAGCCTAGCATATCCCTTGGAGTCGGGAAAGTATTCCCACTGGTTGGATAAGTCTTGCGAGTATATTGTGTACTCAGGGTTTATTTACCCCTGTTGCAGGTGATGCTTGAGGAGTACCTTGTGTGGAGGATTCTTCTGGTGGGCTCAAACGCAATCCTCGTTATCTTATCGCTAGATGTTATCTTTTAATATTCCGCTGTTTATTATTCTGCACTCTGTATTTGGTATTGTAATAATGTACTTTTCAAGAAAACTCTAATGTATGAGATGGACTTGTGTTGTAACTCGTTTTCATTATTGGATCCTTAGGAAAAATGTGGATCTTTCGGGTTCTCCCTTGGGGTGTGCCCGACGGACACCGCTCGCTGTAGTTACTTTCGGGGTGCTTAGTTTCTGATGGAAGACGAGCGCCTCCGTAAGTACGCTATTTCGGGTGGTTCTACCACAGTTGGTACCAGAGCCAATAATGGTCACGAGTTCCTCACTCTTTTACAAAACTAAAAGTTGACCAACAAAATTTTTGCGAAAAGTAGGATGCGATTAAGTAAGTTATATAAGTATAAGCCCTAGCTATATGGTATATCTAGGATAGCGGCACTAGTTTTACCTAATCAGTTTTCTGCAGGTACACTGACTTACGTTGCGTAAGAAATCGCGTAGTATACGGAAAGTGAGTGTGCGATGTGCCAAAAATTTTATGAACGCCGCTATATTCCGGCTGGAGTGAACGTATAGGTCGAAGCATGCATCATATAATAGCATCTTACTTGAACTAGGAATCCCTTTCACGTATAATGAAAGTCGTAAATTGGTAGGACTAACTTAATGAATACTTTAATAAATGTGCTGCCATCTCTCTAATCCCTATATTCTAATTGGGAAGGTGTCCTAATGGATGGTTCGTCTCTCTTACAGATGAATCTGAGGTCCGAACGTGGGAGCACCAGTTCGGGAGCGGCCAACGAGGGCCATGGTGATAGTGCCCGGGCCTTTGAGCGTGACAACGAAGGAGCTCGGGAGGTTCCACCTTTGGTCCCTCATCCTTTCCCACCGCCGCCACCGCCTCCACCACTATCCACCGTGGAGGTCATGGTGGAGTTGTTGGCTGCTCGTCGGGAGTCAGCCGCTGCTCGTCAGGAGACTGCTCGTGCCTTGGAGATTATGGCACAGGCTATCGCGGGTCTCGCCCGTGGAGGCCCCGGAGGCAACGGTGGGAATGGGGGTGGTGCTCGCTGACCTGAGGGGCAGTCCTCTTACCAGGACTTCCTCAAGACCCACCCGCCCACGTTCATGCCATCGGACGATCCGTTGGAGGCGGAGCACTGGCTTCACACGCTGGAGCAGAAGTTTCGACTGCTCGGAGTGGCCGACGAGCAGAAGGTGCACTTTGTGTCCTAGCAACTTTTGGGGTTAGCAGGTGCCTGGTGGGAGACTTTCTAGGCCACGGAGCTACCAGATCATCCGGCGATGTGGCAGGAGTTCTCCACCGCCTTCCGCGAGTTCTTCATACCTGCTGGTGTTATCCACCAAAAGGTGATCGAGTTCATGGAGCTGCGTCAGGGGAGCAGGATGGTAATGGAGTATGTGACCCAGTTTAACCACTTGGCTCAATATGCTGGTAGTCAGGTGGACACGGATGATAAGAAGAGGGACCGCTTCTTTCGTGGTCTCACTCCTGCTCTTCAGGAGAAACTATACCTGGGGAACTATCTGACCTTTGGGGCACTGATGAACGCCACCATTGCTCTTGAGGGTTTTCAGTGGGTGTCTCAGGCGGATTGGAAGCAAAAGCGGGTGGCAGTTGGATCCTCCAGCCATCCCCATACTCAGAAGGTGCAGATTGTTAGGCGGGGGCCCTATCAACCATCCGGCGGGCCTCCGTTTCAGTCACCCTAGCAGACATCACAGACTTCCGCTACTTAGTACAAGGCACCTCCACAGCAGGTGCAGCCCCAGCAGGCTCAGGGACAGCAGGTCCCACCTCGTCAGGGATTCGGGAACAAGCCTGGTGCTTGTTTCAAGTGTGGCAAGGATGGCCACTATGCCAGGGAGTGTCCTCAGCAGCAGGCAACTCAGTCGTCTCAGCCGTCTGCAAATTCTAGGCTCATTAAGAGGACTTTCATCAAGAGGAAGGTGCCCAGTAGATCTGGTCAGGTGCACTTCACAGATGCTCAGCAGGTTGTGCAGCTAGAGATTATGTGTATCTCAAGGTATCTCCTATGAGAGGGGTACATCGGTTTGGTGTCCATGGCAAGTTAGCCCCTCGGTATGTGGGTCCATACAAGGTGTTGTAGCAGTGTGGTCTTGTTGCTTATCGTCTCCAACTCCCTGAAATTCTCTCGGCAGTTCACAATGTATTTCACGTCTTGCAACTGAAGAAATGCCTATGAGTTCCTGAAGAATCGGTAGAAATAGAAGGACTCCCGCTCCAACCTGATCTGTCTTATGTGGAGCATCCTATAAAAATTTTGGATGAGAAGGAGAGAGTGGCTAGGAACAGGGTGATAAAGTTTTACAAGGTATAATGGCAAAACCATTCAGAGGACGAAGCCACCTGGGAGCAAGAGAGCTACTTATCAAAGCATTACCCCCACCTCCTCTCTGGATCGGATAGTTAGTTTTGCGCCGAATGTACTCCCTACCTCTTTCTCACACTAGGCACATGAAATCTTGGGTCGAGATTTTGTTTTAGGGGGGGTAGATTTGTAACACCCCGGTGTTATATTGTAATGTTTTGCTGAAACATTTCGTAAGCATCTGAGTTATGTGCATTTGTGTATGATAGGCTTTATAATCAATGTTTGGTATTAAAACATTTTTACGAAACGAGAAAGCAAATGTTATGTTTCGTGTCACATAACATGTTTATTATCTTAATCGAATTCTTGTTAAAACAAAATGTTATAAAACATTTTGCGAACGGCGATAAAAATGTGCGGTCGAAGACATGGATGGCTAGCGAGTACGCCCTGGGGGTCGGGTTTGGGATTCGACGTGAAACCATTCGAATCGACATCTTTCGCGTAATGTTTTAGAAGAGGCCGATGGAGCCACCTTTGGCAATATTTGTAGAACGATTGGCTTAAGGAGTAGAACCATGTTGCGACTGAGGGTGATGGCTCGGTGTACTCCTTTTCGCATTGAGCAATTGGCTTAGCGGTTGGAGCGCGGCATACATGTTTTCTAGCTGCTTTAAATATCGTGCACGCCACCTGGCTGATCACTAGGCGCGGTCACCATTCCCCCCTGGCTTGCCAGCGCGCTCTGCCGCGTGGGCCGCACCTGCTGCCACCTGGCTGAGCCCACCACCGTGCCTAGCTATGCTCACGACGCCGTTCACATGCACGACCCGTGCGTCCTGGCCGCCTGCTCACTGCTGCCCGCCTGCGACCTCTGCCCCACTACTGCTCGCCTTGCTAGCCGACGCGTTGCGCCCTAGCCACTGGCCGTGCTCTGCCAGCACCTTGCCCTGCCTCGCTATGGCCATGGTCGCGCTGGGTCCCGCGTCCGCGTCGCCAGCAGCTACGCTCGGCACCGCTCCATTGACTCCCTTGGCCGCTTGCGCGCTAGAAGACTGCCTGCTTCACAGTCACCTCGGCGTCACGTCCGCAGTGTCGTTGCCTGGCGCTGTCCGCAGATGAGCCATACCGAGTCTCATCATTTGCTGCAGCGGTCGTGCGGACGACTATCTGGAGCACGCCCTAAGGTTCCCCATGGCCAGGCACATCGGTACCTTGCGTTGACATCCGCAGACGAGCCATGTCGCGCCGTGAGCTCCCCTATCTCCGCTGTCGCCGTGACTGGCGGGGCTAGCTTTCTAATTCGCCGTGGTAAATGAATCGTGCCTCAATTGGCCATGCCTGTAGCTCCATTGGGCAGCTGGTCGCCCATCCTACCCCACATAGCCGCCTGTAGCTCAGTCCTGTGTGCTAATTTTGAAGGGCCGAGCTTTCGGGCCATTAAGACCCGGAGTGCCTGCGCCGTCGGCTTTCATCGCCACCAAAGCAGCTCGGTCAAATTCCTCGCGCCACTAGCCTCCCCTTCAGTCGGTTGTCACCATGCTCGCCACATCCTAGACCCTACTACCGTAGTGCAGCCCGTGGCGTGGCCGTGCCATTGCCATGCTCCGCTGCACTCATCGTGCGCACGTGGCCGGCTTGGCCTGAGCCATCTCCGATCGTTTCTTCGCATCTTCCAGTTCCGTGGTGAGTCGCTGGTACTCGTCCACTCCTTGTTTTGTCCCGGCAGTGCTGATGTTCACCGGAACGGCATCGCCGTACTTACAGGGTGCCCACCGTCGTGGTCCGAGCTCGCCACGACGTCTCGGCACATGTGTCTCTGCCCTGCGATTTGCGTTCGCACGTAGGTGAGTGTCGGCTCTTCATTTTAGTAAGGGGAGGGCTGGGGTGGCCGACGTAGACGTCTAGTGCCGCGCCGTCGCGCCGGTGCGTGCCCTGGATGGTCAGGGACTTCGCCGCGGTGAAGACGTAGAAGTCGGAGGGTGCTGTTGTAAAAGCGTAGACTGATTCAATAGTGATGTAGAGTTTGCTGCTATTTCATTGTAGTTCAGGGGTGCCCGTGCATAATCGCCTTCACGCGCAGGCCATCACCGTCGTGGGCCGTTGGCTGGCTGGGCCGCGCCTCCGCGTGGGCCACGCGTTGGCCTTCCGTCGCGCGCGGGCGGGGTAACGCGTTGGATCGGGCCGCGCGTTGTGGGCCGGCAAAGCAGGTTTCGGTTTTCATTATTTCCTGGAATTTGAAATGCTTATTTATTTCCTGTTATGAATTCAACTTCGATAAATCATAGTAAATTGCATGGTTGTCCAAAAATAGCGAAACTAAGTTTGTTAGGTTCGCAAAAATGTCATCTACCTGTTAGTAGAGTTAGTTCACCATTAGCTGTTAGGATGGTAGGCTCATAAGATTGAAGTAGAGAGCTTAGCGGTATATCGATCTTTAATTGCAGGATTTGTTGTGGTAAACCGACAATAGCTTTAGGTTTGAAATCGTTACAGTAGGTTCCTTAGGCATTTATATACTTGCTGTAAAAATGGTAACCATAGAACGAGTCATTTAATGGCGTAGTTATTATCCTTGCTTTCTAGTATGTATCGTAAACTAGCATTAGGAGTATGAATATCCATAGTCATCGTAAGAATGTAGGACACGTTCATACTTGTTAGTAGTACTGGTATGTAGCTTAGACTTTAGTGGGTAGACCTCACTTAGTAATTTAATAGAGGTACTTTTGCATTGAGAATTGCTGTTGCCATAGTGTTAATCATTGCATCGTCATTTCATGTAGATCACGAACAGGTAGACTTCGTACCCGTCGATGATCTAGAGTAGGACGAGGTGATCGAGGATTACGAGGAGGAGCTTTTCGCACAGGAGGGAGCCCATGAGCCTTTTGGTACTAACTTTGCTGACCCGGCACCTGCCCAAGGCAAGCCCCGGTGCATAATCCCTATTTTTAAATGGTCACTGAATATATTATATGATATGCATTTACGTTACAGGCATTTTATGGAAACTACATGCATAAATATATCCACCATGAGTCCTACTAGTACAGGTCGAGTAGTTGCTATGCTCAGGATGTTGGTAGCGTGAGTAACCTGTTGTTACTCGCAAATAGGTGGTTAAACTATGATATCATGATGAAATAATGGAAAGGAAAATGGTGACCGGGCAGGGATGTGGATCTGGTACTGGTGGGTGTGAGGGGTTGTGTCCTGCGGCCAATAGGGCATAATCCGGTTACACTTTTTCCCTGTCTGTGTCGATTAAGGACCGGTCGTTGCATATGACTCTAGGCAAGTTACAGACTATTGTCCCAAGCACATACTTGGGTATGGGCGCTGGGAAGACTTGCTGCTCTCTTGTCGTGGATCCGGCTCTTTCCGGACCGACTGATGGGAAGAGGAGGTGGTGGAGGTCCTTGCACCGCACTGAGTCCGGGATTCAGAGGCGGGGGCTTGGAGTCCAAGTTTGGACGGGGACCTGGACACCCGGGACAGGAGAGTGGTGGGTTAGTCCTGCTTGTGCCTGGGGTACATGCGGGGCGTGTGTCTTCGGGGCACCCAGCTGGGCACATTGATTCGCGAATCGCCGGGTTATCCGGTACGGCTTGTCTGCGGTTTAGCACCGTAGTAAGAACTGTAAGTGGAAAAAGGAGAATGATCAGTATCGATTGCTCAACTCTTGCTTGAAAGTAGAACAGGTGCTTATATAGATTGACTAGATGAAGACTTAATACGGCTAATGATAATAATGTATCAATAAGGACTCACTATTAGTATTGCTTTTTGCTAAAAGAGAACCAACAAACCATAAAGCCTAGCATATCCCTTGGAGTCGGGAAAGTATTCCCACTGGTCGGATAAGTCTTGCGAGTACATTGTGTACTCAGGGTTTATTTACCCCTGTTGCAGGTGATGCTTGAGGAGTACCTTGTGTGAAGGATTCTTCTGGTGGGCTCAGACGCAATCCTTGTTATCTTATCGCTAGATGTTATCTTTTAATATTCCGCTGTTTTTCATTCCGCACTCTGTATTTGGTATTGTAATAATGTACTTTTCAAGAAAACTCTAATGTATGAGATGGACTTGTGTTGTAACTCGTTTTCATTATTTGATCCTTGGGAAAAATGTGGATCTTTCGGGTTCTCCCTTGGGGTGTGCCCGACGGACACCGCTCGCTGTAGTTACTTTCGGGGTGCTTAGTGTCTGATGGAAGACGAGCGCCTCCGTAAGTACGCTATTTCAGATGGTTCTGCCACACATTTACATTGTTTTTCTAACTGGAGCTATTTGTTTGTAGCAAACCTATGGCCTACATGGTAGTGGTTATTCTGTTGAGAATACCTCTTCTCTGCAAAAGGCTTGGGCAACAGACTTTTAGTTTTTGCCTCCCCTCAGGAAGCAGGTAGGTAGTGTTCTGAAATAAAGCAACCCATAAGAATTCTGCAATAGAAAACCAGAATGCTTGCACATGGATTACTACTTCTCTACACCAAAACCAACCCATAAGAATTCTGCAATAGAAAACCAGAATTATTCCTTTTCAACCAACCCATAAGAATTTTGCCACTCCAAACATTTTAGGCACCAAAGCAAATAGAGCATGTCATTACCAATGCTGGATGTTTCACTCATCATCAGAGCTTCCTACTAATTTGGCCCACTATGTAGAAAAAGGTGATCTGAGATTCCCTCATTGAGTAAGGTAGGATTCAGAGAGAAAAAAAGGACATATTTACCTTTGTGCTAACAACATGTCGTTGCTGAGTGCACCTTCATACTACAATGCAAGGGGAACAACCAAACATGAGTTGAAATGGTTTTTATAGAAGAAGTAATGAGGGCTTTGGCATGGCAAGTGAGAGGGAGTCTACCCTGGCCATCAGTGACCTCTAGTCGGAAGAAGAAACCAGTGGGCCTTGTTAACTACTGAAAATCAAGATAGCATCATCATCATCGCTGAAAATTAAGTGCTAACTCATTCGCCCTTCACGTAAATGAAGTGCTGATATTATTTCTGACTGGCTCGTAAACCTGAGAGTAATATGAGGGGCTTCAGTGGTGTAAGCCTGATCTATATGTCTAAAAATTAGTTAATGGGCAAATGTATCATGTTAACATCCTACTCACATGCAGCATAGCAATATGACAAAAAGCAAGGGAAAAAGGGATTTTCAGCATTGACTTCATTCACAATCTTGACTATGCTTAAAACACTACATGATTTCATGCAAACAATTGAAACTGAGTCAATTGCAATCTGCACCCAATGTTTAGCGGAGTATGCCAGCAAAATTCCTTAAAAAGGGCTACATATATATCCGTACTGCTTAGATCTATGACATTGTTTTAAAAGAAAGAAGAGCATACTGCACCAGTACAAATTATCAAGGCATAGACAATTTAGCATGTTGGCAAACAAAGCTAAATAACTGCTTTTGTAATAGGAGGTTCATCACACAAGCAGCAGACAATGTAGTAAATAGTTAGAACCGGCAATTCAAGGAACAAGATGATACTGAAAAGGAGTTAGTTACAGATAGGAATTATTATGAAACATGGCAAACAGTGTTTTGTGGCTGTTGAGGTTTTCAGATGAAGGCAAATTCCTGACACCTTTAAAGTGAAACTAATATGAGTTAGACACCTATTATCCATTTTCAAGTGCTCGTATCTGAATGCTAAATACGGTACAGAACAAATCAGTTTCAGTAAGCAAAGCATGTGCTGAGGCAGCTGTTTCAATCCATAAATCAGTGAGCTATTTCAAGCCTGATGAATAGATTATTTTTTCAAGCCATAAATGTACATTAAGTTAGCATGATTCTAAAAACAATGTTTAGCATGGTGCACTTTTCTGGAAAAAAAATCCTTACAGAGGAGTATCTAGGTTCAGCACTGAACTGATTGTGCTACTCACACACACATGCTATAGCACCAAATTTGAAACGGGGAACATTTCCCAGGACACATCACCACATCATCGAAGAAATCCAACCCAACCGCAATACACAATCCTCAGCACTGCACTGTACCCAGATTGCAACGACGACTCACGAGTAAACGGCCGCACTGAAGCGAACGGGCCGAACAGATAGAGAGGGCGGGCTGGTGCTAGGACTGACGAGGAACTAGTAGATGCTGAGGCTGGCATCGACGGCCATGACCTGACGCCCACCAGGGGAGGCCGGGAGTGGGGGTGGACACGGCGTCGCGGCGGCGGCCAGGTAGCCTGTCAGATCGGCGGCCTGACCACGGTTTTAGGGTTCGGCGGAGGGCACAAGCGCCACTGGCGGGTGGAGGGCCGGGAGCGGGCGTGTCGAGGCGGTCTCAGCGCCGGAGCCGGAGGACGTCTGCCGGGGGAGGCCGGGAGCGGGGGTGGAGGCGGTCTCCGCGCCGCGCCGGAGCCGAAGGACGCCCACCGGGAGCGGGGGTGGAGGCGGCGGCGGATCTGAGGGGATTGCAGCAAGCAGGGAGCAGAGTCGGAGGGAGCGTGGGCGAGATTCGTGCATGGGCGGCAATTCTGCGTGCGTGGGGATCGCACGCAGGGTGAAGGCGAAGGAGCGCACGGTTCTCGCACGCCCAGTGAACGATTCGTAATTTTTAGTTGTAATATATATATATATAGATATATATATATATATATATATATATATATATATATATATATATATATATATATATATATATGAAGAATAGTTTTTATGGACATTAATTCTACTTTTACCTAAGCGTTTTACTGATGTGGCAATGTAGTTATTGAAGAGAGAGCAAAAATCATAGAAATCGAGTCTAAGTTAGAAACTATGTCTACACGAGAACCAAGACATAAGTATTGGTAAAGAATGGAGAGAGAATGTATATGATTGGATAAAAAAATATTCTATAGAAATTATCCATTGAGAGTATGGTTTATATATGCGGTGTCCATAAAAATTAATAGGTACATGAACTACTGCCCTAATGAGGCGCAGGCCACCACGGTGATGCTCCGGGTTACGCACACCCCTGTGGTGTCGAAGAATTTACGGGTCTCGCGATCAATGCGAATCTACAGAGCGCATTGGTCCGAGAGAAGAGAAATTTTCAGAGAATTCCGTGCTTAGGAAAAGGTCAAACGATGCAGCACCATCAAGCCCGCCGCGCATTGATGGCGATGCGGTTGCATCCGGATAATGAGATCACTGGATCACGTTCCCCACGTGCAAACTGCAATCTCCCCGGCTAGTACGAAGCAGACTTCAATTCAGAGATCAGAGAACCAGAACCGTATGTGTGTCAACTCAGGCCTTGTTTTAGTTGGCGATTTTTTTTAAATGATACTATAGTACTTTCGTTGTTATTTAGCAATTAGTGTCCAATCATAGTTTAATTAGGCTTAAAAGATTCGTCTCGTGAATTTCGTCTAAACGGTGTAATTAGTTTTATATTTTATTTATATTTAATACTTCATACATGCGTCCAAAAATTTGATGTGACGAAGAATCTTGAAAAATTTTGCAAAATTTTGACAACTCATGCACCTATCAAGCAAGCCGAGGAGCGGTCCTCATGGCCCATGGGAGTTGTTGCGGGTGTCCCGCCGTGCTGCCATTCGAGTTCTTGGCTGTACGGCCCATTTGAAAATAGGAACACATGAATTTCATACAAATGTTACAGATATTTTATAAAAATCAGTTCGATTTTATAGAAAACCATAGATAGTAAATGATTTTCGCCTTTCAAATGTGGTCTTACCATTGAAAGTATAAGTTGTGTTAGGTTTATGTCGTCCAAGGGCCAGCTTGGAACCTATGAGACCCAGCTTATTTGAGCTTTTACCATAAGTTAGAAGAATTATTTCTCACACACAAAGGCTATAGAAAACCTCGTTGAGAAATCTCTACGACTAAAAAGGGTTGCACGACAACCTTTGCCCCGCTCGCCTCCTGTCACCCCGCTCGCTCGAGTGCCTTCCCCAAATTGATTTACACCGAGACACAGACACGTGGACCTTTTGTCGTGCATCCCCCGCCCTCCTGTAGAGACCCTCCTTGGTGGTTCGCTCCTCCCTTCGTTGCATGCTTGCTTGGCCACCTCGCCCCTCTCAGTAATCATGGCCAATCATTGGTAGTCACATGAATCACATTGTCCACTCCTTTTCTTGGTAAACCGATCTCCTTCACGAATGCCCCGCTTGACGAACTCCGTGCTTCTTGTCAGCAACCTGCCTCCGCCCGTGCCACTGACAGGTGAAGATGGCGCGCCTAGGACTGAAGAGGGAGCTACACTGGACGTCCGGCCCAAGAGACTGCATTGGCCCAGTACAAGAATCGCTGGCCCAATGTGGCAAGTCTGAATCCATGTAATAAGTAGAAGCAAGGAGAGAGGAGTCGAACAAGGAGGAAAAACATAAAACCTAAATTCTGCTTGAGTAATCCGGCCATCGCGCCGTTAGCTGCCCCTATTCTTTGTGTTCTTCTTTTCCTAGCAATTTCTCCTTACAATTGGTATCAGATTTCTGTTCGAGTCCTGGCTTCCGATCCTCCTCATCCCCACTGTACCCGTCTGCAACGCTCTCTGGGAGCCATGGAACCGAATCTCAAGTTGGTACTGGAGGAAATCCAGAAGTCCAAGGAGGAGTTCGGGCGTCGTTTCGACGAGCACAACGAGCAGTGGGAGCGGCGATTCGCTGATCTCGAGCTTGCCCGCACCGCCCACGATGCCACCGTCGACAAACGCCTCGACTTCATTGAGCTCGTAGGCGCCGACACGGCGTACACCATCGGCAGGCACGTCGCCGATTTGGAGGCCGTCCGTGTCGACCCCACCATCGACGAGCGCGACGACCGTGTCCCCGCCCTCGAGGTAGCCGCCACGGACCTCGGTACTTGGCACCCAGAGATGGAGGCGCTCGTTGACGACCTGTGGATCGAGATGCAGAAGCTGACCCAAGGTCGCGACTCGAAGGTGTTCGACGTTTTGCCTCAATGGCCCAACGTCCTCTCCTCTTCTTCATCTGCGCCTAGTGGGCACGGCGATGCATCGTCTCACCGGGATGGTGGGTTCGGGACCGGGGCGGTCTGGACTCACGTCCCGGTCATGGGTAAGCAATCTGACCCTCCCCCTCCTCCTCCTCTTCTTCCACGCTCGACACCTCCGCTTCCACACCGGCCACCAGCTCCACCGTACCCTTCTCCACACCTTCCTCCGCATCCACCGCGTCCCCCTCCGCTCTACATACCTCCTCATCCACCACTTTTGACTCGTCGCCACCCAACTCCTCATGACACCCATGACCTGCAACACCCAACTGGCCACCTCCCTAAACTTCCATTCTCTAAATTCGATGGAGAAAACCCACGCCTCTGGCGTTTTCGCTGCGAACACTACTTCACCATGTACGCCATAGATCCCTCACTTTGGGTTAGCGTCACAACCATGTATGTGGAAGGCGCCGCTGCAGGCTGGTATGAATCCATCGAAAACACTCCAGCCACTGCCAATTGGACATCCTTCTGTCAAGCCTTGCACGATCGATTTGATCGCGATCAGATGAAAGCTTTAATTCGCCAACTGTTCCACATCAAACAAACTTCTATGGTGTTGGATTATGTCAAGCGTTTCTCTGTCTTAATCGATTGCCTCAAATCCTATTCTGCTTCTACTGATCCACTATTTTATACCATGAGATTTATCGATGGCCTTCGGCCCGACCTCAAAGCTATGATACTGGTTTCTAGGCCACAAACACTCAATGCTGCTATTTGCATGGCTCTTGTGCAGGAGGAGGTGGCAGGCCAATCGGGCGCCCAGTCTTCGTTCCGTTCGTCGGCACCGGTTGAGTGGTCTCATAAGCCCACACCACGAACCGCGCTACCGCTACCACCACCTCCGCCTTGTGTCGAGAAGCCCATGGCAAAGCCTGCAGCCGCCGAGCCCACAACAACATCTTTGGCAACTGGTGCTCTGGCTACTGTCAAAGCATACCATCAAGCCTTGGGATTATGCTACAAGTGCAACGCCAAGTGGAGTAGGGATCACCGGTGCGCACTAGAGGTCTTGCATGCGGTCAAAGCTCTTTGGGAATCACTGGACCCTGATCTTTGGGAAACATCTGATGATCAACCAACTGAACAAGTGTTTCTTGCCATCTCCAAGTCCGCTGTGTCTGGGGTACATGCTGCTCGTACTATCCGGTTGTTGGGATCCATGTCAGGTATTCCAGTGCATATTCTGGTGGATTCAGGGAGCTCCTCTTCATTTATTAGTGACACTATGGCTGTTAAGTTACATCACCTCGATTTAGTCTCTATCTCTAGCTATGTGCAAGTTGCTGGTGGAGGTGTCTTACAGAGCTCCTTGCTATTTCGCCAAGTTTAGTGGACAGTGGGCTCTTGCTCCTTTCGCACTGATTTTCGGGTGCTGCCTTTGGGTAACTTCGATGCAATTCTGGGCATGGATTGGCTAGAGGCCACGCGGCGTTCAAGTTCTAAAATGGGTCGGTTACTGTAGCATGATTCAGAGTTTCGATCGGTCGAATGACAGCAATACTTGGCGATGAAAATTCTCCAAATCCGTTGATCATTAGTGAAAACAATATAAATGAAAGTTGTACACCTACATACCAGCTACAATTTCTATTAAAGGATCAAAGTCTGACTCTTAACCGATGCAGAGTAAAATCATGCCAAAGTTGAGTACACGAAACTGAAATTCTGGTTTTTGACTTAGAAAATTTCTGAGTTTCTAAATAGACCTCAAAACTGACTTGTGGACCCTTTTTGAGCATGTTCTGCACATTTTCATGAGATGGTCATAAAATAACTTTTGTTCCTTATAAAATTTTCTACAACTTTTCTTTAAGTTGCTCAGACATGCAAAGACTCTAAGCTATACTTTTTAAACAGTCAAACAAAAGAGTTCTAGTGGTCAACACTAGTCAAACCATTACTTGAAAGCATAATTAGGCAATATGGTCAACATGAACATTGTTCCTAATGACATTCTAAGTGTAGCTAAGTTGTTTAAGTGGATAATTAGCCACACCACTCGTTGATCACACAAAAATCAAGCATCACATGCATTGAAACAAGGAAAAACAAGTGAATTGCTACTTTTGTTTCAAAGCCATGTTTCATATGTTTCATGAGTTTGTTGCATGGTACTAACTATCCATGTTTCACTAAAGTGAATTGCACATGTTGCACTTGAGTGCTGCACACTATTCATTTCATAAAACAAACACACATGGAATATAACAATATGTTGTAATGTTTTAAAAGCATGTTTCATACAATCTAAGCTCATGAATGGATGAATGATGCTCATGTTTATGAAATGCAAGTGCAAATGTGGAAGCCAAACACCTGGGGTGTTATAGCCCTCCCCCCTTATAAAAATCTCATCCCGAGATTTGACAAGCATACCATTGTTGATAGATTTCCTTATAACCTTCCCTCAAATAATCTTCTCTTTCCCAAGTTGCATCACGTTCACTACCCTGATTACTCCACATGACCTTGTAAAAATTGACCACCCGACTTCGAGTCACTCGCTTAGTTTGCCCATTGGTTTGCGGATGATAGGCAGAGCTTCTTACTAACTTAGTTCCCAATAATCCGTGTAAGTGCTCCCAAAAGCGAGCAGTGAACTATGGTCCTCTATCAAAGACAATAGTGTGAGGTATCCCATGAAGTCGGACTATCTAATTGAAGTACAACTCAGCATAGTCAGTTGGACAGAAATCTACATGAACAGGAATGAAGTATGCAGACTTGGTCAGACGGTCTACAATCACCCAAATAGAGTTAAAATTCCTCTGAGTAGTAGGGAGTCCAACAATAAAATCCATACTTATCTCCTCCCATTTCCAACCTAGAATATAGAGTGGCCGAAGCAATCTCGCTTTCGTGTGTATAGCTTTGACTCGACAGCAAGTGTCACACCTAGCCACATAAGCGGCTATCTCTATCTTCATCTTGGTCCACCAAAAGCAAGGCTTCAAATCATGATACATTTTGCTACTACTAGGATGAACAGATAATTTCAAGGAATGTGCTTTGGATATGATTTGATTTCTAAGATCTCTATCCTTTGGGACCACTAACCTATCCTTAAACCATAACACGTCATTCTCATCTACCCAAAAATGCTTGGTTTCTTACTCTTTCATCTTGCGCTTGATGTGGAACACACCTGGATCTGTCTTCTGTAGCTCAATAATTCGACTCTGTAGAGTACAACTGACAATGATGTTGTGAAGGACTGTAGGATGTAGGAGTTTTGACAAATGGAGGTCACTTTCAATCAAAGAGTGGCAATGAGATTTCCTGCTTAAGGCATCTGCAATGACGTTTGCCTTGCCAGGATGATAGTGCACTTGGAGGTTATAATCCTTGATCAACTCGAGCCATCTTCTCTGATGCATATTCAACTCAGGTTGAGTGAAGATGTACTTAAGACTTTATGATCAGTGTAGATGTTGCACACATTGCTAAGCAAATACTATCTCTAGGCCTTCAAAGCATGAACAACTACAGTGAGTTCTAAGTCATGCGTAGGATAGTTCACCTCATGCTTCCAAAGTTGGCAAGAGGTATAAGCAATGACTCTACCTTCCTGCATAAGAACACCTCCTAAACCTATGCCTGATGCATCACAAAACACATCAAAAGGTTTCTCGATATCCAGTTGCGCCAAAACTGGAGCTAAAGTTAGAAGGGTTCGTAGGGTGTGAAAAGCAGCATCACACTCAGAAGTCCAGACAAACCTCATGTCTTTTTGCAGCAACCGAGTCATAGGCTTGGCTATTTTAGAGAAATCTAGGATGAAGCGACGATAATAGCCAGCTAATCCTAGAAAACTCCGAACCTCATGCACCGAGATTGGAGCCTTCCAGTCCAGCACTTCTTGCACCTTGGTGGGATCCACCATAATTCCACCATCAGACAACACATGCCCGAGAAAAGGTACCTCACGAAGCCAGAATTCACACTTGCTGAACTTTGCATAAAGCTTGTGTTCACGCAATCTAGTGATAGCCACTCGCAAATGTTCAACATGATCTTCTTCATTCTCAGAATAGACCAAGATATCATCTATAAATACCACCACAAATTTGTCCAACTCGGGCATAAACACCAAATTCATCAGATACATAAAATGTGCTGGAGCATTGGTCAATCCAAAAGACATAACAAGATACTTATACAGACCGTATCTTGTAGAGAATGCAGTTTTTGGAACATCCTCAGGACGAATTTTGATTTGATGATAACCAGATCTCAAATCAATCTTGGAAAAGACTTTTGCTTTAGACAACTGATCGAATAAGATATCTATACGTGGCAGAGGTCTTGCATGCGGTCAAAGCTCTTTGGGAATCGCTGGACCCTGATGTTGTGTCGGCTATAGAAACATCTGATGATCAACCAACTAAACAAGTGTTTCTTGTCATCTCCAAGTCTGCTGTGTCTGGGGTACATGCTACTCGTACTATCCAGTTGTTGGGATCCATGTCAGGTATTCCAGTGCATATTCTGGTGGATTCAGGGAGCTCCTCTTCATTTATCAGTGACACTATGGCTGTTAAGTTACATCACCTCAATTCAGTCTCTATCTCTAGCTATGTGCAAGTTGCTGGTGGAGGTGTCTTACAGAGCTCCTTGCTGTTTCGCCAAGTTCAGTGGACAGTGGGCTCCTGCTCCTTTCGCACTGATTTCTGGGTGCTACCTTTGGGTAACTTCGATGCAATTCTAGGCATGGATTGGCTAGAGGCCTATAGTTCAATGCAAGTTCACTGGGCCTTGAAGTGGTTGGCAATTCCATTTGAGGGCTAGACTCAGGTGTTGTAAGGTTACTTCCTGATGAACTGGAACAGCTGCTGTTGCAAATTGAAAATACAGTGCCTGTTCTTTCTTCAGATCATGATGCCATCAATGTTCCAGCTCCAATCAGTTAGTTAATTGAAGAGTTTTCTGACTTGTTCCAGCCACCAACATCTCTTCCTCCTTCTCGCGCTTGTAACCATGAGATTCCTCTATTGGCTAGTGCTTAACCTGTCTTCATCTGGCCCTATAGATACCCGCCCAAATTGAAAGATGAAATTGAAGCCCAGGTTTAGGAGATGTTGTCATAAGGACTCATTCAGATGAGCTCTAGCTCCTTCTCCTTGCCGGTACTGCTTGTCAAAAAGAAAGATGGCTCCTACCGCTTTTGTGTGGACTTCAGACATCTCAATGCTCTGTAAAGGAAATCTAAGTTTCTTGTGCCAGTGTTTGACCAGTTGATGGATGAGCTAGCACACGCTAAGTGGTTCTCAACATTGGATCTTCGAGCCGGTTTTCACCAAATACTGTTGCAGCCAGGTGAAGAATTCAAGACCGCTTTCCAGACTCACCTGGGTCAGTACAAGTTTAGAGTGATGGTGTTTGGCCTTACCGGTGCGCTAGGCACATTTTAGGGTGCAATGAATGGTACTTTGGCTCTGAGTTTGCGCCGCTTTGTGTTGGTTTTCTTCGATGATATCCTCATCTATAGCCCCACTTTTGAAGCCCATGTCGACCATCTGCGCCAAGTTTTTCAGTGGTTACGTGCTGATAAGTGGAAGCTCAAGCTCTCGAAATGTACCTTCGCTAGGGAGTCCATCTCCTACTTGGGTCATATCATCAGCAGCCAAGACCTTTCCACAAACCCAGCAAAGGTGCAAGCAGTGCTCAAATGGCCTGTTCCATCTTTAGTTTGGGAGCTTCGAGGTTTTCTAGGCCTTGTCGGCTATTACCGGAAATTTGTGCATCATTTCAGCATCGTTGTCAAGCCTCTAACAGATCTCCTAAAGAAAGATAAGTTGTTCATTTGGACCTCAACCCATGAGTCTGCCTTCTTGGTGCTGAAACAGGCTCTCTGTACTACCCCTGTCTTGGCGTTGCTGGATTTCAGCTTGCCCTTCCACATTGAAACTGATGCTTCTGGGATAGGGATTGGCGTAGTCTTATAGCAGAATGGGCACCCCATAGCATTCATCAGCAAGGCTCTAAGTCCTAGGAATCAAGGGTTGTCAGTCTATGAGAAGGAATATGTAATAGAACCAACCAATTTATAAGCGCACAAGTGCAAAAACAATCACCGAAACGATCAAATTCTCACACTTGAGCCCATATAAACCCGGTAGTCAACTGAAACCACAAAGGATTTCAAACCAACTTGCATACAACCAAGATCACAGTAATTCAACATAACACATCACATGTTACAACATTTCACAAATCGTTTGTAGATAGATTACAACACATCAGAGTCATAGTTATTACAAACCAAGTCTTGTAAAGTAGCGGAAGCAAATAGTTTAACTCACACACTCGAGTTCAAATACAAGTACTAGCTTGCCGATCACATCCCACAAAAGCATTCGGATAAGATAAACATAGATCATGCCCATGATCTAGTCTTCATCACCCGTCGGGTGGAGACAATACTTATAGAAGCCCTGATAAAGAAGGTCATCTGCAACAAGAGGGAATAAACCCTGAGTACGAGAATGTACTCAACTATACTTACCCATCGGAAACCAAAACAAATGACACCAAGGATCATGCATAGCTTAATTTAGTGGATCTGGCTGACACTTTCTTTTTGGCGAAAAAGCATAGGTAATAATGATTAACTTTAACCTGAGCTAGCAGTGACTTTAAGCCATTAACCTGTCATCTATATTAGCACCTGTACTAAGCAATCACTTGATTAAGATGCAAACATTATTAACCATAGCAGGTATAGATCATGGCAACATTATCATCATCATCATCCATTTAACTATATCGTTAAATTAAGTGAATCTACGTTGCCGCTGCTCAGTCAAGTTCTCACTATCCGGGAGAGATGGCGATTCGAATCGATTCCTATCTAGCTGGAGGGGTATTCCTAACACAAACCATACTTTCCCCGTCAGGGTCACAATCAAGTCACCTTTGGCACAACTTAGGAGAAATAAAAGAAAAGTCACGGGTCCGGGCCACCCGGCATTCTCAGAGAACCACTCTACCAAGGGTGATCGGGACTTTCACCCGCCCTTGGGCTTACGCCAATGGCTCTCCGCACATCCTTACTACCTCCCGAATGCGCCCAACCCCCCGGTTCCCAGCCTAAGTCAAGCTACTAGGCTTCGTGGTCAGAACGACTTATCCGGCCAGCTAAGTGTTAGGCTACGTTTAACATAACATGAGAATGTACAGCGTATCGGTCCTTAAACGACACAGACGGAGTCACTATGTCCAACCCTACACAAGACTCCACTCGGTCTTCATTCATTATTAACATGGTTCTTTTATACGATAGCAAATATAGCCAACAATGATCCACCTCATCCTAAAGCTCGCAGGTGACAGGAAATCACCTGACTTCTACCGCACTAAGCATGGCTAAGCATTTAACCTGTTCCTGAACTTAAATAGGATTTAAGTGCGATATCTGGACAAGGATAGATATATAATGCAACAATTGGTTCCAACCAATTCCTATACTTAATGCATCATCAACAATAAAAGATACTCAAGATATTTGTGAAAACATGAGAGACTTAGAATGCTCCGGGGCTTGCCTTTCAGGAAAGAGGATGTGTGGTGGTCAAGGCACTCGGGCAACTCCTCCTCAGCGGCTGCTTCGTCGGTTGCCTAAACCTTGGGCTCCTCCACCTGGCTTGCTCCCTCGAACTCCAGAAGCGTCACTCCCTCCAGCACATCTATTGCATATATGCGTAAGATAAATATCATGGATACACATGAATGAAGTTAGGGATGCTCGAGGAATGCACATGCTTACTGCAGTCCGCATATTCTAACTTAAGCTCTATTCAAATCACTTTAACTTACCAAGTTTATACAACCTAATGTACAATTGCTCATCTTCAGTTAAAGACCTAGCACCTGCACCTAAGCATGTTCTCAAGTTAGGCTAGCACCTAAACAATCAACAAGAACATTGCAACAAGCATACACACCAACATTCGTATTTCAGCAAAATAGGAATTATACAGTGGTACTGTAAACTGATCATAACCGGAGATCTACAAATCGAAATGATAGGCAACAAGACAATTTGGAAAGCTTATGAAATTGCCTACAATTAATTTTCAGACCTCAAGGCATGATTCCAACCTTTACCAGGTCTAATTTATAGAACCACATCATCAGATCCAAACAAGACAGAGAGCAAGCAAAACTGTGATCCAGCTTTGAATGACTGTAACTCCTAAACTACTAGGCCAAATGCCACCAAATTTTAACAGGAGCTAGATACATAAGTTATCTACAACTTTTGCATTCACCACTTTCTCAGAAAACCAAATTATCATGGTGAACTTTGCAAAGTTCCCAGAACTGTCCAGAAAGACATAATGCAAGAGAATAATTATTAACTTATGTTGCAAACATATAAATTGACAAAACCAACTTTACTAACTCATCACACATATCAAAATAACACCAGAAAGTAAAGTGTTCACCACCAATTCATTTCTTTTAATGCCTTTCTTAATTTATTTAATTATTTCAGAGGAATAATAAACATATATGAAAACTACACCATTTAATCTACAAAATTACAGTAGGTACTACATGCTCCAAGTAGGCTTCTGTAAAAATTTCACATCATTTGAACAAGTATAACATCCTATACAAAAATGACAAGGCATAAAGGCTTAAAATAACATAAATTGGAAACCCTAGTGAAAAGTGTCAAACAACAGATTTTATATTTTTCTTAGCATCTATAAGGTACTAGGACAACCTCCAATAAATTTCATGAGCATTGGATTCATAGATAATTTATAAAAATTCACACAATGATCATCTAATGATAAAAGGAAAATCTATCACTCAAAAACTATTCATTCACTGACTCTGAAATTTTTACCAGAGCTTCTACTCATCAAGATGAGCTCACCATCCAAATTTCATAATTTTTGGAGCACAAGAACTCTAGATATAATTTAAACAAGTTTGCATCCATTTAAAAACACATTTCAAGTTTCAATTTAATTCTTCCAGAAACTCTACTACAAGTGCTCATATTATATTTTTCCTAAATACTACACTTCAACAAGATCCTAATAAAAATAGAACCACCCAATTTGGATCTACCAAACACTAGATATGGATTTTACAACACAACATTCAAATCTAAAATATTTGAACTAGCTTTCAATCCTTAAGTCACTGACACCAGGGTCCACCGGTCAGCCGGGTCCACGCGTTAGTGACCAAAAAGCAGAGCCACGGCGCGGGATGACGCGGTTCAATCGGAGTTGATCGACGGTGAGGTTTTCCGGTGACACCAACGACACGATGAGCATCCCAATGACATTGCGCACCTACAGAGCTACCTAGCTCGGCCTATTGCCGACGCTAAGCACGATGGTGGCGGTCATGGCGGCATGGCGGTGTGGCTCGACGGCACGGCGCCGGAGTTGGCCATGAGGGCTCGATCCAAGGTTACATCGAGAATCTATGGTCCACGGCAAATCTAGTGCACACGCTAGTGAGGCAAGGGGTGGTCGGAGGCGAGCTGGCCACACCGACGGGATGCGGTGGCGGAAGAACGGCGATGTCGCACGCGACGAGGCGGCTCACCTATGGCTTGGCTGGCTCAGCGAGAACATCACAGAGGTCCATGAGGTGCTAGCGGGCCTATGTGAGGGCTAATGCCAGCTGTGGTGCAGTGGCGAGCTCGCGCGAGCTCGGCGGGGCAATGGCGATGACAGTGGCTGTTGCGGGTGCTGCGCTGAGGCGAAGGAGAAGCGGAGTGAGGAACTAATTGCGCACGGGCATCATAGGTGAGCGTGGGCATGTGAAGGCCTATAGAAGCCTGACATGGGCTGGCCAGTTAGGACAGCGGCGACGTGCGGCGCCACGCGGCGTTCAAGTTCTGAAACGGGTCGGTTACTGTAGCGTGATTCAGAGCTTCGATCAGTCGACTGACAACAATACTTGGCGATGAAAATTCTCCAAATCCATTGATCATTAGTGAAAACAATATAAATGAAAGTTGTACACCTACATACCAGCTACAATTTCTATTAAAGGATCAAAGTCTAACTCTTAACTGATGCAGAGTAAAATCATGCCAAAGTTGAGTACACGAAACTGAAATTCTGGTTTTTGACTTAGAAAATTTCTGAGTTTCTAAATAGACCTCAAAATTGACTTGTGGACCTTTTTTGAGCATGTTCTGCACATTTTCATGAGATGGTCATAAAATAACTTTTGTTCCTTATAAAATTTGATACAACTTTGCTTTAAGTTGCTCAGACATGCAAAGACTTAAGCTGTACTTTTTAAATAGTCAAACAAAAGAGTTCTAGTGGTCAACACTAGTCAAACCATTACTTGAAAGCATAATTAGGCAATATGGTCAACATGAACATTGTTCCTAATGACATTCTAAGTGTAGGTAAGTTGTTTAAGAGGATAATTAGCCACACCACACATTGATCACACAAAAATCAAGCATCACATGCATTGAAACAAGGAAAAACAAGTGAATTGCTACTTTTGTTTCAAAGCCATGTTTCATATGTTTCATGAGTTTATTGCATGGTACTAACTATCCATGTTTCACTAAAGTGAATTGCACATGTTGCACTTGAGTGCTATACACTATTCATTTCATAAAACAAACACACATGGAATATAACAATATGTTGCAATGTTTCAAAAGCATGTTTCACACAATCTAAGCTCATGAATGGATGAATGATGCTCATGTTTATGAAATGCAAGTGCAAATGTGGAAGCCAAACACCTAGGGTGTTACATAATATCTCGCTATCTTGATGGCTATCGAACAATGGCATCACTACTTGCTTCAGGGCGAGTTCTTCATTCACACTAATCATCGTAGCTTAGTCCATCTTAATGAACAGTGGCTACATACTACATGGCAACAGAAGGTTTTCTCCAAGTTGCTTGGGTTATAGTATAAGATTTTATACAAGAAAGGCTCAGAGAATGGCACTGTAGATGCCCTATCCTGCCACATGCACCCAACCCAGAGCTATGCTATATCTTCAGTCTCCAACAATTGGCTCGATGAAGTGGTACAAGGATACTACTCTGATCAAGCTGCTATGGATCTATTGTCTCAGCTGACTGCCAGCCCAAATAGCCGCCCTCCATTTTCTTTGGTCCAAGGAGTCATCAGATACAAGAACCATCTATGGCTCGATTTCAATAAGCCCATGCAGCCTAAAATCATGATAACACTGCATAGCAGTCCTTTGGGTGGACACTCAGGAGCCCTAGCGACATACAATAAGATTAAAGCTCTGTTCTTCTGGCCTGGTATGAAATCTATCATTTGGGCTTATGTTCAGTCATGTGCTGTGTGTTTACAAGCCAAGCCGGATAGATCCTGTTATCTAGGTCTCTTGCAGCCACTTCCAGTGTCGTCTGTCTCCTAGGAAGTGATCTCATTGGATTTCATCGAAGGGTTGCCACAGTTTGGCTCCTTCAATGCGATCTTAGTAGTGGTGGATAAGTTCTCCAAGTTTTCACACTTTATTCCTCTGTGCCATCCTTTTACAGAAGCCTCTGTTGCCAAAATTTTCATGGACCAATTGTATCACCTTCATGGTCTTCCTTGAGCCATTGTCTCAGACCTGTGACCGCATCTTTACAAGCAACTTTTGGAAATCTCTATTCAAGGCAGCAGGCTTCGAGCTTAGTTCAGCTCCGCCTACCATCCTCTGACGGACGGTCAGACAGAGCATGTCAACTAGTGTGTCGAAACATTTCTTCGCTGCTTTGTGCACACTTGCCCATCTCATTGGAGTTGTTGGCTGTCACTCACTGAATTCTAGGTATAATACATCCACCCATTCAGTGTTGGGTCATTCCCCTTTTGAGGTCTTATATGGTTTTCCTCCATGCCTGTTATCGGTGAACTTGGATGAGGTGGCTCTAGTGCATGAACTTCACAAATGGATGGCTGATCGAGAGCTCATGCATAATGTTGTCAAGCAACACTTGCTCCGTGCCTAGGCTTGCATGAAGCGCCAAGCTGATAAAGGCTATTCTAAGTGTCACTTCTCTGTGGGCAACATGGTGTTCTTGAAGCTCCAACCTTATATTCAGTCATCATTGTTCCATCGCTCTAACAACAAATTATCTTTCAAGTTTTTTGGGCCGTTTCAAGTTATTCAAAAGATTAGTTCCATTGCATACAAGCTGCTACTTCCACCAGGCACTGCTGTCCATCCGATCTTCCATGTATTGTAGCTACGTTCTTCTCCTGGCAATCAGCAGGTTTCACCTTCACTACCCTCTGACTTGTAGCAGTTTTAGTTTCCACTTTGGGTGCTGCAACGCCGCTGGACATCTGGGTCTCGACCGGTGGCGCATGGCCTGATCCAGTGGCCTCGTTCACCTCCGGAGCTATCTACTTGGGAGTCGCTCGAGCAACTTCACCAACAGTTTCTGCGAGCACCAGCATGGGGACATGCTGGTTCTAAAGATGGGGGGAATGTTAGCAACCTGCCTCCGCCCGTGCCACTGATAGGTGAAGATGGTGCGCCTAGGACTGAAGAGGGAGCTACACTGGACGTTCGGCCTAAGAGACTGTGTCGGCCTAGTACAAGAATCGCTGGCCCAATGTGGCAAGTCTAAATCCATGTAATAAGTAGAAGCAAGGAGAGATGAGTCAAACAAGGAGGAAAAATAGAAAACCTAAATTCTGCTTGAGTAATCCGGCCATCGCGCTGTTAGCGGCCCCTGTTCTTTGTGTTCTTCTTTTCCTAGCAATTTCTCCTTACACTTCTTCACTCACCTCTTTCATGATCATCCAAGAATGCCTCCTGATGCCCCAGGAAGCATAGTCGCCAATGCTAATCCTTGTTGGCATCACCCTCCAATCCGTAGGAGCATGAGGAGTCCTCACTATTGCTAGTACCGATAGGTGTTCAACTGCTCCAATGCATTCATTGTGTCATGGTATTCCTGTTTGTGCAATTCCCATATGAAAGTATCCATAGTCCATCAACCAAGAGCACCTCGCCCCCATGACAAACAATCACGATCCTTGCCCACACCGATCGCGGCAACAATCTCCTACCGTCTTCATCGCTCATCCCTTAAGGACATCCTCATCCTTTTTTTTAACATAAGCAGCAAGAGCACTGCCTTTTCAATTAAGGTGAAGAGAGTGATATGTACATATAAAGAGGCAAGGGTCCAAAAGACATTGGACATGCGAGCCCACTAGCCTAGAGAAAAATTCATACTAAGAAAACTTCAAATAAACCCCCAAACGACCACTAAGGAAGGTTGCACAACGCACCCTTTTGTGGAGGTCTAGGTTTTCTTTGATCCATCCGGCGACCTAGATTATGCTGTTTCTACAGCTACGCTCTTTCTAAATGTTCCACATGATGTAGATGGCTAAACCATTGAAAGCTCAGCTTGCGTTCTTTAGGGACCAAACCTAGGGTGTTATCCCATAATTTTGCTACTATGATAAAGTTTACATGTGTGTTGTGTCCAACCCATCAAAAGTGCTCTGATGATGTGATTTGGTTCCAAAACTCTTGTGCAAAGAGGCACTAACGGACCATTGTATAGAGTGCAATTTTTGTTGTGTGGTCATCCTTGATGGCGAGGTTGTGAGTATTTTGTTTTGGATGAAAAAATGAATATTTTGCAAGTATTTTTCATATGTGCCCACCAAAATATTTGTCCATCGGATTTGGCGTTTTATTGTCCATCCGCGGTCTATTTCCAAGTGATTTTATCCTTGACCTCCGACTATAGATGAAAGCTTTGGATACAGATCCAAAGGGAGATGAATTCTTCAATTTGTGTTGTTGTATTGTTCTTCCCCTCAATGTTCTAATCCAAGTATCCTTTGTAAATTCCTGTTGCACCACCCTATTGTCCTCATCGATGCAGGCAACTAATCATGTTTAGAAACTTTGATACAAATAAAGATTTGACATTCATTGTGTACCAGAAAAAAATAGATTCGATAAGATAGAATAGAAGCGGACTGCATGCTCGCAAGCCTACAAATAGTTGAGTCTGGACAATTCTTAGTGAAGTCACATTATCAAGCCCTATTTAAAAAAACATTATCAGTCCCTAATCCATTTAGAGGTGCCCGATTTAAATAAACATAAGCCCCTTTAAGGTCAAAGAGTTTTTGTGGTATCTACATAGAAGAGTAGCGCTTACAAAAGACAACTTAGCGAAATGTGTAACCGGCAAGGTTGCAAAACTTGTTGTTTTTGTCACAAAGAAAAGACAATTAGACATTTGTTCTTTGATTGTCGTTTCGTCTGAGCAGTTTGGTCAATAATTCAGGTGGCCTCAGGTCTAGGAAAACCTAGCATGTCAAATATGTTTGGCAATTGGATTGAAGAGATTAGTAAAGATTTAAAGCCTTTAGTTCTACTAGGAGGTGCCGCCTTTTGTTGGTCAATTTGGTTACATCAGAACGATATAGTTTTTGAAAACAAAAATTATTCATCTCCTTTATAGGTTATCTTCTAGGTCATTTGTTGGCTCCATAGAAGCCAGATATACAAGATTTGGTTGTGTCATTTTCATGGTACTTGGCATAGGTGGCCAAGGTTATCTTCTCCTAGACACTTGAATGATGTTCTAGTCTACATATTAATAGTTACTAGAGTGTCTGTGGTTCTCTCTTTTAATTGGTTGTGTGCCTTCTATCAAGCAAAGGCCAGGAGAATTATCTTCAAGACTTTGTATCTACTCATGTAATGTGCTTCAAATTTAATAAAATCTTCCTTTACATAAAAAAATTGAGTCTAGACTAGGATAGTTGTTCCTTAGTCTAGACTTACAGCTAACTGTAGCATACAAAGCCTCCAATACACAATACACTGATTGAGGCGGATATAAGTGCAACTAAACAAACTCTTAAAGAGTGTGGTCTTTATGTCATCTGGTCACACAATAAGTGTCAGGGACCAAATACTTGGGTACCTAAAGAGGAGGAGCTAATAACCATCAAATGTTGATGCTTCCGAACAGACAAGAGCGCGACTACACCTCTTGCCCAACGATCGAGGGTTAACTCCGTCTCGTCCGACCCCCAAAGGTTGGCTCTGCCTCACCCGACGTCTGGGGGTTGGCTCCGCCTCGCCCGACGTCCGGGGGCTGGCTCTACCTCTCCCGACATCTGAGGGCTGGCTCCACCTCGCCCGAAGTCTATGCGCTGCTCCTTCATAATGAGGACCATACCCTGCACGCCAATAAGGCGGGGCACTCAAGTCAACTGCAATACCGAGGACCATACCCTACACGCCTATAGGAAAGTACCGTCAGGATATGACAAGACGGGCGCTTTAAGCCCTTCCAAGCATGTCAGAGCCCGAACAGTGTTATGGGCACCGATATTTGTCTTACAGTGTTATGGGTGCTAGCATTTGCCCTCGGGCACGGATCTTGACGGTAGCATACAACAACCACTATGGTCTAGGAGGAAACTCACATCATCTATAGTAACAAACGTGGGGTCACTACGCCGTCTGCTCCCCGTAGGGTCACGGTTCAGCACCCTGGTCCATCGCGCCGCCCGTCGGGGTGGGATGGGACATGACCACTTGCTGAACAAAGCCATAGCATGGCCCTATCAGGATCAACAGACATGCAGCCAGCATGGAGCTATCCCTAGCATCGTCTGCCGTGTTAGCGGGGCTCACACAGAGGAAAAGGAAGACCCAACATCTTTGAAGGACCTCCTTGGCTTCTGGTTTTTCTTCTTTCTCCCATCTATAATCCCTGCTTCCCCTTGGTCTATAAAAGGAGAGGCAGGACACCCCACTAAGGGGACGACTCAATTCAACACACCGCACATCACACATAGCTGAGCAACAATCAAGCTCTCAACATCCATTCATCCTTTCCATCAGAGACTTAGGACTTGTCCCTCTCTCACCCATTTGGAACCCCTACTACGAACCTTTCAGTGCTAATAACACGAGCAGCAGCCGCAAACTAGACGTAGGGACATTCTGCCCAAACCAGCATAAACATTGTATCTTTTAGCACACCATCTAGGTCAGATGCACAATAATACAAATTTACTCATTGGTGTTTACTTGAAACACCGATAGTTGGCACGCTAGGTAGGGGACCTTTGCACGTTTTGACATTAACATCAGGCCATGGATGGCTAGCCATGGAATCAGCTGGGTCCTAGGTGCACACATGCACTTCGGTGACCTAGACTTCATCATCATGGTGGGAGAAGAGTTGGCATTGGCTCACACCGCCATCCAACCTCTCCCCTCCATCGGCCTCAACTATGGGAGGCTTGAGCGCCAGCTCGGTGTCTCCCTGGGAGCCCAGCCATCTAGGGAGAACCTGCGCCGCCTCACCTTCTCTGACGCCAACATCATGGCGTGGCTCACCGGAGGGGAACCCCTCTCTCTGGAACACCCCATACAGAGCACCCCGATAGTGCTTCCATTCGATTTCCGCAACGCCACGGCAACCATTAGCCGCCTTGTGGCACAATGCATGATTCCACCTCCCATGAACAACGAATTCATGGGGGTGATCGAACACGTCATGGAATATTTCCACGACCTCCTAGTAGAGGAACCAAAGTCACCCTCTGACTCTGACTCTAGTAGGGGCACGTCGAAAGCATCCATGAGGGGGAGGCTACCCCAACAAACGACCTCGACAACGAGGCTGAGAGGGAGACAGCGGCTCGACCGTGCATGCCAGTGGAGCAGCTGAAAGCCTAACACTGATAGATCAAGGAAGTGTGACTCTAGCTCGAGCAGGAATGCGTGGAGCTCGATCGAGAGATCGAGTGTCACGGAGATGGTGGACACGCTCATGCCATAGCCTGTGACATGAACCAGAGGATCATCGCCAATGATGAAAGCCTCCGTCGCTTTGCCCGGGCAGGCTAGAACATCGCCGCCATGGCGGCCTTGCTCCATGGCCTTCTAGAGGCCGCGACGCCCGAGGATCATCGAGCCCACCACGAGATTCACACACTGCTCGAGCGTGTGGTGGTGTAGCAGGCCAAAAGCTCATTGTCTTGGCGATGCGAGCTCGACGCTAGCCAATGCATGCCCTCAGAGCGTCCCAGCAGGGACGCGTCTGTCCACTAGGAACCACAAGGAAGTAGGTAGCACATCGTAGTCCTGGTGCATCAGCATCTCGGCCACAATCGTGATGTGCGCAACACCCTTGACGCCCACAGACATGCCTACAACGACCCAAGAGAGGGAGCTAGACACGGCTATCACCCTTGCCATGGCAGATGCTATGACAACGGCAAGGACTGAAGCCCAAGCCCTAGCCTGCTGGGGCCTTAGGCCTTTGGCCGACACTTCCTCAACACTGCCTTCCTGCCATGGTACCGACCGCCAACCAATATCCCAAAGTACTCTGGGGAAACAAAACTTAGACTATGGCTCGAAGACTATCGGCTTGCCTGCTAAGCTGGTGGTGTGGATAATGATGACTTGATTATCTGTTACCTTCCATTGTTCTTGGCCGATTCGGCAAGAACCTGGTTGGAACACCTTCCATCCAACAGAATCCAAAGTTGGCTGGACCTGAAGGAGATCTTCGTGGGAAACTTCTAGGGCACATACAAGCACCCTGGAAACCCATGGGACCTCAAGAACTATCGGCAGAAGGCCAGAGAAACCCTCCATGGGTACATCCGGTGCTTCTCTCGGCAATGCAATGAGCTCCATAACATCACTGATGCCGATGTTATAGGAGCTTTCCTGTCCAAGACCACCTGTGAGTCTCTGGTTCACAAGCTAGGATGTAAGGGCCCACGAACCACCAAGGAACTCCTGGACATCACCACCAGCCATGCCTCGAGCGAAGAAGCAGTCGAAGCCATCTTCGATCATCTCAATGGCAAGGTGAGGCACTGAGGCGAGATGAGGATGCTAGCAAAGGCACCTCCAATCATCTCGCCAAAAAGAAGAACAAGAAGCAATGGTGTGAGGGCTCGCTCGTGGCTACTACTGATCGGAGAGGTGGTCAGAAGCCCGCGAAGGGCACTCCAAACCATTTCAAAAAACTACTCAAGGGGCCATGCCCAAACCATGCTTTCTCAGTCAAGCATCTCTACAAGGACTGCAGCCTCATGTGGTGGTTCTTGTCTGGAGGCTCCAACAAAGGGGAGCATAGAAAGGACCCTGACCCCACCATGGATGACGCCAAGGAGAAGGACGATGGCTTTCCAACATCGGATGGCTGCCTCAAGATCTTTGGAGGGTTGGAGGCCTATGACTCCAAGCACCGCTAGAAGATCACACGTCGTGAGGTCTATGCGATCGAACCGGCCACACTCGCCTTCCTCTGGTGGTCAGAATCTACCATAACCTTCAACCAGACTGACCACCTGGAGATCTTCTCGCAATCGGGGAGACATATGCTCATGGTTGACCCAATCGGTGGTACAAAGCGCCTCACTAGGGTATTGATGGATGAGGGCAGCGGCCTCAATATCCTATACGCTGAGATGCTCGATGCCATGGGCATCGACCGAGCGCGCATCCGGCAGACCAAAGCACCTTTCCATAGTGTCGTGCCTAGAAAGTAGGCCTTCCCACTTGGGTAGCTCGATCTGCTTGTCACCTTCAGGGGACCATCCAACTATAGGACGGAGACCCTCACCTTTGAAGTGGTTGGATTCCATGGAACCTACCACGCCATCCTAGGGCGACCATGCTATGCGAAGTTCATGGCCGTTCTCAACTACACCTTCCTCAAACTAAAGATGCTTGGCCTAGGCGGGATCATCACTGTCGGCACCTCCTTTCAAAGCACCTATGAGTGTGAGGTTGAGTGCTGCAATCACATCGCAGCAATCGTCGCCTCTGCTTAGCTTGCGGCCCTCAGGAAGGAGGTCGCTGAAGAAGCACCCGACCCCAAGTGGTCGACTAGGTCCTTTGAGCTAGTGGAGGGATCCAAGAAGGTCCTCATAGACCTCAAGAGCACCGAGGGAAAAAATGGTGTGCATTGGTACCACGCTTTCCTTTGAATAGGAATGCGCGCTCGTCGACTTCCTCCGCGCCAACAAAGATATCTTCGTGTGGAAACCCTTGGATATGCCAGGCATTCCAAGGGAAGTCACCAACCATGCCTTGAAGATCCGCCTAGGCTTCAAGCTAGTGAAACAACGCCTATGTCACTTCAACGAGGGGAAATGCAGGACCATCGGCGAGGAGATCACAAAGCTTTTGGCGGCCAGATTCATCAAGGAAGTGTACCACCCAGAGTGGTTAGCCAATCCCATTCTTGTACGAAAGAAGAGTGGGAAATGGAGGATGTGTGTTGACTATATGGGTCTCAACAAGGTATGCCCAAAGGATCTGTTTCCTTTGCCACACATAGACCAGATAGTTGACTCTACCTTGAGGTGCAAAACCCTCTACTTCCTTGATGCATACTCCGGGTACCATTAAATTGCGATGAAAGAGTCTGACCAGCTCATGACATCTTTCATCACCCCCTTTGGATCATTCTATTATGTCACAATGTCGTTCGGTCTAAAGAACACTGGGGCTACATTCTAGTGCTATATGCTCAAATGCTTCGGGGACCTCATCGGGCGGACCATTGAGGTCTACGTTGATGACATCGTGGTCAAATCCAAATGGGCTAACCCCTCGTAGCTGATCTTGAGCAGACCTTTGCAAAACTCCAAGCAAACAACATCAAACTCAATCCCAAGGAGTGTGTTTTCAGGGTCCTAAGGGGCATGCTGCTTGGTTTCATCATCTCCGAGTGTGGCATCGAAGCGAACCTAGAGAAGATCTCAGCCATCATGGGGATGGGCCTGATTCAGAACATAAAGGGGGTACAACGGGTTATGAGGTGCCTCGCCATGCTCAACCGCTTCATCTCATGCCTCAGCGAACGAGGCCTCCCCCTTTATCGACTTCTGAAGAAGGCTGATCACTTCGAATGGACATCCGAGGCCTAGGAAGCACTTGACATGGTTAAGCAGCTCCTGACAAAGGCCCGATCCTGGTTCCTCCCACCAAGGGAGAACCCCTTCTGCTCTACATCGCGGCCACCACACAAGTGGTCAGGGCCGCCCTGGTAGTGGAGCAGGAAGAAGAGGGGCACACCCTCAAAGTACAAGCGCCCTATGTACTTCATCAGTGAGGTCCTATCCGACTCAAACACCCGTTACCCCCAAATCCTGAAGCTTCTATATGTTGTGCTCATCACCAAGAGGAAGCTACGCCACTACTTTGAGTTACATCCAGTGACGGTCGTGACGTCCTTCCCCCTCGGCGAGGTCGTCCAAAACTAGGATGCCATGGGAAGAACCGCAAAATGGGCACTCAAGCTGATGGGTTAGGGCCTTGTGTATGCCTCCTGGATGGCCATCAAGTCCTAGGTGTTGGCTGATTTCATCGTGGAATGGACCAAGGTCCAAATGCCACCGACGGTAATCGATCAAGAGTACTAGACAATGTACTTTGATGGATCGTTGATGAAGAAGGGTGCCGGCGTGGGGCTAGTCTTCGTATTGCCCCTCGGGGAACACATGAGGTACGTGGTCCGTCTCCATTTCCCCTCTTGCAACAATGTGGCCAAATATGAGACGCTCATCAATGGCATACGCATTGCCATCGAGTTGGGCATCCGATGCCTCGACGTTCGAGGAGATTCCCAGCTGGTTGTTGACCAGGTCATGAAGGAGCCAAACTGCCATGATGTCAAGATGACCGCATACTACCGAGAAGTCCATCGGATGGAGGACAAGTTCGATGGCCTCGAGCTCAACCACATCCCAAGGCGTCTCAATGAGGCAGCTGATGTGCTTGCGAAAGCCACATTTGGCCGAGAACCAGTGCCAGCGGGTGTCTTTGTTAGCGACCAGCATAAGCCCTCGGTTTGCTACAAGGAGTCAGGACAAGGTGGTAATGGTCCATCCAATCCCAGCCCAAGGGCTGACCAATCGTCGGCTACATCTAGCTCCTAGGTCATGGAGCTCGAAGGGGACCCAGTGATAGAGCCCGACCCTCTGGTCGACTGGAGGACACTCTACCTCGACTACCTCCTCCATGACACACTACCGATGGATAGGACAGAGGCTCCATGGCTTGCACGTCACGCCAAGTCCTTTGTTCTTGTGGAGGGTGAACTCTACAAGCAAAGCCACACCGGGATCCTACAGTGCTGCATCCCCTTCGAACAGGGGAAGTGTTTGTTGAGCGATATCCACGGTGGGGTCTACGATCACCACACCGCACCCAGATCCCTAGTTGGAAATGCATTCCAATAGGGATTCTATTGGCCTACTATGGTAGCCGATGCCGAGCAGATCATACGCACCTACAAAGGATGCCAGTACTATGCTCGATAGACTCTCTTACTAGCCCAAGCAGTCCAGACGATCCCCATCACCTGGCCATTCATAGTCTGGGGACTTGATCTAGTTGGACCACTCAAAAAGGCGCCTAGGGGCTACACCCACTTGCTTGTCACCATCATCCATCGCTTTGACAAGTTTACGAAGTGGATAGAAGCTCGACCGATTTCCATGATCAAATCTGAGTAGGCCATATTGTTCTTCCTCGACATCATCCATCGCTTTGGAGTCCTGAACTCATCATCACGGACAATGGCACATAGTTCACTAGAAAGAAATTCCTTTGATTTTGCGGTGAACATCACATCCGCATCGACTGGGCCTCCGTAGCGCACCCCCATACGAACGAGCAGGTAGAACACGCAAACAGCATGGTCCTACAGGGCCTCAAGCCCCCGTCGAGCCACTGGCTATACACCCTTCTTCATGGTCTACGGTTCCGAGGCCATCCTCCCAATCGACCTCGAATATGGAGCGCCAAGGATCAGGGCATATGATGAACAGGGAGCCGAGGCATCCCACAAGGATGCCATGGACCAGCTGGATGAAGTGCGTGACATCGCCCTCCTTCGCTTGGCCAAGTAACAATAGGCGCTGCGATGGTACCATAGCTGACAAGTGCGGGGCCGAGCCTTCAACATCGGGGACCTGGTCCTTTGCCTCGTACCGAGCAACAAGGACCGCCACAAGCTCTCCCCGCCATGGGAGGGACCGTACATAGTTGTGGAGGTGCTCCTTCCAGGTGCCTACAAGGTCAAGAACATCGACGGTGAAATCCTCACCAATGCCTGGAACATCGAACAACTACGTCACTTTTACCCCTAATAAATGCACACTTTTTACTTATTAGTTTTGTTATCAAAACTCTCCGATCCTTCGTGACATCCAACCCCAGCAAATAGAAGGGGGTTGGGCCTCACTCGAGGGCTGATATGAGTACATTTATCCTGCAAACATTCTCTATGCCTGCCCTCTTTTCTCATGTTAAGTCCTAAGAGCTAGGTTTTAGGGAACAAGCTCTGAGTAAAACTAGGAAGACTGTGAGACACCTACGCCCCAGCGACTACAGTGCCTTTACTCACCAGCATGATCAGAGCTAGCTCATCCTGCATTCTAAGCCTTTATGACCTTAACTATGGGAAGGGTAGGAATGCACTAAACCTCTTTTACAAAAAGAGGGAGAAAGGCTAAAAGGTTGTTTGCTATAATGAAGAGCTCATCCATTTTGCACAAATTCGACGTTTGGCTTATCTACCTAACTAAATTCTTGCGCGGGATGTTCTCATCCTCTATTTCCATAGGGAAATCTTGTCTTGATAGGTAACGTGAGTCAATCAGATGGCTTGGCCACTAACGAGAAATAGATAAGGAGCAGACAGGATCATGATCATATTTGGGGGAGGCTTTCTGAACCCATCACTCTTACCATCGAGGTAAAACCAGTGCCCAGGTTGATCAGATGGCTCCAAACTGCTGCTGAAGGATAAGCATCCTCACTTACTTACTTTACATATTAGTTTCATTACTGAGCCTCCGACCCCAGCAACGATAGAGGGTTAGAATTGCTCAGGGGCTGGCATGGGTGTCTATTCGCTAGACATTCCCTTTGCCTAGCCCCTCCTTATGTTTAAAGAACTAGAGGCACTGGTGTGCAGGGCGCAAACTTTGAGTAGGCCTGGTTGGACCTGCTAGGACCCTATGCCCCTAGTGGCTACGGACATTTTTGTCCACTAGCGCGATCAGAGTCTTTATCTCCGCACTCCAGACCTTAACCTCACCTTCTCGGGAAGGATTTCGAGGGGCCTACCCTATAGAATCTCCATCAAGGAGAGGCTTGTCAGGTTGCACCCAAATCGATTGAATGGCTCGGGCCGCTGCCTAGAGACAGATATGGAAGAATGGGAGGCTCATGCAGGTTACGCCAGACGTCGGACCCAAACCCTCGCGTGAACAAATCTAGTAAAGAGCTCCCAGAATCCAGTCACTCGTGCCATCGAGGTAACATTACCGACCCTGGCTATTTCTTTATATAATCATTCATACACTTATCTCATACATCCAAGCATCAGCATATGCGATTTCTGCATCACAATGCTTCACGTCGCAGTCATGAAGTGGTAGTCGCCTCATTCGATATGAACGGTAACCGACCGAGGTTTGAAGGCCAGCCCGTGAAGGGCTCGAGGTCGCCTCATGTCAAATAGAGCCAAGGGAGAAAAATCAAGATGAGCCCTGCGGCCTTGCCCGACCCTGCTTAGAAGCGGATGGGGACATCTCGACCTTTCTTGTTTGATTCTAAACCTCAAGCCAAGCCGACAGAATCTCCATTGAGGAGAGGCCAATGGGCCACTCGAACCTATCGAATGGCTTAGGTATCTACCAGGAGGTGGGTTAAGAAGTAGTGGAATGCCACATGAGGGCTCTACCAACCCCGTCAGTGGATGACGGACCCTGATTCCACTTGAACATGCCTGTTAGCAAGCTCACCAAGCATGACACTCGAGCCATCGAAGGCAAGTGTCATTAGCTCAGCCCCTCTAGTTAAGGAAACCATGGATGGGGTGATGCATGAATCACAGCCGACCCCTACCGAACCCCATAGGGCTTGGGGGCTCGAGCCGCCCGATCCTAGATCAAAAGACTGAGGGTCGAAGGTCGGAGGGCCTAAGGCCACCTCGTGTCGAACAAAGAGCCAGGGGAAAATGCAGATGAGCCTCAGTGGCCTGTGCCCATCCCGCTTAGAAGCGGACAAGGTCATCTCCACCTTCTTATTCGATCTAGCCTCTAGCCGAGCCCATAGAATCCCCATTGAGGGGGAATCTATTGGAAGGCGAGTTAAGGAGCAATGGAATGCCACACGAGGGCTTTACCAACCCCATCACAAGTGACGGAACCAGATTCCATTCAAACATGCCTGTTAGCAAGCTCACCGAGCACGTCACTCAAGCCATCGAGGCAAGTAACATTAACTCAACCCCTCCAGTTGCGGAAACCATGGATGGGGCGACAGTCACAAAAATGAGCTGACCCATGACCGAATCCCTGCCACGTGCAGGGGCTCGAGGAAGGTTGGACTTGCAAGGAGACCTAACGCACGGTCGTAGAATGATAGCTAAGAACCTAGGGGGAGGGTATGGGCAAACACAAGAGATGCATTCTCCTAAGTTTCGCTATCCTCCCCTAGATATTTCAGTAACATCTGACCCCTGCAATAGCAAGGGGTCAGATCTCACTCAGGGGCTAATAAAGGTATAAGTATACCTTTTCTAAAACAGTCGCTTTGTTAGACCTCTTATTCACGCTAAGCCTAGTGGCAATGGTTTGTGGAAACAAATAATGGATCATGTCTGGTTGGACTACAAAACACCTACTGCCTCAGTGGCTACTGGTGTCTTTGCTCACCTAGCATGGTCGAAGTTCTCCCCTTACACCTCAGGCCCTATGGTCTTAATGAATGGAAGGGTCGGAATACATGAGCCTTCTCTTTTCGCATACAAAAAGGGAAGGAAACAAATTCAATCAAACAAAACAAAATAACAAAGTTATGAATTTGTTCTTGTGATACATAAGGATCGGCGATTGTCCACAGGGAACAATGACGTTCAACCATGATCACCCAACCTAATTGACTAACTATCCCCTCTGGGGGAGAACTATGTCTTCAACTTTGTCCGCTAGGTTCCACGCAACAGGAGCCACCACCTTCTCTATCTCATCCAGCTCGGAGGCTTCGTAGCCAGGCACGAAGCCAAGGCTCATTGTCTCCAAGTCAATACTATCGGCGTAGTGGGAGTGGACGATGGCGAAGGCTTGGGTGATCCTAGAGCGAAGAGCTTCCCTCTCAAGCTGGCGCACCCAAGCCACGATATCTATGGCATGGGCTGCAAGCGAGCTGGTCCCCTCCGACTGTGCCACCTCTAGGTTGTCGAAGACCACCCCGAGGGTAGTGCATAGGAGATCATGCTCGTCGCTCTCCGCTTGAAGGAGCCTCCGCACCTCGGCGAGCTCCATGGCCCACCCATCGGAGACGCTCTCGGCCTCTAGCCTCTAGGTTGTCATGGTTCCGAGCTCGGCCTAGAGGGAGCTGACCCCCTACCGTGCCTCATCGTGCTCTCGGATAGCCTAGTGAAAGGTCCTAATGGCTAGATGGGGGGTGAATAGACTATTAAAAATTTCTACAACAACACTTAACAAACCGGTTAGACAATTATGAGGCGAAGCAAGTGTTGCGCTAGCCTACTAAAATTGCAAGCCACCTACCACAATTCTAGTTCTATAGTTTCTATCCACACAATGGCTATGTCACTACACTAAGTTAGTATGCTCTCAAAGACTAACTAAAGAGCCACACTAACCAAACTAACAAGCTCTCACCACTAGCTACACTAAAGAGCTTGATAACTAGTTTGCGGTAATGTAAAGGGAGAGAGTAAGATAGTTATACCACCATGTCGAGGAATGAACCAATCAATCACAAGAGTCAATATCAATGAAGACCAATCACCTCAGAATCAAATGATGTCACAATAATTTTTTACCGAGGTTCACTTGCTTGCCGGCAAGGTAGTCCTCGTTGTGGTGATTCACTCACTTGGAGGTTTATGCGCTAATTGGCATCACACACCAAACCCTTAATAGGGTGCCTGCACAACCAACACAAGATGAGGATCACACAAGTCATGAGCAATTCACTAGAGTACCTTTTGGCTCTCCATCGGGGAAAGGTCAAGAACCCCTCACAATCACCATGATCAGATCTAGAGACAATCACCAACCTCTGCTCGACTGATCCTCAGCTGCTCCAAGCCATCTAGGTGGCAGCAACCACCAAGAGTAACAAGTGAATCCCTACAGCGAAACACGAACACCAAGTGCCTCTAGATGCAAACACTCAAGCAATGCACTTGGATTCACTCCCAATCTCACAAAGATGATGAATCAATGATGAAGATGAATGGGAGGGCTTTGACTAAGCTCACAAGGTTGCTATATCAATGCAAATGTCCAAGAGAGTGAGCTAGAGCCTAGCCATGAGGCTTAAATAGAACCCCCCATGAAATAGAGCCATTTTACCCCTTCACTAGGCACTACTCGGGGTGACCAGGACGCTCTGGTCAGATCGACTAGACACACCCTACCAGCGTTCGATCAACGAATGGTTGCCACGTCATCCCTCTCTTCAAATACTGAGCGCCCGATCTCAATGGTCAAGTGATGATCGGACGCAACATAGTGTCACGACTGGACGTAGGACCCCAGTGTCCGGTCACTTCTAGTAAGGTTCTAGCTACGACTGGACGCATTAGTTGGATCACGACCCGAACACAGGACCGTAGCGTCCGATCACTTCTAGTAAGCTTCCAGAGGTGGAAATTCATGACCGAACATGTCTGGTCATGCCTGACCGGACTGGACCAGCGTCCGATCACTCACAGTCTTCTCTCTATATAGCCACATCAGTGGGACCAGACGTAGCCAGCCAGCATCCGGTCGAAGATCGACGCCAACGTCTTCACTGCTTCCACTGACTGGATGCTCTAGTCCAGTTGAGACCAGCATCTGGTGCACTCTATGAAACCCTATCTTTATGGTACAGGGCGCCGGTGACACTCTGTCGATGAAGTTTCTAACCCTTGCTAAAATGTGCCAACCACCAAGTGTATCACCTTGTGCACATGTGTTAGCATATTTTCACAAATGTTTTCAAGGGTGTTAGCACTCCACTAGATCATAAATGCATATGCAATGAGTTAGAGCATCTAGTGGCACTTTGATAACCACATTTTGATATGAGTTTCACCCCTCTTAATAGTATGGCTATCGAACCTAAATGTGATCACACTCGCTAAGTGTCTTGATCACCGAAACAAAATGGCTCCTACCACTTATACCTTTGCCTTGAGCCTTTTGTTTTTCTCTTTCTTCTTTTCAAGTCCAAGCATTTGATCATCACCATGGCACCACTGTCATCATGTTATGATCTTCATTTGCTTCGCCACTTGGAATGTGCTACCTATGTCATGAACACTATGATAAACTAGGTTAGCACTTAGGGTTTCATCAATTCACCAAAACCAAACTAGAGGTTTCACCTGGTCGCATTCCCCCGTGGGCCGCGCTGCATTCCAAGCAGAGCCGCTTCATGGTCTGGCATAGCTCATCATGCTCCTTGCACAGCCGGGCAATCACCTCGCCATCTAGGTTCGCCTTCTACTATAGGGCCATGGACCTCTCCTTGGCTCTGTCGGTACAAAATTTCGTCCCGTGCCGAGGGTACACGAGCAAGCCAGAAGGGTCCACTCGATGGAGCTAGAGATCCACCTAGCTTTAGCTTAGGGATGGTTGATCCTACGCACTCCTCCCAAGACGTGCCAATCAATTTGACCATATAATTGATAATAAGATAAAGCTAATCAGTAATTTAAGGCGGAACATGCCAGTGTTGCCAGACAGTCTCGAATGTGTAGCTCTCTGAGCCAATGTGGAAGGAAATCAACTAAATAGTCGATTCCAGCATACTCATAAGAATAAATCAGTTAAAGCTCAAGGGGTTGTGTAAGAAAAATCGGTTATCATTAAGGATGAATATCGTTATTTAGACAAATATTAGTCAATGGCAAAAGGATGTCAACAATAATTAATTTATGCTAAGCCAATGACTGGAAGTAACCAAATCCCTTTTTATATAGAATAAGCAGCTCATCATCACTTAACCATTTAATAAAGATGAATCTAATGAACACATTAGATCTCATCTATTGCTACGACCAGTGGGCATGAGGCAGAATCATGCAGGCCATAGAAACAACAATAGATTTGATGACCCTAACCCATTTCTAATATCAGTGGGGCATGAGGCAGAATCATGCGGGCCATAATACAATAATAAGATCATGGGGCTAACTCTTCTTTCAACCTATCTTTACGTCAACAGTCGCATGATGTGAACTGTTCGTGAAAGTACTCGATATTGGCTAAAATAGCCGATTCTGGCATAGCGCATAGTTAAGGTCACGCCCTATCAGGAACAGATCTACCAAGTATAGATCCCCACTCCATGGTGCTGACAATGGGGTATATGGCAGAATCACACAGGCCATGATAGCGGGCCATGGAATGGTTTCTGTTAGCCAATAAATCTATTCAAGATCAGATATGCCTTAATCCCACACTATGCACAATTAAGATTGACATAAAACAGCCGATAAAAACATAACTCATCGTTTAAGGTGCAGATTAGATCAATTTTGGATTAACAAACGATGGGTTAAACAGGATATAAGGCCGATCTAGATCAATCCCAATCGGACGAAGTGATATTGCTGTAATTAAATAAATAATGGAAGCAATAAGCAATATCGGTAACTTAGTGAATCTATCCGAAGGAATGCCACCCTTAGATAGAGTCGATAACTTGACCTTAATCTAGTTCGAGCAGTGGAGGTTGACTGGATCGATGCAGCCATACTTGAACTAAACAAGAGTCGATAACTAGCTTATACCAAAGTCACAGTGGAGGTCAACCGGATTGATGCAGCCGTACAAATAGAAGCATAAGCCATGACGGTACTTACAGACAAGCCGGAGGTCGGCCGGACCGATGAAGCCCTGCTTGTTGAAGAACTCGTCAATATCTACTCTACTCCTACTCCTAAGGGGTGGCCGGAGCCAAAAAAAGTAAGTAACTTATATTGGATTGATTGTGTGTCTTTACAATAGGCGGGGGTCCAATATTTATACCCGGAGCCTATACATGAATCCAACTCGAACACGACTCATTACAATCTTTGGCATAGACAAAAACATTCCTAATTTAAGATAACTTGGACCCTAATCTTTCCCTTTTTGTAGAGTCCGACATGTAGTTTCCTGGCGCCAACCATAGCTCATCATCGCTATCTGCTGATGTCATCCAAAGTGATCCGATTCTAGAGTTGTATCTGAATTAGTTGATATCAATCCTTATGCAATCGGTTCCTTGATCGACACAATTTTGGAAGCTTCGAGTTCCCACGCTTTTCACTCCAAATTTTGGTGTAAACACATACCCCCCAATTTTGGGATAAAAGTGTTTTTATTCCAAAATTCTTATTTATCTGTTTACCGCGCCGCAACCTTTTTGCTCTGAGATATATGTGCGAATCCTGACTTCCCGGGCCAAGTCTTATATAATGCTCCAATAGTATCATTTCCGACTCACTCGGCCTGTTTGCTTTCCCTTCTTTCTCGAACAAATCTCAACATCCGACACCTCCATCGCCAAAGCTTCAAGCCCTTATTCAAGCGGCCTTCCCAGATTCAAATCTACTTTGGTTTTGATGGTGACCATCAACCACATCCCCGAGGTATGCTTTCAAATTCCCATTTTGAAATGTTGGTCGCTACCCTGTATTTCCTTTGTCCTTAAATTCATTTTATCCAATTTCTAGTAAATGAGGAATGAAATCTTGATTCCATCGGTTGTTGCTTCCAATGTTTATTTTCTTGGGCCTATGGGCGATCCTGATCCATCTGATTTCATCCATCAAGAATCCAACCAAATCCCCTTCAAATAGTCTATAGTGGATTTGTCCTCTTGGAATACCGAAACTCCCTTTAGAAATTAGCCTAAAATGCCCAAGGGGTGGAGAGATTGGTTCCGTAGGGTATCCGAGAAGAAGGGCGAAGATTGGGAGGTGTATGATTTAAATCAATGTTTGACACTCTCATTGTCTAGGATGGAGAGGAATGATTCACTCTTGATTTCTGCATCTTATTTCTGGTCCAATGCCCTGAACGCCTTCATTTTCGGTCACGGCCCGATGACCATTACCCTGTCTGATATTTACATGTTGATTGGCCTTAGAATAACTATATCAATGCAGCCTTATGAATACTTGAGCACTGGTTCCAAGAGATTAGCCAAAATATGCGATTGCTTAGGATAGACAAGTTATATTATGAACCATGTTGGAGATGAATCAACTGTCAGTGAGAGGGAATATGTAGCTTTTTTGAATATGTGGCTGGAGAGATTCATCTTCTATGGGTCATCTTGTGGTCCAACTTACAACCATAAGCTTATGGCAGAGCATCTGGCAGTGGGCAAGGAAGTCCCCCTTAGAAAGTATCTGCTAGGGGCTGCTTATCATCTGATGTATCAAGTTACTACCCAATTATTAAAGAACGAACCAGCGCATACTATCAATGGCCCTTGGTGGTTGATATAGCTATGGTTGAACCTATATATGCATAAGGTTGTAAGGTTTGATCTCAGAAACCTTAGCTTTTCTTCCACCAACTTTGATGAGGAATATAAGGGTGAAGAAGGAAGAACCCGCCAGTGCTCGAGCTACGGCGAGGCTGCATCAGCCATAGTAATTGATGTCGATGTTGGCCATCTCTTCAAAAAATTTTATGGAGGGTTTGATGCAGAAGTCCTGACTTGGTTGTCATACGATGAGCATGAAAACAATGAGTTAATCTTTCCATTCAAATTCCAATTTGAATCAGGCTGTTCGGATGAGACAGTGATTGCAATCTTCAATTCTTTTATCAAGCCATGCGTCCTTCCAGCCGAATTTTGTCATGGCCATGGCAAAATGGCTATAGGTTCCTTCACCCTAGGCAAACTTCCAACTTATGAATTTTACAACCCTTCATTTGTGGCCCGTCAGTTTGGCTTTGGTCAATTGCCTCCTCAACTGTTCTTCAAGAACACACTGAAGCCACAGAAAGATATCAGTGAGGTGTTGGAAGCCTCCAGAGTCTTTCAATTGGGATCAGATCTTCCTTCCCTTTGCTTGCATGACTGGATCAGGGCTATCTTATCTTCCACTCTTTTTTATTCCTGGTGGCAAGAATGGCACTCCCACCTCTTCTGTGGGCTGGTTCACCCTTTGTGCATAGCTCTGGATGGGGAATTTGCTTTTGATAGTGAGGTAACTTTTTATTCCCTTTTCAGAGAAATTACTTGGTGAATTCTCCTACCAACTATTCTAACCGACCCTTCTAGGATACTAAATTCAATTCTCCAAGTTTGGATAGGAAAGGGCATCCTATAGATTATCAGCCACCATGCCCAGTCTCAAGAATAGGGTCGGCCGCACCTTCACTGAAGAAATTGATGAAAACTCATGCTGCCCCCATGATTGTGACACACCAATCTTCAAAGCACAAGGCGGTCCAAGGGATAACTTAGAAAGTTGTTACTAGGAAAAGACTTCGTAGAATGAGACCATCATCTGCTCAGGTAAACAATCCATATTCTTCTCAAACTGATGTTCAACTTTTGATCCCCTTTTTCACAGTTATCAACCATTACGTCCCAATCTGCCCTGGGTGCGGAGCTGCTGTCCTAGGCATTTGATTCAGCACCAATCGAACCTTTATCGGCTGATTCTCACAAGGAGCCGATTTTAGTGGCAATGACCAATGCTCCCACAATGGCAAAAAATGTGAGTCTTTTTCATTTTGTCATTGATGCTTGTTGGAGTATTTTCTCAAAAGTTCCTGATTTTATTCAATTTCCATCCTTCATCTAATTCCTTGCCATGTTAGATACTTCCCGAGGAAACACCTATGTAGGAGCAGGAGTCTGACAATCTCATTATTGAAAATAATCCTGCCATTGCTGATATCCAAACTGTCGATTCCCCGGTTCAACACACAACTGATGGTAAGAAACTCATATGCTTAGCTCAATTCTCTACAACAAACATGAACTAAAAATCCTTCCTAAGGTTTGCAGATGTCAACATTGAGAGCTCAGAGCTGATTCAACCAGACATCACTGGTACATCATCAACTGTTCTTCCTCTCCTAGTAGAGGCTACTATAGAGAAGGTACTATATTCTCTTTGTCATCCATTTGTTATGAACTTATTTAAGCCTCCTAATCAAGATTTCCTTATACACAGACACTCAATCTTTCAGCCCTGAGTTACTCTTTCAATCTTGAGGAGTATTTTGATGAAGATGAAATCAGCTCGTTAGCCACTTCCTCCAAGGAAACCTTGCCAGAAGAGACCAAAAATCTGCTAAGAGATGTTCTACCAATATTTGAGAAAAATATAGCCGATTTGGTCCAAGACACTGATCCAATGCATAGTCTTCTTGGCCATCAAGGGTAATCCATCCCCAGCTCTCTCTAGAGTCTTGTCTCCTTTTTCTATCTTTGAAGATCAGGTCCTGATGGTGAAACAGGCTCAGAGGAATCTGTCTGAGCATGAAACTTTATTGGCCAAGGGGATCTCTAATAGGCAAGAGGCTAAAGAATTGTCACAGTCGATTGATCACTTGAAGAACTCCCTCAGTATTGACCTAGAATTATCTCAACTGGAAGCCAGGCGTGCAAAACTTGAGCAGGAGCTAGAAAACATGAAGGCTGCCATTGTTCGTCATAAGTCCACCCTGGCTTAAATACCTGATGCCATTCAACAAAAGAAACAGGAGCTCTGAACTCTGATGGTAACAAAAAAGCTATTCGAATATTAGACGATGGTTGCTTTCTATCGGATGTTTGCTTAGCACGCCATACTTGAGGTTTGCCGGATGCCTGAGCCTATTCTAACTCTTTATTCCTTAGGCGTTGCACCCTTCTCTTCTGGCTTCTTGTCAAACCTCCTGGACATCATTGGCCTTCCTGCCAAACATATTCTCTCTCATTGCCTTCTTCTTCATAATCAGCCCAGTCCTGATCAACAACTCTTTTTCCTAGCCGATTATGAACACTTCCATTTTTTAAGCGTCGATCCATGTTATTGTGATGATATGCATCTTGAGCATGGATAGACTGGCGGTTGGTTTGAGATTGCCTAAACTCTTAATACTAATCACTGTACTCTAGACAGCTATTCCTGGTAGGCAACTTCAAACCTTCGTTCTAGCAATATCTAAAGAAAGGACAATTCCAATGCAATTCAGCTTGCTTTCTGTCATACCTCTCTTTTTCCTATTGATGCTGGTATTTTTTCTTTTCTAACCAACGTTGATAATCCTTTTCCTTCTGCCACTGCCATTTGTTCAACAAAATTTGAGATGTAACTCGTGGATTTGTCGCCCGTTCTTTTGATGTTTCTCCCTGTTCATATCGGCTATTTTGCTTGTCGTGACATCTTTTAATTTTCATGTATTCATCGGCCGATATTTGCATCTAGGGATCGACTGTTCTAGCTTCTCTCGATTTGGTCGATGTGATGACCTTAGTCTTTCCTTTGAGCAGCCTAGCATCAACCATGTTTTGATCTCCTGGGAAAGGATTATCATCAACTTTCATTTTTCGAGGTGTATCAAATTTGAGCCTTCCTTGCTGAATAGCTCTCTGTATATGCGACCAGAAAATTATGCATTCATTAGTGGAATGAGAAGTAGTGTTATGAAACTTGTAGAACTTCTTATTCTTTAACTAATCAGGGGGCAACATTACATGATTATCGGGCAACTTGATCTGTCCCTTCTCAAGCAAGAAATCGAAGAGCTTGTCTGATATTGTGATGTCAAAGTCATAGCTCTCCTCGATTCCTCTTCCCCAAGAATTTGGCACCATTACTGTCTTTTTGCCCTAATTCCATTCAACCGTGGCAACCTCTTCTTCTTCATCTTCATAGCCATCATCGACTGAATATGGATTATAAGCCTCAGCTACTGTGGTACTCTTCTAGAATTGGGTATCTCTGTGCATACTCTGTAATTGGCTATTGAGCGCTACCACTCATTGAGCCAATTGACCCAAGTTGTCAAATTCTTGCCCCAGCAGCTTTTCTTTCTATATTGGTAGCATTCCTTGAACGGCTAAAGCAGCTAGCTGATCATCAACCAAGTTTAATGAGAAGCATAAATTCCTAGTCTCTCGGAACCTCTGAAGAAAGTCAGTGCCTGATTCTTTAGTTTTCTATCTTATAGTTGTCAAATCGATAATCTTCTTTTCTCCAGTCCCAGTATAAAAATATGTATGAAATTTCTTTTCTAGGTCAACCTAGTTGGCGATGGAGTTGACTAGCAATGATGAAAACCAAGTGAAGGCTGGCCCTGACTATGACAGGGAGAAGAAACAAACTCGATGGGCCTCCTCAACTAATGCCTCGCCCAATTATGTAAGATACCGATTGACATGTTCTATCGTGCTTGTGCTGTCTTGGCTAGTGAACTTAGCAAACTCCAGGGGCCTATAATTTGTAGGAAGAGCAACCAAATCATACTATTCTGGATATGGGTATTTGTACGAAAAGGTCAGCCCTTTTGGCTTCAGACCGAACTGATTCTTCATCATCTCGGTCACCTTTAGCAACAACTCGTCAGCATGTGAATTTGGATTTCTCTGCACCTGCTAACCCATCTGTGGGTCAAAATCCCATGTGCCTTGATACCCTAGATTCGAAATCATGTGAAGGGTGTTATAATCTATGCCATAATGATACCCCTGTCGAATCTCTATCTGTTGGGTCCTTTGCTGGTTTGCTGCTTGAAGTCTTTGATTATATACATGAGGATCTATATCTCTACGGATCCTTTGAATTGATGGTGCTATTTTTTTAGCCGATGACGGTATATGAACCAATGTGCCAAAATTAATCACCTGGTTCTGACCTTGTGTAACACCCCAGGTGTTTAGCTTCCACATTTGCACTTGCATTTCATGAACACGAGCATCATTCATCCATTCATGAGCTTGTGTTTCCTAAAACATGTTTTTGAAACATTACAATGTATCATTATATTTCATGTGTGTTGTTTCTTTTATGAAATGAAAAGTGTGCAACACTTAAGTGCAACATGTGCAACTCACTTTAGCGAAATATGGTTAGTTCATACTATGCAACAAGATCATGAAACATGTGAAACATGACTATGAAACAGATGTAACATTTCATGTGTTTTCATTGTTTCAGTACATACAATGCTTGATTCTTGTGTGACCAAGGTGTGGTGTGACTAATAATTCTCTTACACAACTTAGTGACACCTAGAATGTCATTTGGAACATTGTTCATATTGATCATGTTGCCTAAATAGGATTTCAAAAATTGGTTTGACTTGTTTTGACCCCCTAAACCCCTTTTGTTTGACTGTTTAAAAAGTGTAGCTTAGAATGTTTGCATGTCTGAGCAACCTAAAACAAAGTTGTAGCAAATTTGATAAGGAACAAACTTTGTTTAGAAGTCAAGTCATGAAAATGTGCACAACATGTTCAAAAAGGACCCACAAGTCAGTATTGAAGGTGGATTCAACACTTGAAATTTTTTCTAAGTCCTAAATGCAGTTTTAGTTTGATTGAGCCAACTTTGGCTTGATACAACTCATGATCCATTGAGAATTAGGTCTTGGTCCTTTAACATGAATTGTAGCTGGTACTTATGGCTACAACTTGTATCTTGACTGTTTTTGCTGATAACCAACGTATTAGGAGAAGAAGGGCCATCAAGTAACGCGGTCAGACGTCGATGACCTAACTGAAATGGTGCTACAGTGTTCGACAGATTTAGAACTCGACGGCCGTGTGTACGCCACGCGTCGCCGGTCGCCTGAACATGCTGCCATGCGCCGCGGACACCCTGGCATGGCCAGCCATGACATGAACCCGCCCATGCACCTACCCGACCAGTTCGTTAGCTCAATTTACATTTCCTTCGCCTTCACTCGCTCGCAGCAACAGCGCACCGCCGCTCCGCCATCGCCGAGCCGCTCCACCGACACATATCTCGCTCACCGCCGCAAAAACACGTCGGCCAGCTCGTCTATTGCTCCACCGTGTTCTCCTCTACCTCCTCCACCTCCTAGCTGAGCCGTTTGAGCTTTGGTAAGGGCGCATTGACCATTCCAGCCACCGCCGCCATGAGCATGTCCTCGCCGGAGTTGAGGCCGCCATGGTCGGGGTAGCTAGGAACCTTCCCGCCTCTTCTCTTTGCTGGGATAGCACTGTGGCGACCTCCTATAGCTCATACCATGCTCGGTTAAGCCAGCCATGGCTTGTTGTCGCCGGCAGCTCGCGCCGGAGCTCTGCCGTGCTGCCATCACCGGCGATGAGCTACCTCCGGTTAAACCTAGGTCACACTAGTAGCATTGATCGACGCGTCTCGTCATGTAGATCACGTAGGTGTCCTCCATTTCGCTGGAGTCCTCGCCGTCGACGAGCTTCGCCGTGTTCCGCGCCGTCGAAGCCGCCTCCCCTGTTCTGTCTCACTGACATACGGGCCTGGCTGACATGCGGGTCCCACATACCAGTGACTGCTTATTCCAAAGGATAGTTCAAATTTCTAGTTTTGAATGCTGTTTTGTAAATTTTGTAACTCCAAATGTGTAGATCTAAATGGTGTGATTCAAATTTTGTTAGACTCACAGTGAGGTCTAGTGTTTAAGAAAATATGTCTTGAGCACATGATGTAGAAATTTTGGATGAATTAAATAGGAACTTGAAAGGTGTTTTTGAATGCATGCAAACTTGCTTAAATCATATCTTGAGTTTCTGTAATCCAAAAATTATGAAATTTTGTGGGTAAGCTAGTCTTGCTTAGTAGAAGCTCTGGTTAAAATTTGAGAGTCATTGCATATATAGTTTTTAAGTTATAGATTTTCCTTTTATCATTGATGGATACTTGTGTGAATTTTTGCAAATTATCTAGGAATCCTATGACCATGAAACTTGGTGGGTAGTATCTTAGTACCTTAAGGATGCTAGGAAAAATATGAAATCTGTTGCTCGACACTTTTCACTAAGGTTTCCTAATTATGCCATTTTAAGCCATTATGCCTTATCATTTTTGTGTAGGCTGTTATACTTACTCAAATGGTGTGAAATTTTTATGGTAGTCTACTTAGAGCTTGTAGTATCTACTGTAATTTTTGTAGATTTTATGGTGTAGTTTTCACATATGTTTACCATTTCCTCTAATTAATTAAATAAATTAAGAAAGGTATTAAAATAAATATTTTGGTGATGAACACCCTACTTTCTGGTGTTCTTGTGATATGAGTAATAAGTGAGTAGAGTTAGTTTTGTCCAATTATGTGTTTACATCATAAGTTAATAATTATTTCATTTGCATTATGTCCCTCTGGATAGATCTGGGGACTTTAGAAAGTTCCCCATGATATTTTGGTTTGCCGTGAATGTGATGAATACAAAAGTTGTGTATAATTTATGTATCTAGCTCCTATAAAAATTTGAGGGCATTTGGCCTAGTAGTTTGGGAACTACAGCTGTTTAAAGTTAGGTTCCAGTTTTACCTACTCTCTGTCTTGAGTGGACAGATTTCTGTTGATTGATGAATTCGATCTGGTAAAGGTTTGAATCATGCTTTGAGGTCTGAAAATGAATTGTAGAAAATTTCATAAGCTTTCCAAATTGTCTTGTTGCATGTCATTTGGATTTATAAATCTCCAGTTATGGCTAGTTTACTATACCGCTACATAGTCTTAATTTTGCTGAAATACAAATGCTTGAGTGTATGCTTGTGCAATGTTCTCATTGATTGTTTTGGGGTTAGCCTAACTTGAGAATATGCTTAGGTGCAGGTGCTAGGTCATTAACTAAAGATGAGCAATTATACATTAGGTTGTATAAACTTGGTAAGTAAAGTAATTTGAATAGGGCTTAAGTTATAATATGCAGACTACAGCAAACATGTGCATTCCCCGAGCATCCCTGACATTCATTCATGTGCATCCATGATATTTATCTTGTGCATTCATGCAATAGGTGTGCCGGAGGGAGCGATGTTGCTGGAGTTCGAGGGAGCCAACCAGGAGGAGGAGCCCGAGGTGCAGGAAGCCGACGAAGCAGCCGCCGCGGAGGAGTTGCCTGAGTGCCCTGACCACCAGCCTTCCTCATTCCTGAAAGGCAAGCCCCGGAGCATATTAAGCCTCCCATGTTTTTACAAATATATTGAGTACCTTTTATTCGTTGATAATGCATTAAGTATAGGAATTGGTTGGAACCAATTGCTGCATTATATATCCCTCCTTGTCCAGATATCGCACTGGAATCCTATTTAAGTTCAGGAACGGGTTAAATGCTTAGCCATGCTTAGTGTAGTAGAAGTCAGGTGATTTCCTGTCACCTACGAGCTTTAGGATGAGGTGGATCACGGTTGGCTATATTTGCTATTGTGGAAAAGAACCATGTGAATAATGAATTAAGATCGGGCGGGGTCTTGTGTAGGTTTGAACATAGTGACTCCGTCTAAGTCGTTTAAGGACCGATACGATGTATGTCCTCATGTCATGTTGAACGCAGCCTAACACTTAGATGGCCGGATAAGTCGTTCCCACCGCGAAGCCTAGTAGCTCGACTCAGGCCGGGGACGTAGGCAGTGGCATGCATTTTGGAGGTAGTAAGGATGTGCGGAGAGCCATTGGTATAAATCCAAGGCGGGTTAGAGTCCCGAACAACCTTGGCAGAGTGGTTCTCTGAGAATGTCGATCTGTTCGGACTCGCGACTCCTGAATCATACCAAAGGTGACTTGTTTGCGACCCTGATGGGGGAAGCAGGGTTTGTGTTTAGGAATACCCCTCCAGCTGGATAGGAATCGATTCGAATCGCTGTCTCTCCCGGATAGTGAGAACTTGACTGAGCAGCGGCAACATAGATTCAATTAATTTAACGATATAGTTAAATAGATGATGATGATAAGGTTGCTACAATGAATACCTGATATGGTTATTAATGTTTGCACCCTAATAAAATGATTGCTTAGTATAGGTGCTAATATAGATAATAGGTTAATGGCTAAAAAGTCACTGCTAGTTCAGGTTAAGAGTTGATCATTATTACTTATGCTTTTCCGCAAAAAGAAAGTGTCAGCCAGATCCACTACATTAAGCTATGCATAATCCTTGGTGTCCTTTGTTTTGGTTTTTGATGGATAAGTCTAGCTGAGTACATTCCCGTACTCAGGGTTTATTCTCTCTTGTTGCAGATGACCTTCTATATTAGGGATTCTGTAAGTATTGTCTCCACCCGACGGGTGATGAAGACTAGATCATGGGCATGATCTCTGTTTCTCTTATCTGAATGCTTTTGCAGATTGTGATCAGCAAACTAGTATGTGTATTTGAACTCGGGTGTGTAAGTTAAACTATTTGCTTCCGCATGTTTTACAAGACTTGTTTTGTAATAACAATGACTATGTGATGATGTAATCTATTTGCAACGTCTATGAAATGTTGTAACGTACAATATGTTATGTTGAATTACTGTGATCTTGGTTGTATACAAGTTGGTTTGAAATCCTTCGAGATTTTAGTTGACTGCCGGGTTTATATGGGCTCAAGTTCAAGAATTTGATCGTTTCGGCGATTGTTTTTGTACTTGTGCTCTTATAAATTGGTCGGTTCTATGACAGCTGGCATCAGAGCTAGATTCAACATTAAACATGTCTTACGGCTATTTAAAACAAAAGCTTTTGTTATAAAAATGGTTTTCCAACTTATAGTTATATATAAGTGTTCAAAAATCAAAATTTTTATGGTATACTGGTGATCACATCCCTTATAGCCCACTTAAGGACTTCTAGGTGGCATATATATAATTACTAACTTGGGGTTTCTATTTCGTCGTCCATGCGGCGTGATATTACATGGATGCCATTCACTTGAATGGTAATGTTTGGATCAATTGCCTCTACGCTAAGGTAAGTGTGAGTTGCGAGAGCATGACCGTTCAACCGTCGGTCTAGGGGATAGCTAGTTGTGGTTATGGGAGTATTTACATGTTGCATACATGTATATATATGAAGGTACTTAATTGTGGGTACATTTGTCGGGTAGTTTGGATACCGAAGTATATATATCTGGGGATGTATATATGGAGAGTGTCTTAGTTACTACTTGCGTAATTAGCATTATATCTTGTTGGGTTGGGCTGTAATGAAGTTTTTTGCAGGTACGCTAACAACGCACCGTGTAGACCGACTAGTTACCGCTAATTGAGAGAACATATATATGCCACCGTATATTCCGCTAAAGCTTAAATTTTCATAGGTTTGTGAGGATGTACGGAACGCGCATGCATCATATCCACTCATGTCATTCATATTGCATTACTCCCTCCCTTATAATTGCTTATCCCAAGTGTAAAGTGCAATCTCTCAGCAAAATAATCCTCTCACGTGAATTGCATCCCTTTTTGATACAGATGGCCGCGCACATGTTTCCTACTGGTAGCAGCACCTTTTTGGACCAGTTCGGTACTCCCACCTTGCTCTAGAGGGTGCTCAGTTCAGTTGGGTACCCGGAGGCACCCAGCTACATGTGGAGGCAGGCGGTACCATTGGGAGAGGTACCATGGTACATTGTGACCTTTGTAGTGCCACAAAACCCCACAAGACCGTTGTGGCATGGGTGGAGCATTGAGACTGATGGACGAAGCCCATGGGAAGCCGCTTAGGTTGCTGCCCTTGATGTGCTGATGGATATAGCACAGAGCTTCGAGGATGAGTTAGTGGGTGGACCTGCTTCATCCATTCCCCGAGTGTCTCCTACTAAGGCTGAGTGGACTCAGGACGTTGGTCAGGCCTTGGTTCGAGGGCCATGGCAAACATGTGCAGAGCGACAACGCTGGAATGAGTGCTATGATGGCAGTCTTGAAGCTTTGTCGAGTCAGGCAAAACACCCTTTCAAGTGCGCTAGATGAAGCTGGCAAGGCAATGGAAGCCCAGCACAAGTTCAGGTTGCATGCCCGCAAGTATCGTCGTAGGGTGGATGCATGTGGGAGAGCTCAGCAAGAAGTTGAGAAGATTCGCGGTATTGCAAATTATCGTCTGCAATAGTGGGGTCAAACCGCACGCGAGAGAGACAAGCTTCATAACCAGCTGATGAACCTCACTATTGAGAGAGATGAGGCTGCACAAGAATTGGATTGTGTGACCCATCATAGGGATGCAGCTTTAGAGTTAGTAGAAGAAAGACGTCGAGGTTGGATTTTGGCTAACCACAACGCCTTTCAAAGGGAGCAAGCACTACAAGAATAGCTTGAAGAGCTTCAGGTTGAGCACCATCACCTGCACAACCGTCTGTTTCCTATTCCTCACCCCATACCAAGGTATCCAAATGTGGGTGGACCTCAAGTGATTGAGGCCAGTGAGGAAGAAGAGGACGTGCAGATGAATGACAATGCAGCTAAGCCTGCAAATGAAGAAGAAGAAGACCCAGAAGAAGTCCAAGGTGTCTCCAATGTGGACAGTGATCACTTCGATGAATAGTTCATTAGCAAGTCTCACTAGTTAAGCTTTTACAGTCATTGATGTAATGAACTTAAGTACGAAGACTGATGTTGGATGTACCTTTCTAAATTCGAACTCGGCATGTAATGTACTTTAATTCGCTCCCTTCAGGATGCGTATTGTATTGGTTAAGTTTAAAACTTGTCATGTTGGAATGCATTGCGTATGGCGCTAGTAATCTACTTGATGATGTGGTGATTGGAGAATGAATTATTGCCTCTGTTTATTGTATGAAGTTTTCATTCTCGTCAGTAAATTTAGTTTGGCACAATTACATTGTTCCTCTCCAATGTGCTAACATCATCAATAATTACTGGTTGCACATTGTGCAGATGCCTCGTACTCGTTCCACCGGTGTGGGCGATGATGATGATCTTCCACCGCCACCACCACCCACACCAACGGAATTAATAGCAATGCTTGCGGAAGGATAGCGCACTATGGTCGAGGCCCTCTATACGATTATGAATCGGGGCGACCGTGGTCCACGCCAAGGACTAGAACAAAATCAATACAGTGATTTCAAGGATTTCCTTGACATGAAACCCCCGATCTTCAAGGAGGCTGAGGAGCCTCTACAAGCTGATGAGTGGTTGAATACTCTTGAGCAGAAGTTCTGTCTGCTCCGCTTGACTGAGGTGCTGAAGACTGAGTACGCATCTCACCAACTGCATGGGCCAGCTGGCATTTGGTGGAGTCATCATCGGTCCACTATGCCCGCTAATGCCCAAATCACTTGGGATCAGTTCAAGTCTACTTTCAGGGGAAATTACATTCCTCCTGGTCTCATGGCGATCAAGCATACAGAGTTCATGAAGCTGACCTAGGGGAACAAGAGCTTGAATGAATACCTATAGGCTTTCAACAACCTTGCAAGGTATGCTATCAAGTTTGTGGACATAGATGCCAAAAAGATTGCTAGCTTCAAGCGGGGACTTAGCCCTAAATTGACGAAGACCATGGGAAATTACAAGTGTGCTCTTTTTAATGAGTTTGTGAGTGATGCCTTATTGCAAGAGAACAACAATGCTGTGTATGCTGCTTCGAAAAGTCATAAGCAGGCCTATGAGGCGGGCGCCTCACAATCTAAGGCTCCCATCACATAGAGGGCTCCATTCCGTCCTCCAGCGTTAGCTACTAAGTTCCGCCCACCACTGAAGAAGAACCCCGCCAAGACTGGGTTTCGCAAGGCGCTTATAGTTGCTCTTCCCAAGGGCACTACCAGTCAGGGTAGTTCCAAGGCTCCTCCAAGCAACATGCCATGCTAGAACTACAACAAGACAGGCCACTAGGCAAGGGAGTGCCCTTACCCTAAGAAGAGTAACTACCAAGGTGGCCGTCAGGGGCAGGTGAACCACACTAATATTACTGAGATTCCTTCAGGAGAGGTAGTGACTGCTGGTAAGTTTCTGATTGATCAACACCCCGCAGTTGTACTATTTGATTCAGGTGCTTCGCATTCCTTTATTAGTCCAGTATTTGCATCCAAGTTTATGCAGAAAACATATACTGTTGAGGGTGAGGGTTATTATATTAGGGCTGCCAGTGGTATTATCCCAACCAAGTTGGTAGTTGGGGACGTATAATTTGAGATAGAGGGGTGAAGTTATCAGGTTGATCTAGTAGTTTTACTGGGGCTAGGTATCGACATGATATTGGGAATGAATTGGATGAGTCGTCATGGAGTGCTTATTGATACATCGACTAGGGTAGTCATGCTCAGAGATCCTGGTAATCAGGAGGGTTTTCTAGTACAGTTACCCCGTGACATCAATCTTTCTTGCACGACCAATGCGGTGCAAGCAAAGTCTCTGGCAGATATCCCTGTCGTGTGTGACTTTTCGGATGTTTTTCCTGATGATTTGCCTAGATTGCCCCTGGATCGAGAAGTGGAGTTCAAGGTAGAGTTGCTTCCTGGCACAGCTCCCATCTCTAGAAGGCCATATAGAATGCCTCCCAATGAACTAGCCAAACTTAAGACCCAGTTGAATGAACTTCTAAAGAAAGGCCTTATCCGTCCTAGTTCATCTCCATGGGGGTGCCTAGCTATCTTTGTGACAAAGAAGGATCAATCCCTATGCATGTGTGTAGATTATAGACCCTTGAATACAGTTACAATCAAGAATAAGTACCCTCTGCCACGCATAGATATCTTATTTGATCAGTTGTCTAAAGCTAAAGTCTTTTTCAAGATTGATTTGAGATATGGTTATCATCAAATCAAAATTCAGCCTGAGGATGTCCCAAAAACTGCATTCTCTACAAGATATGGTCTGTATGAGTACCTTGTTATGTCTTTTGGATTGACCAATGCCCCCGCACATTTTATGTATCTGATGAATTCGGTGTTTATGCCTGAGTTGGACAAATTTGTGGTGGTATTTATTGATGATATCTTGGTCTATTCTAAGAATGAAGAAGACCATGTTGAACATTTGCGAGTGGTTCTCACTAGATTGCGAGAACACCAGTTGTATGCAAAGTTCAGCAAATGTGAATTCTGGCTTCGTGAGGTACCTTTTCTAGGACACGTGTTGTCCGATGGTGGAATTATGGTTGATCCCACCAAGGTGCAAGAAGTGTTGAACTGGAAGGCTCCAATCTCGGTGCACGAGGTTCGGAGTTTTCTGGGGTTGGCTTGCTATTATGGTCGCTTCATCCCGGATTTCTCTAAAATAGCCAAGCCTATGACTCGGTTGCTGCAAAAAGACATGAAGTTTGTCTGGACTCCTGAGTGTGACACGGCTTTCCATACTCTGCGAACTCTTCTAACGTCGAGTCTAGTTTTGGTACAACTGGATATCGAGAAACCTTTTGATGTGTTCTGTGATGCATTAGGTATTGGGTTAGGAGGTGTTCTTATGCAAGAGGGTAGAGTCATTGCTTATACCTCTCGCCAGCTTCAGAAGCATGAAGTGAATTATCCAATGCAAGACTTGGAACTCGCTGTGGTTGTTCATGCTTTGAAGGCCTGGAGGCATTATTTACTTGCAATGTGTGCAACATCTACACTGATCATAAAAGTCTCAAGTACATCTTCACTCAACCAGAGTTGAATATGCGTCAGAGAAGATGGCTCGAGTTGATCAAGGATTATAACCTCCAAGTGCACTATCACCCTAGCAAGGCAAACGTCATAGCAGATGACTTAAGCAGGAAGTCTCATTGCCACTCATTGATTGAGAGTGATGTCCATTTGTCAAAGCTCCTTCATCCTGTAGTCCTTCACAACATCACTGTTAGTTGTACTCTACAGAGTTGAATTATCAAGCTATAGAAGACAGAAGCCGGTGTGTTTCACATCAAGCGCAAGATGAAAGAGCAAGAAACCAAACATTTTTGAGTAGATGAGGAAGGCGTGTTATGGTTCAAGGATAGGTTGGTGGTTCTGAAGGATAGAGAACTTAGAAATCAAATCATATCCGAAGCCCATTCCTCTAAATTATCTATTCATCCTGGTAGTAGCAAAATGTATCATGATTTGAAGCCTCATTTTTGGTGGACCAAAATGAAGAAAGAGATAGCCGCTTATGTGGCTAGGTGTGACACTTGTTGTTGGGTCAAGGCTGTGCACATGAAAGCTAGATTACTTCAGCCACTCTCTATTCCAGGTTGGAAATGGGAGGAGATAAGTATGGATTTTATTGTTGGACTCCCTACTACTCAGAGGAATTTTAACTCCATTTGGGTGATTATAGACCGACTGACCAAGTCTGCACACTTCATTCCTGTCTGCATAGATTTCCGTCCAACCGACTATGCGGAGTTGTACTTTAATCAGATAGTCTGACTTTATGGGATCCCTCGTACTATTGTCTCGAATAGAGGACCATAGTTCACTGCTCACTTTTGGGAGCACTTACATGGATTATTAGGAACTAAGCTAGTAAGAAGTTCTGCCTATCATCCGCAAACCAATGGGCAAACTGAACGAGTAAATCAAATCTTAGAAGATATGTTGAGGGCATGTGTCATCTTGGCTAAGGGCTCATGGGAAAAATGGTTGCCTCTAGCTAAATTCTCGTACAATAACAGTTATCAAGAGAGTATCAAGATGGCACCGTTTGAAGCTTTGTATGGCCGGAAGTGTAGGATCCCGTTGAACTGGGTAGAAGCCAGTGAAAGGAGATATTATGGAATTGATTTTGTTCAAGAAGCCGAAGAACAAGTTCGTACTATCCAAACCCACATGGCCGCAGCTCAAGCTAGGCAGAAAAGTTATGCTGATCGACGTAGAAAACCGATTGAGTTTGAAGTTGGAGACTTCGTTTATCTGAAAGTCTCACCCATGAAGAGTGTTCAATGCTTTGGTGTGAAGCGAAAGCTTGCGCCGAGATATGTTGGTCCATTTGAAATCATTGGACAAAGTGGTAAGGTGGCGTACAAGATTCAATTACCTCCTGAGATGAGTGCTATCTTCAATGTCTTTCATGTATCCCAATTGAAGAAATGTCTTCGTGTCCCTGAAGAGAGAGTTCCATTGGGGGATATCGAGTTAAAATCAGATTTGACCTTTGAAGAAAAGCCGGTCCGAGTGATTGACACTCGTGAGCAAGTGACTCAGAGTCAGGTGGTCAAGTTTTACAAAGTCATGTGGAGTAATCAGGGTAGTGAACGTGATGCAATGTGGGAAAGGGAAGATTATTTGAGGGATGGTTATAAGGAATTCTATCAACAATGGTACGCTTTTCAAATCTCGGGACAAGATTTTTATAAGGGGGGAGGGCTGTAACACCCCAGGTGTTTAGCTTCCACATTTGCACTTGCATTTCATGAACATGAGCATCATTCATCCATTCATGAGCTTGTGTTGCCTGAAACATGTTTTTGAAACATTGCAACGTATCGTTATATTTCATGTGTGTTGTTTCTTTTATGAAATGAAAAGTGTGCAACACTTAAGTGCAACATGTGCAACTCACTTTAGTGAAATATGGTTAGTTCATACTATGCAACAAGATCATGAAACATGTGAAACATGACTATGAAATAGATGTAACATTTCATGTGTTTTTCATTGTTTCAGTACATACAATGCTTGATTCTTGTGTGACCAAGGTGTGGTGTGACTAATAATTCTCTTACACAACTTAGTGACACCTAGAATGTCATTTGGAACATTGTTCATATTGATCATGTTGCCTAAATAGGATTTCAAAAAGTGGTTTGACTTGTTTTGACCCCTAAACCCCTTTTGTTTGACTATTTAAAAAGTGTAGCTTAGAATGTTTGCATGTCTGAGCAACCTAAAACAAAGTTCTAGCAAATTTGATAAGGAACAAACTTTGTTTAGAAGTCAAGTCATGAAAATGTGCACAACATGTTCAAAAAGGACCCACAAGTCAATATTGAAGGTGGATTCAACACTTGAAAAATTTTCTAAGTCCTAAATGCAGTTTCAGTTTGATTGATCCAACTTTGGCTTGATACAACTCATGATCCATTGAGAATTAGGTCTTGGTCCTTTAACATGAATTGTAGCTGGTACTTAGGGCTACAACTTGTATCTTGACTGTTTTCGCTGATAACCAACGTATTAGGAGAAGAAGGGCCATCAAGTAACGCGGTCAGACGTCGATGACCTAACTGAAACGGTGCTTCAGTGTTCCACACGTTTAGAACTCGACGGCCGCGTGTACGCCGCGTGTTGCTTGTCACCTGAACGCGCTGCCACGCGCCGCGGACGCCCTGGCACGGTCGGCCACGACATGAACCCGCCCGCGCGCCTGCCTAACCAGTTCATCAGCTCAATTTACATTTCCTTCGCCTTCACCCGCTCGCAGCAATAGCGCACTGCCGCTCCGCCATCTCCGAGCAGCTCCACCGACGCATAGCTCGCTCGACGCTGTAAAAACGCGTCGGCCAGCTTGTCTATAGCTCCGCCGTGTTCTCCTCTACCTCCTCCACCTCCTAGCTGAGCTGTTTGAGCTTTGGTAAGGGCGCATTGACCATTCCAGCCACCGCCGCCATGAGCGTGTCCTCACTGGAGTTGAGGCCGCCGTGGTCGAGGTAGCTAGGAACCTTCCTGCCTCTTCTCTTTGCTGGGATAGCACCATGGCGACCTCATGTAGCTCATACCGTGCTCGGTTAAGCCAGCCATGGCTTGCCGTCGCCGGCAGCTCGCGCCGGAGCTCTGCCGTGCCGCCATCACCGGCGACAAGCTACCTCCGGTTAAACCTAGGTCACACTAGTAGCATTGATCGAAGCGTCTCATCACGTAGATCACGTAGGTGTCCCCCATTTCGCCGGAGTCCTCGCCATCGGCGAGCTTCGCCGTGTTCCACGCCGTCGAAGCCGCCTCCCCTGTTCTGTCTCACTGACATATGGGCCCTGCTGACACGCGGGTCCCACGTACCAGTGACTGCTTGTTCCAAAGGATAGTTCAAATTTCTAGTTTTGAATGTTGTTTTGTAAATTTTGTAACTCCAAATGTGTAGATCCAAATGGTGTGATTCAAATTTTGTTAGACTCACAGTGAGGTCTAGTATTTAAGAAAAATATTTCTTGAGCACATGATGTAGAAATTTTGGATGAATTAAATAGGAACTTGAAAGGTGTTTTTGAATGCATGCAAACTTGCTTAAATCATATCTTGAGTTTCTTTGATCCAAAAATTATGAAATTTTGTGGGTAATCTAGTCTTGCTTAGTAGAAACACTGGTTAAAATTTGAGAGTCATTGCATGTATAGTTTTTAAGTTATAGATTTTCCTTTTATCATTGATGGATACTTGTGTGAATTTTTGTAAATTATCTAGGAATCCTATGACCATGAAACTTGGTGGGTAGTATCTTAGTATCTTAAGAATGCTAAGAAAAATATGAAATCTATTGCTTGACACTTTCACTAAGGTTTCCTAATTATGCCATTTTAAGCCATTATGCTTTATCATTTTTGTGTAGGCTATTATACTTACTCAAATGGTGTGAAATTTTCATGGTGGTCTACTTAGAGCATGTAGTATCTACTGTAATTTTTGTAGATTTGATGGTGTAGTTTTCACATATGTTTACCATTTCCTCTAATTAATTAAATAAATTAAGAAAGGTATTAAAAGAAATGTTTTGGTGATGAACACCCTACTTTCTGGTGTTCTTGTGATATGAGTAATAAGTGAGTAGAGTTAGTTTTGTCCAATTATGTGTTTACATCATAAGTTAATAATTATTTCGTTTGCGTTATGTCCCTCTGGACAGATCTGGGGACTTTAGAAAGTTCCCCATGATATTTTGGTTTGCCGTGAATGTGATGAATACAAAAGTTGTGGATAATTTATGTATCTAGCTCCTGTCAAAATTTGAGGGCATTTGGCCTAGTAGTTTAGGAACTACAGCTGTTTAAAGTTAGGTTCCAGTTTTACCTACTCTCTGTCTTGAGTGGACAGATTTCTGTTGATTGATGAATTCAACCTGGTAAAGGTTTGAATCATGCTTTGAGGTCTAAAAATGAATTGTAGACAATTTCATAAGCTTTCCAAATTATCTTATTGCATGTCACTTGGATTTATAAATCTCCAGTTATGGCTAGTTTACTATACCGCTACATAGTCTTCATTTTGCAGAAATACAAATGCTTGAGTGTATGCTTGTGCAATGTTCTCGTTGATTGTTTTGGGGTTAGCCTAACTTGAGAATATGCTTAGGTGCAGGTGCTAGGTCATTAACTGAAGATGAGCAATTATACATTAGGTTGTATAAACTTGGTAAGTAAAGTGATTTGAATAGGGCTTAAGTTGGAATATGCAGACTACAGCAAACATGTGCATTCCCCGAGCATCCCTGACATTCGTTTATGTGCATCCATGATATTTATCTTGCGCATTCATGCAATAGGTGTGCTGGAGGGAGTGACGTTGCTAGAGTTCGAGGGAGCCAACCAGGAGGAGGAGCCCGAGGTGCAGGAAGCCGATGAAGCAGCCACCGTGGAGGAGTTGCCCGAGTGCCCTGACCACCAGCCTTCCTCATTCCTGAAAGGCAAGCCCCAGAGCATATTAAGCCTCCCATGTTTTTACAAATATATTGAGTACCTTTTATTCATTGATGATGCATTAAGTATAGGAATTGGTTGGAACCAATTGCTGCATTATATATCCCTCCTTGTCCAGATATCGCACTGGAATCCTATTTAAGTTCAGGAATGGGTTAAATGCTTAGCCATGCTTAGTGTGGTAGAAGTTTGGTGATTTCCTATCACCTACGAGCTTTAGGATGAGGTGGATCATGGTTGGCTATATTTGCTATCGTGGAAAAGAACCATGTGAATAATGAATTAAGACCGGGTGGGGTCTTGTGTAGGTTTGAACATAGTGACTCCGTCTGAGTCGTTTAAGGACCGATATGCTGCATGTCTTCATGTCATGTTGAACACAGCCTAACACTTAGCTATACCCCTCCAGCTGGATAGGAATTGATTCGAATCGCCGTCTCTCCCGGATAGTGAGAACTTGACTAAGCAGCGGCAACATAGATTCAATTAATTTAACGATATAGTTAAATAGATGATGATGATAAGGTTGCCACAATGAATACCTGATATGGTTATTAATGTTTGCACCCTAATAAAATAATTGCTTAGTACAGGTGCTAATATAGATAACAGGTTAATGGCTAAAATGTCACTGCTAGTTCAGGTTAAGAGTTGATCATTATTACTTATGCTTTTCCGTAAAAAGAAAGTGTCAGCCAGATCCACTACATTAAGCTATGCATAATCCTTGGTGTCATTTGTTTTGGTTTTCGATGGGTAAGTCTAGCTGAGTACATTCCCGTACTCAGGGTTTATTCCCTCTTGTTGCAGATGACCTTCTATATCAGGGATTATGTAAGTATTGTCTCCACCCAGCGGGTGATGAAGACTAGATCATGGGCATGATCTCCATTTCTCTTATTTGAATGCTTTTGCGGGTTGTGATCAGCAAACCAGTATGTGTATTTGAACTCGGGTGTGTAAGTTAAACTATTTGCTTCCGCATGTTTTACAAGACTTGTTTTGTAATAACGATGACTATGTGATGATGTAATCTATTTGCAACGTCTGCGAAATGTTGTAACGTACGATATGTGTCGGGTACCATAGAACCAGGTACCCTAAGCAAACATTAAAAGGGTCGCTTAAATGCCATCAGAAAGCAAAGCTAGAAGCTAAGCCGTAGGCTCCTCACCGGCCATGTCTGAGCCTACTAGGCTCTCCGCCCCACCTCGAGCCTCACACAGGAGGTCTCGGCGTCCTGACGCAATCTTCGCCTCATGTGAGGCCTCTCGCAGAAGGCCTCGACAAGGAGTCTGATCTCCATCACGTGCGAGGCCTCATTCTCCGTATCGCTCGAGGCCGGTTTGTCCATAGCCCATTGCCCCCCACCTCGACCGACCCTCCCGACAGCGCGTCATGTCCCATTAATACGTCAACCACTCCCACAATCTCAGCCAAACGATGGCTCAACACCGCAAAATGGCCAACGGGACCTGAGGTCGCATCAGCACCATACCAGCTGGGACATGGCACGGCGGGGATTACCGGCCACTATGTTCTGATGCTGTGCCCACGATCAGCGCCCACACTACACTGTGCCCCGCGATCCCCGCCTCAAAAACAACATTGCACGGACAACTTGGCCCGGGTCATCACCGCCTCCGAGCTAGCGCACCAGATCAGCCGCCCTCTCGGGGCCTCGGCACTATGCACCAAGGTCTCGGCTATCTCAGGGTTCGTGTCCGCCGAGACCCCCTGCTGCGGTGTAGCCTCGGCACCGACCGAGCTTCGCTCTCGCGCACAGTTAGTCTACAGCGGCTTGCACGTTCACCGCCTCACCCACTCTGAGGTAGTCCCGGGGCCCCCACGACGCACAGGATCGGATGGGACCAGCACGCCGCCCTAGTGCTCCAAGGACGGACCACTCCGACGACCACGCCGCCATAGGAATAGGCCACAGGTCTCGGACACGCCGCCCTTGTTGCCACGATGCCGTATAGTTAGCACATGTACTGTCCTTGTCCTCCCTTCAACTATAAAAGGAGAGGACTTGGGCCACTTAGAAGCCTTGACTACCCGAGTAACCTCCGCCTCTGACTCTGCACCATGGAGAATGGAATAAGGATGAGCGAGGGAAAAAAACAACCTAAATTAGGAGCGAAAGCCCACGGAACTCACCTTTGGCCTTCAGCTCCCAGCATCGGGTCTCGACCTGACAGGCCTCGGCTTTCTCCTTCCAGCGCAGGGCCTCAGCCCGGGAAGCCTCGGCCTCCTCCTTCAAGTGCTGGGCCTCGACCCGAGAAGCCTCGGCCGCCCTAGAAGCTTCACTCCCCAGCTCTGCATCACATAAGGGAGTTAGGGAGCAAACATAAGGAAAAGAAAACAAAATGAGGGGACTAAAACTCACCCTCGACTGTCCCCCTCCAAACCATAGCCTCGGTTCATGAGGCCTCAGCTGCAGTAAGGGCCTCATCCAAGGCACCTTTCGTCAGCTGGTGCGCACTCTGTTTCGCCCCTAGCTGCCCCGCGAGAGCCGCGGCCGAGGCCGTAGCTTCAACGGCTCAGCCCCTGAAGGCATCCCGATCGCTGACCGCGTGGGTGAGCTCCTCCTCCAACTCCTTGACCCATGCCACCAGAGGGGCGAGCTGTGTCTAGGCCGTGGCTGCCTCGACCTTCGCATCAGCACAACAAAGGCGAAGGTCCTCTACCTCCGCGCTCCGCGCCGATAGGAGCTCATTGGCGTCGGCAAGAAGGCCCTTCTGCCGCTGAAGCTAGTCCTAGACGCCCCTCTCCCACCGGAGAAAGACCGACTTCCCAAGGGACCAGGTCTCGAGCTCCTGGGGAAGCAGAACAGGGGTCATTGATTGCAACAAAACCCAGAAAAGGACAACGTCGTGTGAGAAAGGAAAACACGAACCTAGGCAACTCCGGGCAGTTCGTCGGCCACCATGGACAGCGCCGTCCGTAGCGACCGCTCCACCAGCTGGTGGTATTGCTCGAAGGTGCCCTAGCGCCCACCCTTGGTTGTGTCCTCGAGGGCGAACAGAGGCTCCCCCTCAGGGTCATCCTGGCTCCGCCACAGTACCCGCGGGTGATCCCACCCATGAGGCTCAGGTCGCGCCCGCACGAGTGCCGAGCTTCCCTCATCCAAGATCGGCGCCGGCTGTTCCACGGCATCGGCCTCCTCGGTGTCGACCACCTCCCGCACCCGGGAAGTATCGTCGGAGGAGATCGGATAGACCTCCGCCTCTCGGGCGCTCTCTCGCAACAACGGTGGCCCCTAAACCAAGGGCGCCACTGAGGCCTCTGCCGCCTTCATCTCCGCCTCCTAGATAGATGGCCTCGCCACCATCACGACGGCCTTGGTGATCTCGGGGGCTCCGGCCTCCGCAATTATGGCCTCGACGGTCTTAGGGGCTCCGGCCTCCGCCATCGTGGCCTCGGTGGACGCAGAAACACCGACCACGGCCACTGCAGTCTCAGCGGTCTTGGGCGCCCTGGCCTCTGTCGCCTCAGCCTCGAGGACCCCGGGGGCCTCGGCAACCAAGGGCACGCTGGCCCCATCCGACTCGTGAGCCTCGCCCTCGTGGGGCGGAAGCACTCCCTCCCTCATCTGTGTAGGGGTCACCTCGGCAGCCCCTCCTTGGGTGGCCGGCTCCTTCGGGTCGACCCTCGCCGATGCTGCGCCACGTTGGATAGCGGCTTGTGCCTCTGCCACCCAGTGGGCGGAGGAGCCAGGGCTCGCCTTGAGCGCCTTAAGGGGCGCCAAGGGAAGCTCGTTCGCAGGCCGCTTTCGACTAAGGAAAAATAACCTATAGGGTCAGCACAAGACCAAAAGGCGAACGGAAGGCACTATGACCCTACCAAAAATACACCTACCTTGAACGGGGTAGCAACCGCTTCGCCATGGCAAACCTCGTCCACAACGGTGGAGGCGGTGGCAGAGGCATCGCCTCCGTGTCCATTGGCACCGGCCAGTCCTCAAAGGACCCCAGCGCCCTGTCGGTCCTCTACGGGGGTAGTAGCGTCGCCTCCGCCACCTCTTGTTCCACCATCGCCGTCGAGCTCACCGGGCTGACGGCGTGTTTGCCCAGCGCCCGCGTCTCGGGCGTGTCGGCCTCGGCCCTGGAGCGAGCAATCGTTGACCCCGGGTCCACTTCTCCTCCTCCTCTCAGGAGTGCCAGGCTACTTGCCAACGCCCCGAGCACCACCTCCACTATGTCAGGGAGATGGTCCAGATGACCTCGCCCCACCTCACCCCCATCATCCCCATCCGAGGCCTCCGTCGACAGCGACGGTGACGGGGACTCCTCCAACAGGAGACCATCCTTCCTTTGTTGACGGCGGCGCTTATCCAGCTCCTCACGCGCGAGGATTTGCTTTGTGCGCTTCGCCGCCTTGGCGTCTTTCCGCTTTTTCTACGCGTCGGTGTGCGCGCGATTGATCGCCCGTAGCCTCGCATCCTTGGGAACGGGTGGCAGAGAGGAACGCACGTCCCTCATCCCCTGTAAGAACAACGGATGCGCATAAGGGAACAAGGGTTAAGGGGAGACTGAGGAGGCTCGGAGGCTACAGCGGCACACGACTTACCAGCGAGAGGAACCCCCACAATGGCCGCATCGCGATAGGGGTCAAGTTGCCTCCCCTCAGCTTCGCCTCTACCGTCTCCCCCACCCGACGAAGAATTTCCTTGTCGGAAAGGGCGGAGGAGGACATCCGGATGCCCTCAAGGGGCTCACCTGGCTTCATCTCGAACAGCCGCTGCCGTCGAGCCATCAGCGGCAGCACCCTCCGACGGTGGAAGGCGGCAACGACCATAGCCACGGTAAGACCATGGCCCCGCAGCCTCGCTAACCCCTCTAGAAGCGGCTGCAGCTTGGGCTGGTCGTCCTTCGGGACGCCATACTTCCATCTCTCCGGGCAGCTCCCCACAATCCGCCCAGTGTAAGGGGGAAGTCCTCCGTCATTGTTATGAAGGTAGAACCAGCTCGTGTACCACCAGCGGTTGGAGGACACTGGTTGGGCTGGGATGTAGAGGTGCTGGTGGTCCTAGCGCACTTGGAGAGTGCAGCCGCCGGCCCTCGTCGCCTTCCTCGTACCCGACGTGCCCGTCGGCTTGGTAGTGTGCCCCGCCCGGAATAGGTGGAGCCACAACTCCTAATGGGGAGCAATCCCAAATACCCCTCGCAGAAGGCAACAAAGATAGTCGCCTGAGCGATGGAGTTGGGATTGAAGTTGTGGAGCTCCACGCCGTAGTAATGCGGGAGCGCCCGCATGAACCGATCCACCAGGACGCCGAGGCCACGCTTGTGAAAGGAGACGAAGCTCACGACATAGCCATCATGAGGCCTCAGCTCTGGCTCGCCGTACGGAGCAATCCACTCTGGCCTGGTGGGGTCCATCACTAGGCGAAGGAGTCCACCATCGACAAGCGACTGAAGCATCTCCTCGGTGATGTCCGATGGATCCTAGGGGTCTGCCTCGACAACGATGATGTCGCTAGCCATGAGTGCGATGGAGGGATCGGATGTGGTGGTGAGTTTTTCTCTCTCTCCCATGCTCTCGCTTTTTTCTTGCTTTCTCCCTAGGCTCGCTCTTCTCCCCTCTTCTTCTTGGCACCCGCTGCTCTAGCAATGGCTCGATGGAGGTAGTGCTAATGCAGGCAAGGTAAGACGAGGAGGGGCGAGACTCTTTGGGTATTTATGCAGGGGGAAGGCAAAATGAACGGGCGATGAAATCGGGAAGTTTCCCCCCTGATCCGACGCAGTTAACCACGAGCCGATTTCGCCGGCCCATGCGCCCACGTCTTCCTCATTAAATGCGAGAATAGTTATGTCCCATCCACCACATCACGCTTGGCCACTACAGCAGCAGGCGTCGTTTCGCCTCCCCAGAAAACCACCTCAAAAGGCGCGCCACCCGTTGTCGAGCCAATGGGGAAGATATTCCCCCCGGCCTATTCCTTTCATATGAAGGAACTAGGCTCTGAGCCTATTACGGTCCAGGGGTTCGAAGGCTAGGCCCCAAGGGGTTTCGACAGCCACCCCAGGATAACAGAGTCAGGGATGACCGCGGGCGAGCCTATACGGGGCCGAGACCTAAGCAAGCGAAATGCTTGGGACGCCCAAAGTCGTGTTCGAGACCGGCAGGAAGGTCTCTGAATGGGATCCCACCGTAGGGAGGCACCGAGCCACCGAGGCCCAGCGAACGGCCTCGGCACCCACTAGAGAAATCCTCTAGTACTCTTGGAGTGTGTCTCTAGATTGCTAGCCATCCCCTAGCGAATGGGGCACGGGCCTCCACTCGGACTTACCCAATAATAGCTCACCAGAAGTGCCACCGCTCGTGCCCACCGAGGGTGGTGAGGCACATTCCACCCCTCCTTCCAAGCGAAAAGGAAGCATGAGGGTCATACAAAAAGTCAGGGGAACCCCCGACGGCCTTCTCGCTCCATGCAGAAGCTAAGGGGCTCTTCCTGCGACCTTGCCAAGACCTAGTGACCCCGGCTCGCACTCGAAGGGGCTCGGCAAAACAAACCCTCCTTCCGAGTGAAAAGGAAGCGTGAGGGTCGTACAAAAAGACAGGGGAGCTCCTGACGGCCCTCTCACCCTGTGTAGAGGCTAGGGGGCTCTTCCTGCAGAAATGCCAAGACCCCGCGACCTAGGCTCGCGCCCAAAGGGGCCTCGGCAAACAAACCCTCACGCGCGAGGGGCGTATAAAAAGCCAGGGAAGCTCTCGACGGCCCTCTCGCTCCATGTAGAGGCTAGGGGCTCTTCCTGCAACCATACCGAGACCTAGCAGCTCCGGCTCGCACCTGAATGGGCTCGGCAAACAAACCCTCTGTCCGAACGAAAAGGACATGAGAGAGTCGAATAAACAAGCCAAGGGACCCCTGATCGCCCTTGTGCTCCGGGCGGAGGCTCGGGGGCCCTACCTACGCCCGAGACGAAGATAAACGATCTAAGTTCGCACAAGAAGTTTCGTTACAAATACGATAAAGGGCACCAAGCCTGTTACGGTCCAGGGGTTTGAAGGCTGGGCCCTCAGAGGTGTCGACAGCCGCCCCAGGGCAACAGAGTCAGGGATGACTTTGGGGCAAGCCTACGAATGGCCGAGGCCCGAGCGAACAATCGCTCGGGGTGTCCTAAGTCATGTCCGAGATTGGCAGGGAAGTCTCTGAATGGGATCCCACCGTAGGGAGGCACTGAGCCACCGAGGCCCAGCGAACGGCCTCGGCACCCACTAGAGAAACCCTCCGGTACTCTTGGAGTGTGTCTCTGGACCGCTAGCCGTCCCCTAGCAAATGGGGCACAGGCCTCCACTCGGACTTACCCAATAATAGCTCACCAGAAGTGCCCATGCTCGTGCCCATCGAGGGTAGCCTGGCACATTCCACCCCTCCTTCTGAGCAAAAAGGAAGCGTGAGGGTCGTACCAAAAGCCAGGGGGACCCTTGACGGACCTCTCGCTCCGTGCGGAGGCTAGAGCGCTTTTCCTGCAACCTCGTCGAGGCCCCCACGACCCAAATTTGCATCTGTGGGCTCGACAAATATGATAAAAACTCCTCACTCAAATGCGAAACGAAAAAAGCCCCTAGAGGAGTAACTCCACTCCTCCAGGGCCTTGGGGGCTACACCCGGCGGGTGCGCTCGCGCGCACCCACCGAAACCTCAAGAAACAAAACCCAATTCCTATGGGAGCGACTATAAATTGAGCCTCGGCAAACCCCTAGGAGAGTGCACGCACTCCTCTGGGGGCTTGGGGGCTACTGTCGGGTACCATAGAACCAGGTACCCCGAGCAAACATCAAAAGGGTCGCTTAAATCCCATCAGAAAGCAAAGCTAGAAGCTAAGCCGTAGGCTCCTCACCGGCCACGTCCGAGCCTACCGGGCTCTTCGTCCCACCTCGAGCCTCGCACAGGAGGTCTTGGTGTCCTGACGCAATCTCCACCACGCGCGAGGCCTCTCGCGGAAGGCCTCAGCAAGGAGTCTGATCTCCATCACGCGTGAGGCCTCATTCTCCATATCGCTCAAGGCTAGTTCGTCCATAGCCCGTCGCCCCCCGCCTCGACCGACCCTCCCGACAGCGCGTCATGTCCCATTAATACATCAACCACTCCCGCAATCTCAGCCGGACGATGGCTCGACACCGCAGAATGGCCGATGGGACCAGAGGTCACATCAGCGCCATACCAGCTAGGACAGGGCACGGCGGGGATTACCGGCCACTGTGTTCTGATGCTATGCTCACGATCAGCGCCCACACTACACTATGCACCGCGATCCCTGTCTCGAAAACAACATTGCACGGACAACTTGGCCCGGGTCATCACCGCCTCTGAGCCAGTGCACCAGATCAGCCGCCCTCTCGGGGCCTTGGCACTATGCACCAAGGTCTCGGCTATCTCAGGGTTCGTGTCCGCCGAGACCCCCCGCTGCGGTGCAGCCTCGGCACCGACTGAGCTTCAGTCTCGTGCACAGTTAGTCTACAGCGGCTTGCATGTTCACCGCCTCACCCACTCTGAGGTAGTCCCGGGGCCCCCACGACGCACAGGATCAGATGGGACCAGCACGCCGCCCTAGTGCTCCAAGGACGGACCACTCCGATGACCATGCCGCCACAGGAACAGGCCACAGGGCTCAGACACGCTGCCCCTGTTGGCACGACGCCGTATAGTTAGCACATGTATTGTCCTTGTCCTCCCTTCAACTATAAAAGGATAGGACTTGGGCCACTTAGAAGGGGGACTCATGGGGAAGAACACCTTGTAACACACACACATACACATCCTAGCCGCCTGAGAGCAACGTCTCAAGCAGCCCACACGACACCTCGCTGAGACCTAGGATTAGCTCCCTCTCTCACTATGCTTGTAACCCCCTACTACTAGCACTTCGGTGCAAGGAATACAAGATCGATCTCTCAGATTGGACATAGGGCATCGATTGCTTGAACAGTATAAACCTTGTGTCTCTTTGCATCACCATCCGGGATTAGGGGCACGCAGTTCAAATTCACTAGTCGGTTGAGGACCCCCCAGTCCGAAACACCGACAATATGTTATGTTGAATTTCTATGATCTTGGTTATATGCAAGTTGGTTTGAAATCCTTCGAGATTTCAGTTGACTACCGGGTTTATATGGGCTCAAGTTCGAGAATTTGATCGTTTCGGCGATTGTTTTTGTACTTGTGCTCTTATAAATTGGTCGGTTCTATGACACCTTGCCCCGCTGACTGTTGCACATGCGGCACCGACTATCTAGGATTATACTGTATCTGATTCGTAGTAGTATCTTGAACTTGTTCAGAAGAATTCTAAACTGCCTGGATATCATCATTTCTAGCTGGTGCTGCTTCTTGATGGCTGGTACCGACTTGATTAGTCCCTTGGGTCGATGGATGTGGAATATTGTAATAAGTCGGCCCAACCTAACCAACTAGAAACCCATGAAGCACTTCTTTCATGGCATTGTGGAATGTGTCCAAGAAAGCTTCATTATGGCTTGATATGGCATCACGAATAGATTTGTTTACACCTTCCGTGAAGAAACACCTGTCTTCAGCTTCAACTGCATCATCTGCCCATGCAATAGAACTCTTGGCAGCGGATATTTCTGAACAATTATCTTGTCACGTGTTTTGGTGTAGGATAACAAACACTTGTTCTAAAATTCTTCTATAGCTTTGCCAATGACATCTTTATCTTCATCAGGTAGATCTTCATAATGTACCATAAGGATGTCGTTGTTGTTGTGAACCGCCATGACGATTGTGGGGTCCCATCGGGTGTGCCAGAACATGTGTCGGCACGAAATTTCATCCCATGCCAAGGGTACACGAGCAAGCCGGAAGGGTCTGCTTGATGGAGCTAGAGATCCGCCTAGCTTCAGCGTAGGGATGGTCGATTTTATAGACTCGTCCCAAGACGTGCTAGTCAATTTGGCCCTCTAATTGACAAGGAGAGAAAGCTAATCAGTAATTTAAGGTGGAACATGCTGGTATTGCCAGACAGTCCCGAATGTACGGCTCTCTGAGCCGATGTGGAAGGAAATCGACTAAATAGTCGATTCCAGCATACTCATAAGAATAAATCAGTTAAAGCTCATGGGGTTGTGTAAGAAAATTTACTTATCATTTAGGATGAATATCGTTATTTAGACAAATATTAGTCAATGGCAAAATGACGTCAATAATAATTAATTTATGCTAAGCCAATAACTGTAAGTAACCGAATCCCTTTTTATATAGAATAAGCAGCTCATCATCATTTAACCATTTAATAAAGATGAATCTAATGAACATATTAGATCTCATCTATCGCTATGATCAGTGGGGCATGAGGTAGAATCATACAGACCATAGAAACAACAATAGATTTGATGACCCTAACTCATTACTAATATCAGTGGGGCATAAGACAGAATCATGCAGGCCATAATACAATAATAAGATCATAGGGCTAACACATCTTTCAACCTATCTTTACTTCAACAGTCGCGTGACGTGAACTGTTCGTGAAAGTACTCGATATTGGCTAAAACAGTTGATTCAGGCATAGCGCACAGTTAAGGTCACGCCCTATCAGGAATAGATCTACCAAGTAACGATCCCCACTCTATGGTGCTAACAGTCGGGTGTGAGGCTGAATCACACAGGCCGTGATAACGGGCCATGGAATGGTTTCCGTTAGCCAATAAATCTATTCAAAATCAGACATGCCTTAACCACACATTATGCACGATTAAGATTAACATAAAATAGCCAATAAAAACATAACTCATCGTTTAAGGTGTAGATTAGATCAATTTTAGATTAACAAACAATGGGTTAAATAGGATATAAGGCTGATCTAGATCAATCCCAATCGGGCAAAGTGATATTACTGTAATTAAATAAATAATGGAAGCAATAAGCAATATCGGTAACTTAATGAATCTATTTGAAGGAACACTACTCTTAGATAGGGCCAATAACTTGACCTTAATCTAGTTCGAGCAGTGGAGGTCGACCAGATCTATGCAGCCGTACTTGAACTAAACAAGAGTCGATAACTAGCTTATACCAAAATCGCAGTGAAGGTCGACCAGATTGATGCAGCCGTACGAACAGAAGCATAAGCCTTGATGGTACTTACAAACAAGCCGGAGGTCGATCGGACCAATGCAGCCCTGCTCACTGAAGAACTCGCTGAAATCTACTCTACTCCTACTCCTAAGGGGTGGCCGGAGATGAAAAAAGTAAGTAACTTGTATTGGATTGATTGTGTGTCTTTACAATAGCCGGGGGCCAATATTTATACCCGGAGCCTAGACATGAATCCTACTCGAACACGACTCATTACAATCTTTGGCATAGATGAAAATATTTCTAATTTAAGATAACTTGGACCCTAATCTTTTCCTTTTTGTAGAGTCCAACATGTAGTTTTCTGGCGCCAACCGTAGCTCATCATCACTATCTGCTGACGTCATCCAAAGCGATCTGATTCTAGAGTCGTTTCTAAATCGGTTGATATCAATCCTTATGCAATCGGTTCCTTGATTGACACAATTTTGGAAGCTTTGAGTTTCCGTGTTTTTCTCTCCAAATTTTCATGTAAACAGGCTCCAAGATTGAGCTCCCGCTCCATCTCCACCTCGGCCAGGAGGTCATGGACCCACTGGCGGGCCTCAGTGTCCCTCTGGAGTAGCTCATCCCACTCCTTTCAGACTCTGGCGGCCTCCTCCTCATCTTGCCGCGTCCTCGTCGATAGATCCTAGAATGCCTTCTTGGCATCCTCTGTGCCCCGATGGGCCTCGACCTCCCACAACCGGAGACTAGCCGCCTCCTCGGCTAGGGGAGTCAGCTCGGCCACCCTCTATTGGGCGACAGCAAGCTAGGCACTCACATCCCTACATAGCCAGGCGTCTTTGGCGAGGTGGTCCCATTTCTCCTTCTACTCGTGAAGGAACCAGGATTTCTCCTAGCTATGAGCGATAAGGGACTGAAAGAAGATCAATGTCAAAACACAAAGATACATGAAGAAAGAAGAAAGCGAGAGGAGATATTAAGTGAATACCTAGCTAGTAGGAACGACGATATCATGTAGGATGCCCCTGGCCTGGTTCAGAGCTTCTAGCATGGCCAAGATCCCCTCATTGAGACTCTCCCGCTCTATGCTCTCAGTAGCATCATCGAGCGAGAAGAGTATCGACATCGGGTCTTACGGATCCATCCACTGGAGCAGTGGCTCACCCCCCAACATCAGGACCAAGGGCGACTCCTCGCTGGTCCTCTCCACCACTGCCACAGCGCCTAGGGATCCCTCAGCCGCGCCTCCCTTCGACCAGCCCACGTTGGGCGCCATCACTTGGGCCACCGGTGGCGCAGATCACGCTACTTCCTCGAGCACCGCCAAGGCTATGTCCGGCTACACCTGGCTTGTCATAGTCGCTACCACCTCCATCTGTGTCGGAGGGGCCTTGACCAGCGGCATCACACCGATAGCAGTCGGTGCCACGAGTGCGAGCGGTAGCTCCGTCCGCTCTGACATCGGTAGCGGAATCACTTCCATCACCGGTTGCTCGGTGACCTCCGAGGGCGTTCCCTTAGCCCCGCTGACCGCTTGTCCTACTTAGGGCACAAGCACCACCGCAGGCTATGCCTGACCGGCCGATGAGGCTGTGACGCCGGCACCGCTCCCGCCCGAAACAAGAGCGACGTCGGGCGATGGCCAACATCTCACCTGAATGGCAACACTCTTCTTGGGTGCCAGCGCCAAAGAGTGGCCCTATCTTAGGATGCTGCAAGAAACAAAAGGCGCGAGTCACACTAAAAATAGAGAAAAATAGAGGAAACAGAGGAGTCAAATGACTTACATCGGCGCTGTCGGGTGGAGGATACGTTTAGGGGATGAACCCCTAGGTCCTTGCTAGACCTCATCAGGGTGGGGCCATTATGAGCCCGCCCCCTACTCTAGGGCAGAAAGGCTGGCCACCCTTGCATCTAGAGGCACGGTGGCAAAGCCATCCCCCTCTATCAGCACCTCAGGGGCGACGGTAGATCCGCCAGCCCCTACTGGCTCTTGAGGCATGGCAGCGGGGCCACTCCCCTCCGCTGGCACCTCGGGCATGGCGGTAGATCCACCCGCCCTAGCTAGTTCTAAGGACGGGCCGACAGTCTGGCCTGTCTCCACCGGCCTCACAGACTCACTTCCCCCTGCATGAAATGGGAAGGGTCCCTATAAGGACAAGTGGATACCTGTTAGCGTATCCTCGCTCTCTAGGTCATCCCACATAGTGTCGACAACTACCTCATCTTTTTCTTCCTCGTCGTCATCATCATCACTGTCGGTTTCCTCCCCACACTCCTGCGCACGTAGCTTCTGCTGCTTCTTCCTCCTTCGCCTTCCGCTACCGTTTAGCCATAGCACGGTTAGCCACCGTCATGGATGGGTCCTTCGGCAGCGGAGCCAGGAGATCCATGAGGATGAGGTTCCTTGGCTGGTCCCCCACTCTCAATGTCAGTATTGAGGGGTTGGAAGCCCAATTAAAGAAGAAGGCACGAGGAAGAGAAAACTTACAAGAACAATATACCCAGGTTCTGGCTGCATCGGAAGATGCCCCGGCACCGGATACACAAAATCGAGAACAGCATCAGTGTCATCCCGTGGAGGCTCCACTGCCTCCTTGATGCGCCGCGCCACATCGGAGGGGGAGAGCGCTCCCGCAGCGAGTGCTATCTCGTCGAGTGATGCCCTAGGCGCCATCGTGTGCAGGGGGAGCGTGTGCCTCATCAGGGGCACCACCCTCCGCAAGTGGTAGGCGCCGACGATCCCCGACCCCTTCACTCCCCTCTCCTTAGGATTCGGATGGCGGTGAGATGGTCCTGGATTTTCTTTTTGTCCTTCTCTCGGGACTCCCCACTTCCTCCATCATTCTGGGACCTCTTCGATGAGGCGCCCGATGAACTCTAGCAAGGGGGCGGCTGCGTCGATCTTGACGTAGAACCAATGTGAATGTCACCCCTTGTTGGAGGTCAACAGACTGCATCGATAGGTACTCTTTGACTTGGTTGTTGCAGGAGCTAATGCCGGCGCATCCCATCGGTACGTTCAGCTCTTGCTTCTTCTCCTGCTTCTTCAGGAGGGTGACGGCGAAGAAATACCACCATAGGTCTAAGTGGGGACTAATCCCCAAGGAACTCCTCACATAGGGCGATGAACGCCGCAATGTGCTGGATTCCTGTTGGGATTAAGATGCTGCAGCTCTACCTTGTAGTAGTGCAGCAATCCCCGAAGAAACTTGTGGGTGAGGGTGGCAAATCCTCACTCATGGAAGTGAGCGAAGGACACTGATGTAGCCATCGGGCGGCTGACTAGCGTGTCCTCATCGCCAGGTAGCCGCCACTCCTTAGGCGGTGGTCCACGCGCAAAGAAGACCACGACGAACGAGGCCCTCCAGGCGCTAGAGGGTGATATCAGAGCGGCACCATGGCTCCATTGGAGGATTGGAGTGGTGGTTGCGAATTCAACGATGGCAGAAACGCGGATGCAGGAGGCTTAGGCGATTGACGACGGAGGTTGTAGATGCAAAGGCAAGTAGGACAAAGTACGAAACCCTAGGGGCGAACCCTTTGGTTTTATAGTGGTGATGGATGCGAGGAAGGCAACATTCTGCCTAGATCTCCGTGTCCTACCACAATCCATCACAACAGTACGTCGCAGGATTTGCGCACGCAATCCCTATCCTTTCCTTCGAAAAACCCATCGAACATTTCGCCTCCCCGGGCGAACCGGGACTTGTTACGAGTATGACGAAAATGAATCAAAAAATGCCTCTACGGCTCGTCTGGGCCTAGGAGTTTGATGGTTGGCCCATCAACGGGTCCAACAGCAGCTCCAAACACCCCTACGATAAAGGGTGGAAAGAGCTAGGCTCCGCAAACGCTAGAACTCAGGCGCACAAGCTTCACGGGAATCTCGGTCTATGATCGAGTCTTAGCCGGGCTGACCCTGGCTGGATCCCCGCGAACGGGATACCAGGATCCCAATTGAGCTCTCCAGATAACAAACCATCAAATCTCACAGCTATACCCACAAAGGGTCCGAATCACCCCTAGGCGATTCTATCCGAATCACCCGGGGGCTACACCCGACGGGTGCGCCCGCGTGCACCCTCTAGCGAGTCAAATCACCCCCGGGCGATTCTATCCGAATCACCCGGGGGCTACTATCGGGGATCAAATACTAGGGTACCTAAAGAGGAGAAGCTAATAACCATCAAACATTGATGCTTCCGAACAGATAAGAGCGTGACTACACCTCTTGCCCGACGACCGAGGGTTAACTCTGTCTCGTCCGACCCCCAAAGGTTGGCTCCGCCTCACCCGACCCCCGGGGGCTGGCTCCACCTCGCCCGACGTCCGGGGGCTGCCTCCGCCTCGCCCGACGTCTGAGGGCAGACTCCGCCTCCCCCGATATCCGGGGGCTGGCTCCACCTCGCCCGGCATCTGCCGTGTCAGCGGGTCTCGCTCAGAGGAAAAAGGAAGACCCGTCATCTTTGAAGGACCTCCTTCTTCTGGTTTTTCTTCTTTCTCCCATATGTAATCCCTGCATCCCCTTGGTCTATAAAAGGAGAGGCAGGACACCCCACTAAGGGGACGACATGATTCAACACACCACACATCACATAAAGCTGAGCAACAATCAAGCTCTCAGCATCCATTCATCATTTCCATCAGAGACCTGGGACATGTCCCTCTCTCGTCCGTTTGTAACCCCTACTACTGAACCTTTCAGTGCTAATAACACGAGCATCAGCCGCAAACTGGACGTAGGGACATTCTGCCCGAACCAGTATAAATCTTGTGTCTTTTAGCACATCCATCCGGGTCAGACGCGCAATAATACAAATTTACTCGTTGGTATTTACTTGAAACACCGACAACTAAGTACCTTGTTCGCTTGGCTGATAAGTCATGACTGAAAGTACTGTTGACTGATTTGTTGTGAGAGAAAAATACTATTCATTGACTTAAAAAATACGGCTTATAAACTAAGCGAACAGGACGAAGGCTGTCCAATAATTCAGCCTACAGGTAGGAAGTTATCTAATGCAAGTTTGAACAATTTTTTACAATTGCGAACTGTAAAGAAAATAAATGAGAATTAAGACCAGCCCAGCAAGGAGGCAGCATTTTCTACGCCGTGTTCCGAGTGTATCTGATTCGAAAGAGAAGCATGGCGAGTTGGCATCTAGACTTCGTCCCTAACAAAACAATATATGGATTTTCGTTGATGTTCTATAATGGATTAATTTTTTTAGCGAACGTGTCCATATAAAACGTATTTTTATTAAAAGGAGGCAGAATAATTCCGGCTACAACAAACCCAAGAGAGCACACACAAACAATATGCGACGAGGTGCGAGACAATGGAGGCAAAGCTACACAAGATAATTACCATAACTCAATCCAAAGTTATACTTATGAAAGCCGTTGAAAAAATTCAGTGCGTTGAAAATCCAGTGAGCAAATTCACTGTCCGACAAAGTGTGATTTTTTTCATACGTGTTTTCGTAGGGATGAGTGTACATGTGTATTGTGAGCAGTCTACGTTGTATTGTGTAATTCTAAAAAAAGTACAATTTTTTGTTACAACATGCTCAGACTTTTGTCCGAGTAGTATCTAGAAACGGGCTTACTGGCGCCCGGACGTCCGGATAGAAGCGTGCTTCCGAACACCCGTGCCGCACCCGCCGCTCAGCCCAGCATGTGCTCGCCTATGCGGCCAACTTGCCCTTGCACACTCGCGGACATGCGGCCCAAACAGCTAGCGGAGCGTACCTCCTCTGCTGTTAGCTGGGCCCGCCAGCGGCCAAAACGGATCAGCAAAAAACGGCAACGCTCCAGTACCCCTGCCTCTGCGATAGGTCCCACATCGGGTGTCTGTCTCCCACGTGCTCCCTCTGGTTGCCCCCACTCACGGATGCACATTGGAGCATGCATGCCCGCCCTGCAGCTCGCCGCACCCTGCTCGCCCTGCTGTTGCTTGCCCGCGCCCTGCTACTGCTCGTCTACGCCTTACTGCTCACTCGTGCCATGCTACGCACCCACATTTGCTCACCGTGCTGCGCCTATCGGCGCTCGCCCGCCCTGTGGGGACCGCCTTCGCCCGGGGGCTGCCTGAGCCTCATGAAACACTTGCAACATGGAGAGCTTGCTGCAACATACGTCTAAAATAAAATAAAACATTTGAAATATATGCTTGCAACATGTGTGCAGCCACTGCACCATATGCAACATTCACATAAAACACTTATAACATATGTCTGAAACAACTGAAATATTTGAAACACGCACTTGCAACATGCTTCTAAAACACTTGAAAAAACACCTGAAAACCTTTCCAAACAGAAGCAACATCCAGAAAAAACAAAAACAACATATGTGTGAAACATATGCAACATCTAGATAAACACACTTGCAATATACGTCTGAAAACACAGATGAAACATTGCTAACATACCTTCGCAACATACGTGTACAACCATTGCAATATATGAAACATCTAGATCTACTCTGCAACATCCATCTAAAACACTTGCAACATACATCTGAAACACCTGAAGCACTTGAAACATACACTTGCAACATGTGCTTGGCAAGCCGGGCGGACTGTGCACTGCACAGCAGGATCCGGCTATGTGGTCGCGGTGGAGAATTAGGATGACAGCGGGTGAGCGGTTGTGCGCCCCAGATGAGCGGCGATGCTGTCCCCGGCGATATAGGGGCACACGCTTTGCCCCGGCGAGTGGTGCCCGCGGTGGAGCCGGCAACAGCAGTCGGTTGGGTGTGACCTCACACGGCGAGGCGGCAGCTGCTGTGCAGTCCAGGGGGAGCACGCGCGGCAGTGCGGGCGCGGCGGCGGTGGAGAGGAAGGGCCGGCGAGAGGCGCGGTGGAGAGCAAGACGTGCGGGAGGTGTGGCGGACGTCGACTAAGCGAAAAAAAAACGGATAGGATAGATAGCTCGGGTACACCAACAGAGATGTCCGGCGCGGAGCCACGGACGGCCGTACGACTCTTTGCATTACCGATCTAGAAATTCAGACTGCTGCTAGCTGCTTGTTTGATCAGGCTAAAGAAGCACCATAGGTGGATGCTAGTTTCTGAATATTAAATACGTAGCAATACCTCTAGCCAACATAGTAGTATTCCAAAAATACAGACTTGCACGAGTAGAACCTAAACAAGTTTCAGAGTGGAATAATATAATTCACACAGATGGAAGCTGGATTGATAAGGCTTCACTCAATTGCGCTCATGGTCTGATCCAATATTCCTAGAGTCGATTGTAAGATTAAAACCTTCACTTCACGACTATCTTAAGCATATCATAAACAAGGCATGGTAGAATTGATAATCATAATAACAATGGTTATATAGTATGAGCTAGGTTGTTCCGATTTCACATCAAAAATTTAAATTATATGCTAGTTGATCATGTTTCATGAAGACTTATGGAATAGTGACGATTGTACAAATCATATTTTTTTGTAATAGCACAACATGTTCAAAATTCCTTGTTCACTTCTTACTGTCCTGATAAAAAAAATGCCCTGAGCTCTTTACAACCACTGTTCGGGTTCCGGAATCACCACATCCTGGCCGTCCTACTTACAATTGCACCTACAACGCTACAAACCATGCAAGGTGCAGACATACGAACACAAGCCAAGTAGTTTCCACAAGAGTACCACCGGTGTTACGGCTGACGGAAGCAGCTGATGAGGTCACGGTGGCCACACCGCCGCGGCGGCTAACTACAGTACTATTGCTCCAGACCAAGTGCTGCGTCGTGCGACTCCTGACGCTGTCACAGTCCGCGACGCCGGCGAGCGCAACGACTGCCCTCGAGGCCTTCTTGCTTGGTGTCATAGCACAGCCCCTCGTTGCCGCCGACGCGCAGCTTCTTGCCCAGCCTCCACATCATCTCCTTGCCGAACGGTATCGGGCCCACCAGCCGGTTGCCGTCGACGCGGAGCTCGCTCGCCCTCTCCAGCCGCCGGAAGATCGCCGGTATTACGCCGGTGAACTGGTTATTGTCGAGCCGCAGCACCCGAAGCTCGACCAGCTCCCCGATGGACTCCGGGATCGTCCCGGCCAAGCCCATTCCGGAGAGCACCAGCGTGGTCAGCGCCTTGAGCCCAGTGAAGAAGCCGTCGGGCACCGTCGAGAACTGCATCCGGTTGTCGCATGAGGATCAGGGACCGCAGCGACGCCAGCCGGCTGAGCGCGGCCGGGATCGGGCCGGACAGCGCGTTATGGCTGAGGTCGAGCAGCATAAGTTCGGACAGCTCGCCGAGCGCGCCGGGGATCGTGCCGGTGAGGCGGTTCTCGCTGAGGTCGATCTTGAGCAGAGAGCGGCACTGGCCGAGGCTCCACGGCACGCCTCCCTGGAGCGCGTTGTGGCTGAGGTCCAGGATGCTGAGCCGCTGGAAGTCGAAGCGCGGCACCGGGCCGGCGAGACGGTTGTAGCTGAGGTCGAGCATCCGGAGGTGGGTCAGGGACTGGAGGGTGGGCGGGATGGCAGCGGTGAGCTGGTTGCCGTGGAGGTCGAGCACGCGCAGCGCCCTGAGGTTCCCGAGCTCCGCCGGGATGGAGCCGACGTGGCCGTTCTGGCGGAGCACGAGGGAGCGGAACGACGCGGGGCCGAGGCGGCCGAGCAGGGCCGCGATCGGCTGCGGGTTGCCCGTGAAGCAGCGGTAGAAGAAGAGGGAGCGGAGGTGCGGGAGCGCGAGCACGGCGGGGGAGAGCGTGGCGGTCGCCGCGTCGCAGGCCGGGAAGGCCGTGTCGTCGGAGAGCGCGCCGAAGGCCAGCGACACGACGTGGTAGACGTCGTGGCGGTCGGGCACGCACTCGATGCCGTGCCAGCGGCCCCGGCACACGTCCTGGATGCCCCACGCCCAGCCGTTGCCCGTGGCCGCCATCACCTCCTGCACGGCGCGCTGCTCCGCCGGGTCGGTGCGCGCCCGGTCCGAGAACCCCGGCTGCGGCGCGTCCACCAGCGCCGCTGCCGACGTGTCCGGCACCACCACCGTGAACTCGGCGCGGCAGCACGGCGGCGGCCGGACGCCTGCGGTCAACACCAACAGGACCATGATCGACGACCACGCAGGAAGCACCGAAGAAGCCATCGCAACAACGTGCCTAAAAGTTGCAGCCAGGCGCACGTACAGAAATGGCGCGCGCGGGTTTTATAGTGTCAGAGGGGCAGAGAGACGCGACGCAGAGTGAGCATTGAATTCAGAGCCGGGGGGACAGTAAATGCTGCTCACGGGATGGGGGAGAAGGGGAGTGAATGAACTGAGGATTTGCCTGCATTCAATTGGCTTCACGGGAAATCGGGACGAAACAATACTCTGCTTCCGTCATCAGTGGGATGGGACACCTCGCCATCGAGCGTTCCGGTGTCGCGTGCGATATCGGCTGCTCGATCCGTCGATCGTGTATTACTGTAAAATGTACTGTGTGGTTTGGCTGAAGAGGACCCAACGTTTTAGGTGCTGTTTAGTTCCCTTCCATTTTGTAAAATTTTTTAAGATTTTTCGTCACATCGAATCATTGGACGCATACATGAAGCATTAAATATAAATAAAAAATAAAACTAATTATACAGTTTAGACGAAATTCACGATACGAATCGTTTAAGTCTAATTAGACTATGATTAAACACTAATGGTCAAATAACAACGAAAGTGCTACAGTACCGTTTCCCAAAAAAATTCGCGAACTAAAAAAAAGGCCTTAGTTTAGCAGCTTTGCTTGATCCATGAGACCACGAGGGCTGTTGATTAGCTGATCCGACCTTGCAATCTGAAGTTGGTCTGACCAACACACGGAGATGATGCTGAGCCCTGAGCTCCGTGTCTTGACCAAATTGTCAGTTTCTATGGAGCATTTGTGCATGCTGGCTTCAAGAGGGCCAGGACGCCAAGACGTCGACTGAAACGGATTTGTACCGTTGGCGATCAAGCCAGTGAAACATACTCACTCTTGTCGACTGCGTTCATAGTGTCATACTGTCACCCTTGTCAGGCTGTCACTGTTTTGACGCTCTCAGGTCGACGGCGTTTCCCCCCCGTTTTTCGCATTGGCATTTGCCCAGCGTGTTGTTGAACTACTAATATTACGAGTGTAGGGACATTTACAAGGCGCGAATTACTCAAGGTTCAAAAAGAATTGCAGAATGCAAATTTCACTTCTCCAAGCTCTACAGAGTACAAACCCTGCTCCCCTGACTGGCTGCAGGCTCTCGTCAAGGGCCTAATTGTTGCGTAGGCTCAGTAACAAAGTCAAGCGGAGGTACAAATTTGCCAGCCCAAGGGCCTCCACGTGCGGTAGATTCACCGGTAGATTCACCAAAGTCCAAAGTGGGCTCAGTTACGGACACGATACAAGGCCCAAAGGCCTCCTGATCCAAAAGTGCGGTATCCCAATCCTGGAGTCCTAGCACGATTCATGGAAGTTTCTCAAAAAAAAAAAAAAAAAAGCACGACTTGGACTTGGAGCGAGATCTCTCATTTCAGTATCATACATACATACATACAGTATATGGTATGTACACAAGCACCTCATTAACTGGAAACTCGGCATGCTGCCAACGGACCAGTCAGCCTCTAACAAAATTCAGTAATCCACAACCTAACCTTGTGCTGGGGCTCTGTACCTGAGCTGAAGCAGTGAAGCTTGTCACATTCAGCCTATCGGCAACCTGAAGTCACGCTCGACGAATGACAGGAACAATCACCAAGCTCTTCAGGTTTGACTCAGCTCTCTCAGCTAGATCGCAGAAAGCAAACGTGCCGAGAGAGATAGAGAAACGCATACATACATCCAATTGCATAATCCGAGAATCAAATCAAACAAAGTGCCAGAATATGCGCAGGAGGAAACTGCAGTCACCGGCGGCGCATGCTGCAAGTTGAGGGGGCTTGAGAGTGAATATCTCCATGAACGGACAATCACACAACCGAAGCGTCCTGCGAGGTCCTTGAGCCTGTACCGCGCCGACGGGAGGTCGCCATCTCCATCTTGGAGCCGCCCGCCACAACGCTACCAGTCACGCGCAAACAATCAGAACACACTACCTGAACCGGTCGATGCGCGCGAGGTTTCCACAGGAATTCGGCTGTTTCAACGCACTGGGCGGTGTCGCGGCGCATGAAAGCCAGTGGACAGTCCAGTCACGGCCATCTCTCTCGCGTCTCGGTGGTGGCGTGCTCGCTGCTAGTGACGTCTCGAAAGGCATGGCATGTATGGAGCATGCTGCTGCGTGCGTGCTGTTGATTCTGCTCTGTGTGTGTGTGGCTGTCGGTCACTGTCCGTTTCTTGGCAGAACAGAAGAAAGAAACCCGCCAAAGTCAGCAAAACACTTGCGCCATGTTCGCTTGGCTTATGAGCGAATAGGGCATTGATCTCCAGTGATCCACTCATGCATGGGCCAAGCTAGCCTCGCAGAACGGCAAAAGCAGTGCGCGGAGTGCCCCACAGTTGAAGGTCCAAATCTTTAAAGGCCAGAACATGTTCATGCATGGTTTATTCTTACTTAAGTTCACACCACTTGCATATATATATATATATATATATATATATATATATATATATATATATATATATATATATATATATATATATATATATATATATATATATATGGAGAGGCTATTCAGTAGCCGGCTACAAAATAAGTTATTCTGTAGCCACCTCCATTTACTATAATTTTATATACTAATTTACCATAATGTCAATACATATTTACGATAGTTGGGTGACTATAACACATGGGGATATTTACCATAACGTTATATTAAACCACTTAGTAAGGAGTTACTATAATCTCATAAATTAACATAGTAATTATCATAACTCAAAGTGGTTACAGAATAAGTTATTCTGTAGCCAGCTGCAGGATAGTAGTTCTATATATATATATATATATATATATATGTCCGTAGATTTACAAACTAATTAATCAATCTACTACTAGTAGTAGTAGTGTTTTTCCTCATGCTATATCCTCATCACCACTAAAATGCTCCAAGGATACCCTTCGTATGTCCGATCATTCCATCCACTGCACGCCGACCAACTGCTGCATCAGCTTTAGGCTGATCGATGCGTGCGTGCCTGCGCACTTGCTCACCGGCGACGACCTCTCCTTCTCCTTCGTAACAGAATCCAAAAAAAACCCCCCGCTATGTACAGCTAGCTAAGGGATCTAGCAGCTATCAATGAGAGTTGAGACCGCGAGCAGTCGGCTCCTAGTTGGCTTGAGCCGCTAGTCACGGCTCGGCTCGGGATTTGGCGGTCACGGACGGGTCGGTCTCGGTGTCGCCGGAGTCGGACTGCGCCGCCGTCTTGGAATTGGAGAGGGAGAAGACGAGCTCCTTCATGTCGGAGCTGGACGAGCGGAAGTGCGCCAGGATCTTGCTGAACTTGGGCTTCTTCCTGGTGATGGCGATGGACACGTCGTTGGGGAAGAGGTCCCTGAGCACGAAGGCGTGGAACACCGTGGTCACCAGCAGCCCGGCGACGGTGACGGTGGAGATCCCCGACAGCCCGATGGAGAGCGCCCGGGTCAGCACGTTGGTCACCTCCGTCGCGTACGTGATGGTCGCCACGGACGCGCCGGTCATCGGGAATGTGTACGCCCACCACGCCAGCGAGAAGCGGAAACCCCGGAAGAAGTTGATGCGCACCGCCTGGGATAGTGGGATATCATCAACATATCAACGGGCGGCAACAGAGGCAAATGTGCTAGGTACGTGGTGGATGCGTCATGAACCGGAGTACGACACGTACCAGTGACATGTAGAGGAAGAGCGCGATGAAGTAGGCGATCCGGGCGCCGGTGTCGAACTGGCCGTTGATCTTGGCCCACGCCATGGACGCCACGCTGGGGGCGGCGATGAAGAGGAAGAACACGGGGTGGAGCTCCTTGGGGAGCGTCACATTGGTGGGGAGCCGCTGGTAGAGCGTCACGAAGAGCACCATGTAGTGCGCCAGCCCGACGGCGAAGAAGAAGATGGGGCCCTCGCGGAGGCCCATCTTGGCGCCAAGCAGCGCGCCCACGAAGTTGCCGACGATGGAGAGGTGGTTGGACGGGTTGGCCACCTTGGACAGCCGGCGCTGCCCGCCGGAGATCCACTGCCCGTAGATCTTGAGCTCCAGGCAGAAGATGGGCGCCATCACCGCGTACCACACGCCGTGGTGCATCTCCGCCACCAGCCGCGGCGCGCCCAGCACCAGGAACAGGCACGCGATCCACGGCGCGAAGAAGAAGTTGGCTCGGACCGGGTGGTAGAACTCGCGCCGCACCGCCTCGAAGTAGAACACCACCTTGAGCAGGTAGATGACGGATACCAGCAGCATCAGCGCCAGCGCCGCGTACCACAGCACGTGGTTCACCACGGGGCTCACGTGCAGGAACGCCATCGGCGGCGCCGACGCCAGCGTCTTCCACAGGATGGACTGGCTGCTCACGCCCAGGCACATACCGAACGCGCTGATCGGGAACCGCAGCAGGAATGGCCACTTCTCGTCTTTCGGCAGCACCGGCACCTCCGTGGCCTGCAACACACGACGAAAGCTCGCGTCGCTCAGATCTTTTGTCAAGCTTGAAGCTTGTGTTACTTGTGTATCAAAATGAACGAAAAAGAAAAGGGCTGCTTACCCTTAGCGTGTCGAGCTCGGGGCCTTCCAAGGCGTCGAAGTAGCGGTCAGCGGCGGGGACCTGGTCGGTCTCCTCCTCGGAGATCTTCGAGTCCGGGGATATGCCGTCGACGGGCTCCTGCCGGCGGCCGCGCAGGTTGGACAGCTGCCGCTCGAGGCGGCCCGAGAAGGTCTTGAACGGGTCGAACCGCTTGTCGCGCGTGCTGCTGCTGTCGCACCGCCGTGCCTCGTCGACGGCGTTCTTGGACGACGGGTGCAGGTTCAGGATGGGCTGCGAGTGGAACCGCGTCTGCTTGATCAGCCGCGGCGAGTGCGCCTCCGCCACCTGCTGCTCCTCCACCGCCACCGGGTGGTGGTGGACGTCGTCGGCCGGAGCCGCGCGCGCGTGATCCGCGCACATGAACTGCGATAGGTGGAACCCCGACGGCGACGCCGGCATGCTGAGCGAGACGGAGTACGGGACGCGCGCGTCGTCGTCGTAGGCTCTCGCCGGCGCAGCAGGGATGCTGATGACAATATCCTTGGTGGTTCCCGAGCGGCCCTGCAGCTCCTCCACCTTGTCATCCAGCTCGTCCAGGGAGACGGTGGCGTCGGCGTCCGCGCCGACGCAGTCGAAGCCCGCGATGGTCTGGGTCGGAACCTTGATCAGGAGCGCCGGGAGCGCGTCGTCTTCTCTCGACGACAGCTCGGTGTTCAGCCCGGCCATCTGCACGTCCTTGCTGCCGATGAACTCCATCGTCGTACCGAAACTCAAGGCACCTGCAGCACACACACAAACACCATTCATGAGATGCATGTCTAGCAATCACACACGACAGGTGCATGTGTCGTCAAATCCAAGAATAATAGCGGGAGAAAGAAGAAGAAAGAACATCAAGCTAGTATCGCAATACCAGATCCACCAATTCGGCCAAAGCACGGCTCGGCAATCCCGTACGGCGATGCTTGCCATATCTACGGTTCGATCGATCGATCTAGTTAGTCTAGTACGAAACTCACTCCTAGCGGTGCTCACCTTGTTGTTTTTCACTAGGTAAAATTCCAGCGGTTTCTGGACTCTAGTAATGAGCAAGCAACCGGGGTTGGGTTCCCTACGAGCGAAGCAGGCCGCTGCAAGAGAAACTGCAGCTCGGCGGGGCTCGAGGGCGGCCGGTTTTATAGGAGGCAAGGCAGGCGGGCACTCCTTTTCGGCGCGGAGAGGAGACGAGACGAGACCGCGCCGACCGGGGCTTTTGTCACGCTTTTCCAAATTTCCCGCAAGCGAATTCGCGCCCTAGTCCGTCCATGCATGCCAGCTAGCGGCGACCGAGGGGGGGGGGGGGGGGGGGGGAGGGGGTGCGTGTTCCCGAAGGTTCAGTGTTCTCGCCAACCAGAGGCGTCGCCATCTGGTGTTGAATATTACAAAATTTCATCACACATTTCTTGTCAAAATTGGACACTACCTTCCCGGCGCTTAGATAGACGCAAAAGATCAAATTGGTCTCCGATGTCACAGTACTGTGACTTTGTGAGCAGTGGCCGTAAAAGAGCCAGCGACATGCTCCGCTTGGCCCAAACAGAGGCCGGCAGAGGGGCGTACGGGCGGCGAGGGAGCCGTTCAGCGAATTCCTTGTGCCGGATGGCCGGATGCGACGCGTTTGGGTTGACCTCCGTGGTGTCTAGAACTCTAGATCAATCAAGATATGATTGCCCTTTAGGGACAGCGCAATGGACCATATGATGTTGATTCCTGTGGCCTGTCAGCATGTTCGTTTGGCCAGTTCGTATCGTTGCTGGTTCGTGAAGAAGTACTGCTGGCTGGTTCGTGTGAGAGAAAAATACTGTTCCAGCTATAAATTTACGATCGTTTACGACAAGCCACAGCCAAGCAAACAGGCTGTGTGTGGGTGGGGCTTCGTCTCCAACTGGATGAATAGCTTTTCCAGTCCGCAAAAGATCAATCCCGAGAGGTAGACAGGAGGGGAAAAATATGGCTGGCTCGGAACGGACTCGTGCAGAACCCGAACAAGTACAATCACGGACAACTATTTTTCCCCTGGCCTGACCTGACCTGCCCTGCCCCGCATCAACCTTTTGTATCAACGCAGACAAACACGAAGTGACGTCCATGGGATCGATGCGTCACGACGTGTAGGTGGTTTTGTACGCTTCTCCTGGCCGCCTCCTCTGTTGCAGGAGTCGCAGTCTCCAAGGATTGTTAAACGCTGTGGCTATAGCAGTGAGTATCCTAGTGCACACAAACCAGTAAACCTACAGGCAGAGGCTATACAGGGGGCACGTCGCCGTCCACCGCGGCGAGGCAGCGACTGACGTGTGCCTGTCCAGTGTCCACTGACGGATTGGACCGCCCCCAGGTGTGACCCGCACAATCTTGCCTGGACTCGATGCCAGCCACACCCCACAGGCATGGAATTGGAATGCTAGCTATCTATTCCGTCCGTGTTCATGCGTACGCTAGCTCCTATACAGCCATGAAGCCATGCAACAACGCACGCACGGAACTCGCCAGGACAGCCGTGAGGATGCTAAGGCTGTGTTTGGTTGAGCCGTGGCTGTGGGCATTGGCGGAGCCAAGATGAGCACCTCGGGAGGCTAATCAATAGAGATTTAGAACAAATATCGAAGATTAATGGTGAAATTATGTTTTTTTCTACAGTAAATACAAAGCAAAATCACTCTCACGGGGGACTGCCCCCTCCCCCCCCGGTTGGATCCGCCACTGGCTGTGGGCTGTGAATTGTAGAAAAGCTGAAAGTTGTTTGGTTAAACAAGTATAAAATATACTTTTTATCTTTATCTTTCTTGAAACAACTATAGAAGAGCTTTTTATTCCACCAATTTCGAAAAGCAGGGTCAAACCAGCTTTCAAAAATATACTACAGAAAAGCAGCTGCTTCTAAAAAAACAGCCCCTTTAATAGGGTTTTTGGCTTTTGGAGCAAAAAGCCAAAGCAAAAAACCCAACCAAACAGATCCTAAGATCCCCTCTAAAGTTTCTACGGATGGACATGGACTTGTCTCTGCAATCCTGCATGCATACTGCTCCTTTTCTCTAGCGAAAACTCAAACCGATTGAACACATGCCATGTTACCACGCAGAAATTACACACGCGCGCGGACAGATGCATGCTCATCCCCAACAATACCTTGGTGTTTCAGGTCATCAGTTGAGCAGCGTCGCTCCACGGTGGCCTCGCTCGAGGTCCCAAGCTGGACGTGGTCGGCAGGGGAACGAAGTGGAGTAGAAGCCACGAGAGATATGATGAGAGGGAGATCTACCACTAGCAGCAGCCAGCAAACCTTAGCTTGCTAGCACCGGCCGGGTGGATGGAACTATGCAAGGAAGCTAGTAGGAATGAGCTGCTAATGACCTTGCCTGGAGAGTAGGAGTATATATAGACGGCAAGCAGGCCAAGGCCGAGTGCTGTGTTCCTTTTTTTTTTTCTTAAAAGAAAAACGGAACATGGGATTCGACGGAAATGGCTCCGCTGTCCGTGGGCCATGGAATGGAGGACAGGGGTGGAACTCGCTGGGAAATAGTACTACTTCTACCGTGCCAGAAAGGTGGCGAGTCAAACAAACCGCGCTCTGGGTCTTCTTCCTCCACGGGCCCCCTGCCACTGCCAGGGTGTGGCCGGGTCCGGGTCCGGGTCCGGGTCCCGCTTCCAGCCACCCACCCTCCACCATCACCTTGACCAGCGGCGCAAACCAAAGGAAGGTTCAGCCCGCGCGAAAAAGCCACGTGTTTTCTGCTTTCCTGCGGCAGTGTTGGCAGTGGTACGGGATACGGTACGGAGTGCTAGGGCCGGGAGACTCTATGAGTGCAGAGTTGAAAATACCAGCTAGCGCCCAGTGCCGGTCCTGACATTTTTAGGGCCTAGAGCAAAACTAGATCTCAGGGCCCTTTAGTATAAACATCAAAATGATATATTAATATTACTAAACACATGTATAAACGGAATATTACCTATAAACAGTTAAAGAGTATCAAATGCAATATTCATATCAAATAAATCATAATATTAAATTACTTTAAAATTTTCTTCAATGTCTTCTACATGGTTGATTATCTACATTAATAGCAATTATATCTAATTCGTATGGATTTCTTGATGTGCTTATATGACTTTTAAAGAATTTATCATTTGATACTCTCTATGACTGCAACAATTCATCGACTTGTTTTCTCTTTATTTTCTCACTGTCGAAATTTGGTATGAATAAACTAATTGCAATTGGAAGAAAAGAAATGATGCTGAAATTTTAAAGAGAGAAATGAAACGATTACTAATGCAATTGGAAAGGCAAAAGCTCTCAGTTTATACATGCATTCTTCTTCCTCGTTGAGGGGCCGTTTGCCAGGCCCAAATGGCCAATTGACAATGAATTATAACTAATAACTACTCGCTCCGTCCTTAAATGTCTGTCGTTTTCGCTTCTCGAGAAACAATTTTGACAAATTATATATTAAAAAAATATTAATATTTATAGTACATAATTAGTATCATTGATAGATATTTGAATCTAGTTTTTTAATAAATTTATTTGGAGATACAAATGTTGCACGTATTTTCTATAAATCGAGTCAAACTTATCGGCACACAAATCATGGCGACACACGTTTAGAGACAGAGGGAGTAGTAGCTAGCTTCCTACGGCCTGTTCGGCAGGACTGAAAAATACTGTTCCGGTAGATTGCTGTGAGAGAAAAATACTGTTCTTGCAGGACGTGAACAGTGATTTCGTGAGAGACAAAACAAGCCAGCCGGCTGGTAACCAGCCAGCCGAACGGCCTCCTAGGTGCTACAACAAATATATACTAGTAACTAATAATACATACATATACATACTATATACCAAGTATATTGCTACCTACATCACTACATGCACTAGTATCGGAGGCCCCTTGGTCCCAGGGGGCCTAGAGCGGCTGCCCCGCTCGCCCCCCTCCAGGGCCGGGCCTGCTAGCGCCACGAATTCATAGGAGAGATTTGGTTCATTTACCGTGTGTTTGATTGTGAGTTGGAGTGGGATATCCCGTGTTGAACCCGGATGGTCTGCTGTTTGGTTGAGGAGCCATGTACGTTTGGGTCGAACCCAGGAGAGAATATATCTTCAGATGCGGGTTGGAACGATCCCCTCAATTCGAGCGGACGAGCTCAACCCAGGTCGATGCCATGGACCTGCGTCTCCTTCTCCCTCCCTTAGTCGCGACCTCTCTCGTCCCCGGTACTCGCGGCCCCAGCGGATACGCTCCTCCGGCGTTCGGATCTGGGCGAGCAGTAGCCATGGCAGGCGAGCTCGGGCACGGGGCGGTGGCGGCCATGGTAGGCGAGCTCGAGCTCGGGTCGGTGGCCGCCATGGCAGGCGAGCTCGGGCTAGGGGCGATGGAGGCCATGGTGAGCGAGCTCGGGCTCAGGGCGGTGGCAGCCATGGCGAGCGAGCTCAGGCTCAGGGCGGTGGCGAGCGAGCTCGGGACGGTGGCTGCCATGGTGGGCTAGCATTGGCTCGGGGAGTTGGCGGCAGCTGGTGATGTGCTCGGGGACGCAGGCTCGGGGCGGTGGCGGTGGCAGCTATGGGCAGGCTTAGTGATGTGTTCTGGCGTGGCCCAGGGAAGAGGATAACGTGATGGGAATAAAAAAGAAAATTAAGAGGGTGACAGATGGGCCCCACTAATGGCTAATGTTAACGGTGTCAAAATGTCATCATTCCATACCTCTCGACCCTTCCAACCAAACAAAAAAACTAGTTGAACCCACCCCTCTAACCAAACACGAGATGGGTTCATCCCATTCCAGAAAACTAGGTTGGATCCAACTCAACCCACTTGGTTCCCAAACCAAACACACGGTTACAAGTCCACAGTACATAAAGAGAATTGTTTTCCCACTATATACCCACGGGTTTATTTTCTTTTCTAACAGTCCCATATTGGCGGTATCTACCGGAAGGAAAATCGGGGTCTTCACGAGAGCGATGTGAAGGAGGTGAGCCCTATTTCTTTGGAACGTTTTGAAAAACCATGAACATTAGATTCGGTAGGCTGCATTATTTTCCAGTTTGTGATCGTAGACAAGTAAGCGTATTTTTTTTCTAAGATCATATATATATATATATATATATATATATATATATAGGGAGATGCTATTCAGCAGCCGGCTACAAAATAAGTTATTCTGTAGCCACCTCTATTTACCATAATTTTATATACTAATTTACCATAATGTCAATACATATTTACGATAGTTGGGTTACTATAACACATGGGAATATTTACCATAACGTTATAGTAAACCACTTAGTAAGGAGTTACTGTAAATCTCGTAAATTAACATAGTAATTATCGTAACTCAAAGTGGCTACAGAATAAGTTATTCTGCAGCCAGCTATAGGATAGTAGTTCTATATATATATATATATATATATATATATATATATATATATATATATATATATATATATATTGAAAAGGGACAGAATGTCAACAAAAGCGACAGAATGTGCACGGGCCTATGCGCCTATGGTGATAGATTCAAAAGTAGTGGCCGGTTAAGCATGCCGTACGTTCCGTGACACTAGCTAGGGTGTAAAAACTTGAAGATGATAGGTGAAATGAGTGGATTGACCGTGTGAGGACCGTGATCAAACTTATCTCTTTCCTCTTAAGTAGTGTTATAAGAAATTAAACAGGTTTCGACTTCGAGACACGTCGAATCTTTTGGTGCACTTAGATAGAGAAACTCCTGATCACCTTTTGAGGAAATAAGCAGGTTTTATCTTCTTTTTTTAACAGGGGCTCTAGCTAGAGCTTTCAGTTATTTCTTCTTTTTTTTTTTAAAAAAAAAGAGCTTTCTAGTTCACGCCACATATTCCTCTTGGATACGGAGCATGGGCCTTAATACGCTATACAAGTACGCTCATACACTGATCCCATGTCAAATTGGCAATGAACACCGAAGCATTTCTAATACATTATATTATTCCAATAATTCCTTAAACCAGGACGACTAGCTTAGTACGTGCTACGTACAACGTACTTGCTGCTACTGCTAGGTAGCTACGTACACACTGCCATTGCCCATGATCAGTCAGAACTCAAAAGCATATCTATATATTATTATTCCGATAATTCCTACCACTAGTTTGAATGATGCATGGACAGTTAAATTCACTGTTTCAAGAGAATCGATCTCGGAATTTCCAGCGCAATCATGCATGCTTTCTTTTCTACGAGCTGAGCTAGCTAGGAGCTTCCAGGAACGAATTTCCAGCAATTTTCTTTCCCCACCAAATTCGAATCTTGAATATGCCGAAGAAGGAATTAAACCATGCATGCATGGTTGTCTGGAAGACCGGCTGCGCCTGCGCGCAGTCGGTTGTTGGCATCTGAACCAATTACTTATGTGTACTGAGTTCTCGGAATCGATCGATGCTAACATAATGCACTGACAAGGAATAGGGGAATAACTAAACTGAATAAAATCAGCAACACCGCGCGCCAATAGTGATCAAAATATGTATGTAATCTATCGAAAAATAGGAGATTGATTATAGATAGATGCCCTGCTAGTCATCCATCTTGAGAAGAAACAGTGGCTCTGTGTACTTGGTGGCTAACCAACATATATATAAAAAATGCTTTAAACATTTTGGAACATGAAAGCTACTGGTGCGTGTTCGGAAGCTAGCCGTGTTAGAATAAGATCTTGCCAGTCACCACTCACCAGGGAAATGTATGAGACCAAATAAACTAAATCCATCGGAAAGCGATACATAAGCTCTCTAGAAAAATCTAAATACTATATGAACGGAGGACTACATCCATTTGATTTTCGTTTGAATTTGATGGCAAAAGTAGCCCTCCGACCAACCACACGCAAACAATTTGTTTGACCACAAGGTTGAAAACAAAACAGACCGTATATAAAGACAAGAGAGCGGAACGCTAGGCATCATGATGCATGAAAGAGTCAGGCCCAATAAGGAAATTTAAGATAATTCCAGTCTTCGACAATGTGGTGATCGAGCACATGCGTAGGATTTCAAAAAAAAAAAAAACCAAGGAACGAATATGCATGCATGCAATTTTTAGAAAAGCTAAATATGTAGATTAAATATTGTTGCCTGGTGGCTATTTTAACCGACAAAGAGCACATGGGACCAATTAGCCTCGTATACGCGTAGTACTTACCCTGTCTTTCTACTTTCTAGCATCTTTAATTTTTCACTTTCGGTTCCAACGAGCAAGTAAACTACTGCTACATGCAGATTTCTAATTAATTGAAAAACTGTCATCACACACATGAGCAAATAGAGTGACCCAGCAGCACATCTGCCATCACTGTCTCTGTCAGTGCTACTGTCATGGAAGTAGACCTGGAATTAAGATCTCCCCCCGACTGAGTAAACCAGGAAGATTTAGCATATGCAAATCTCAGCTGGATACCTTCCATCGTTCTATGTTTATTCAAACTCATGTTACACGATTGAAAGTTACCATTTTGGTGTGCCAAATATCAACGTCGTCATAGATAAACTTAACAGAATGAATACTAAAGGATAAGCGCACTTCGCTACACTGATTTTATCCTTGCACGTGTTTTCATTGTTTGGGTGGTAGATGTTATCATGCATGCTACTCCCTCTATACAGAAAGATAGTTGCCTAGGGTATTGTATAGGTCAAACGTTTTTAAGTTTGAATAAATTTGTAAAAAATATTAACAATATTTGTATCTTCAAATGAGCTTATTATGAAAATATATTCAACTATTAATCTTATAATATTTGTTATACATAATAAATATTAATTGTCTTTTTTTAACTAATATTAATTGTCTCTTATATGTATTTGGTCAAAGTTAAAAATGTCTGATTCCTCGGATATTTTTTATAGGACGGAAGGAGTAACTAATAGGAAATAGTATTTATCTTTAGTGATCATTTGTTAGAAATTTTAGTTAGCTAAAGTGTTGGAGCAATTTGAGCTCAAGAAATAGTTTATGATATTGCTAGTATCAAAATCTTGTACGCTAAAATTGTCCTTAGCGAAACGAGCGAGAGGCTTTTTGCTTTGGCTGCCAGCACAGCGCGAGGGCCACATAATTATTGAAGAAGTCATCGTGCAACACACGCTAGGAGGCCGCGGAATCACCCGCCGTCATAGATTTTAATATAGGGTTATCTGAATGAGTGCCATTGTAATTTTTGAAGTTTGAAAAAGTACCATTACTATTTACCTATTATGAAGGGCGCCGTTATAATTCTTCCTCTCATTGACAAATGTCACGCTATACGTCTTTGGGGCCCTTGGGCCCACCTACAGCATATGGGGAATTCAAGTATTTTCATATGGACGATATTACCCTCAACTACTTCCCTCATCCTAGTCACTGACGTGTAGGCCCCACTCATCATCCCCTTCCTCTGCTCGTACCAATGGTGGTTCTCCTTCCCGTCCACGCCGCCCTGCCTCCTCGGTCTCACCTCCGTGCTTGCCGATGACCAGGAACCAGCAGGCTCCCCAGCAGCTGAGGCACCTGCACGCTCGACTGCCACAGCTGCGCGTGGCCATCGGCGCGCCCGAACACCGAGCACGAGTTCTGCACGGACATGGACACAGACAGTGCCGCTGCGACGGCGCTCGCCGCTAGGACTAGGAGCGTGGATGTGAGGTCGAGGCGGGGTGGCGCCGATGAGGAGGTGAGCTCCGTGAAAATTGCAGTCGGGACCTCGCTGGAGCTCCTGCGCAGCCATGGCGGGGCGGAGCTCCCACGCGACCATGTTGGGGCGGAGCTCCAGGTGCACGTGCGCCGACACCTAAGGGAGGTCGTGGTGGATCATGGGGGCGTGCTTGGGCCGGGATTGTGGCGGCGCTCGCAGAATGGCAGCGGCTGGCCGGAGCTCTGCTGCTGCTCGGCGGCGCTTCGCGCGAGCTCGGAGAGAGAGAGAGAGAGAGAGAGAGAGAGAGAGAGAGAGAGAGAGAACCAAAAAGAAGCTGCTCGCCTGCGACGCGCTGCCATCCTTCGCCCACTCTCAGGCTCGCGCCTGCGTGCTGCTGCGCCACCACCGGACGAGAAGGCAGCCGCGCCATGGCCGGCGAACGCGCGAGCAGGCCGCCGCGATGCTGCTGGGCAAGCGTGCGAGCGAGCTACCGAGCCACCGCCGGTCTCGCGCGCAGGGGCCGTGGGGCTGCTGTCGCGCAGATGGTGGTCGACCTCGCCCCCGGCTAGCCATGGCAACGGCGAGCGCGTGCGCCTGGAGCTCCGCTCCGCCATGGCCGCGCGAAGGTGAGCATGGCCTACATGAGCACGCCTCGGAGCGCACCGACGCTGGCCCCGGCATGGGTACGGGCACGCCGGCGGCGCCGGTGAGGAGGCAGGCAAGCAGCTGGCTTGAATGTGCAGCCCCTTGCGACGGCCATTATTGGTAAGAGAAGGAGAGGAAGGGGATGACAAGTGGGGTCGACGCGTCAGTGACTGCAAGGAGGGGAGTAGCTGAGGGCAATATCGTCTAGACGAAAATACCAGTATGTCTGGTACGTCTGCAGGTGGGGTCCAAGCCTTTCCCAAACGTACACTGTGGCGTATTTGAATGAATCAAAAAATTGTAATGGCATCATTCAAAATAGGTGAACAGTAATGGTATTTCTCCAAACTTTTAAAATTGCAATGGCACCAATAAAAAATACCCAATATACCGCCACAATAACAAAGAGCATGCTCCTATGTGATATACTAGATATGTGATATGCTCCTTTTGCCACAATAACAACGTTAGTCGAACCATAAGGGTTTTGTTCAGTCTGGAAAAAAAATACAATTCTAACATAGTATCAAGTCAAAGTCAAACCATCTATAAAAAAGTATTTATGAGATATACTCTTTCGTTCTAAATTATATGTAAGAAGTTGTGGTTTTTTCTAGACACGTAACTTTTGCTATGTATTTAAATATACACTATGTCTAGATACATAATAAAATAATGTATTTAAAAAAATTTAAAACGTTTTATAATTTAGAACGGAAGGAGTGCTTCATGAGTATTATTAGATTTGCCATATATGTATACATACTTTTATAATATACCTGTCGCTCTTTTTTCTATAAATCTGATCAAACTAGAGATAGTTTGACTAAGCTATAGTATAAGTAGGTTCTTTACCGGCGAGATGTATGCTACTCTTTTATCCCAAATTAGGGAAATTAAGCCCATCTTTTGTATTTTTGGATAACTTTGGTAACTCCATCTGTCACAATCAATCTGGCGCACTCAGGTGACAACTATCCCCTGCCTTTGGCGCAACCAGAGTGCGTCCAAGCAATTCGTGTGTCAGCATACTCCTGTGTCAACTATCCCGGTTCGTTTGGTTGATAAGCCATGACTAAAAATACTGTTGACTGATTTGTTACGAGAGAAAAATATTATTTGTTAACTGAAAAAGTACAACTTATAAGCGAACGGGACGTATCTGAACATGTGAACCATGACTACCCGGCACATTCAGTGTACAACTGTGCATATGTATCACCTTAGCCTAGTACTAATATAGTACAGTACTGCAGTGCAGAACACGAGACGTATCTATCGGCGGCGCTCCTTAGTTGCGGACAGCTAATAAACACAAACACGCGATCATCATCAGTAACTTACTTAATCACACGGCCGGGTACCTGCCGTACGTACGACGCACTTAACTAAGCGTCAGGTCGATCAAGTGCTTACCGAAATTAATAAACCCAACCGATCGACCTCAGCTGGAGCGAACTAGACTCCTTTAATTTGTTTGGAGAAGATACGTACACAGCTCGACCAAACTCCTTTAATTTATTTGGAGAAGAAGAAACACGTACACAATCCTACAATGGCACGTCACTAAGGCCCTGTTCGCTTGTGTAAATCCATACTCATACATTTTAGCTTGTTTTTTTAGTCGAAACAATGTTTTTCTCTCACAATAAATCAACCATATATATATATACACACACACATATACACGTGCTATTCTGCCCTAGGTGTATGTTCAGTAGTCGTGTTTCAGTATTATTCAGTATTTCATGGTGCTGGGTGTAGTACCGAGTGATACTGAAGACGGTTCAGTACTATTCCGTATATTTTTTTTTATCAGTTTTGACTTGCGGTACTAGGGCGTAGAATAGCGCTGCGGAGGAGCATGTATAAACAAACAAAGCAGTACGAATCACGGCAAAATCTGGTGGAAGGAAGAAAGGGGTGCATATGGCGTGCGTACATACCTGATACCTGGCCAGGTCAGCCTGCTAGTAGCCGCAGTAGTAGTACCTGCCTCGCTAGCCTCCAAGCTCGGCCGCCGCGCGCTGGTAGCTTGGCGTACGTTCTGTTGGTTCCAGCAAGTCCAAGCTAGCGCGGCCCAGCCCGCCGCGGGAGGAGCTGCGGTACGTTGCCGCGGCCGCGGCGTGCGGAAACGGCGCCGGAGAATGTGTGTGGTCAAATCAAATATATTGTTATGAGCGAGGAACACAAGATCGCGGGATATCCGGACGGCCGGGCCAGCCGGCGGTTCCGGGCTGCGCGAGGGAGCGTTCGCGGCTGCCGCTGCCGCTGCTGGCGGCGGTTGGTTGGTGGTGGAGCTGGGGCGAGCAACAGGCAACGCAGCAAGTTGATGGCGGTGTGGCTAGTACTCCTAGCTAGCTAGCTAGTGCGTCTGCCACTCTCACGCCTCGGCAGCCATGAGCCCGCAGGCGCTTTTTATAGGGAACGAATAACAGGAGAGCCTCATGTATGCAGGTACATGGGCAATGGGCAATGGGCAATGGGCAATGATGACAGAGCTAGCAAGGATTTTTTAGGTCACGCACGATCGATGGGCACGCCGGGCCGGCGACGAGGTGTACGTGCGCGCGCGCGACATGGGCGAGTGCTCTGCTACGGGGTCACGACGTCAGCGCGGGCGGGCGAGTGGTGGCCGCCACATGCGCGTGTGTGTATCTTTGTCAGCGGCCTGCAGTGTGCCTGGCCGCCGGGTCCTCCTCGTTCGTGAGCGCCAAGTAGGATAGTAGGAAGGATCTAGACCCCGCCGGCCGGCTAGGTCGCGCGCCGGGGGAAAAAGAGGGCTTGGTTGGTTGTTGTTGGTTTAATTTTCTTTTTCGTCGTACGTTCGGCTAGGACCGTGCCAGTAAAAAGTTTTAATTTGTGAGCGGTCGTTGTGCCTCCGGGCCAGAGAATTTTTCTCCTGACGCGCGACGTCGACGAGAGAAAAAAAAGGCTATTTCCTGGGCGAGAGGAAGCAATGAGCGCAGGGACATGCACCAAAAGGCGCCACTAGGCGCTTGTGTTTGGTGCGACGACGCGGCGGTGGTCACCAAGGACCCCCAGCCCGTTAGTGCCTCTGCTCCGACCCGGCAAACACATGCACACCAAAATGGATCCAACCATCTATCGACACACAGTCACAGAACATGCAAGTTTGACACGGTCGCTTCACACCACACAAATTAAAGGAACCGGCCCTCTACTCGAGTAGTGCATTGCTCTTTCTACCTGACAAATCGCATTCTCTCATCAGCTGATGCACTCTCTTTCTTCTATCTTTAACAGTGTGAAAATGCGCTCTGCTTTGCAGGCTGAAGGTGCAAGCTCGACCTTTTCCAACAGACCACTGGCTAGCTCTTTCTACCTGACAAATCTGCATGATGCGTTCGACTCGATGCTCGCCGGACGACCGATCCGCAGACTCGCAAGTCGCGACCGTACCGACGCACTCGACTGCACCTTTCCGACAGCTCATCGCTAGCTTCTTGTTGCTCTGGTCGCAATTCTTGGACCTGTCTGACGAGCCGCCTCGCGCCCTCAGCTCGCGCCAACGAACGATTACTCTACCAGGCCAGGAGATCTCGCGACCGATGGCGCGCTGCTGCATGCCGCACTCCACAACCACAAGAGCCGTCCGAGTCCGACTCCACCGCGTCGTCGTCGTCGTCGTCGTCGTCGCACTTGCACCCGAGTACCCGACCCGACCCGTGAAGGAAGGAAGGCGGCAGCTAGTGGCGGCGGTATCTGCCTCTGTATCGCCCAACACCAACAGTCCAACACTGTGTCGATCTTTGCATGCGCAGCTAGCGCCTGATGGTCGGATGATTGGATGGCGTCGCATTGGCATTGCGTTGCGCGACAACTGGTTCCAGGGGCATCCATCCAAAGCCGGTAAAGCTACTACTAGCGTCCAGCGGCGAGATATTCATCTTCCCAAGTGGGCGACCCAATACGTTCTTCAACCAGACATGTACCGAAACAGACCGAAAGATCAAAGGCCAGCCAGACAGTTACTTAATGCCTATTCTATAGGAACAACATGGCAACTGGATTAGTATTAATTACTCCTAAGTTACTATGCTAACCCTTTTTAGGAGTTACTAGTAATATTAATTGTGATATTGTACGAATACTGCACATCCTTTTGCTATCATCACACAAGAGTATTGTTTATTTAGTCACACAGTACATGACTATTCTATCCGAAGAACATCGCATCTGGGGTTAATTACTCCTAACCATGCTAACCCTTTTAATTTGGAAATGGAGATCCGATGGATACATTAAAGAAACCGTGCTAAACACTAAAGGGAAACGTGTGCATGCATATCATATCCTGCCATGGGTCGATCCATAGCGATCGGAAGAGCCACCATAGGGCCGGGCGAGCTTGGTGATCGATATGATGATGTTAGCTAGAAGCCTCTTTTCGATCGAGCTGCTGTTAATGCGAATGTTCGGTACCATGCATAAGCGGGTGACCATTGACGCATGCATGCACATATACTACTATGTCTGCACCGAACGTTCTGACCGGCCTATCTGATACGGTACCTGATCTTATCAGGTAATTAAGTAGCTGGATGCATCTAGCGCTTTTCATTCAGCCCCGATCCCGGCCTCAATCTGGTGGAGACGAAACGGATATGCATGTATATGCCGTTCTGCGTTTTGGCCTACCATGCTGCATGACGCCTGCTGCCGGGAAAGTACGTACACGTGTAGGCGTGTTCTTGGCCGCATGCATGCAACGTTTTCCATGGACCAATAGCGTTATATATATTTGAGCTGCTACTAGTAGGAGTACATACACACATTAATTACAGCATGTACGCGCGCTTTGTTGGCAAAAAAGGGTGCACGCGATGGGTGGCTTTATATATTGTACTTTTACGTAGGTAACACAAGATAACGCAGGCGATCGCGGACCGGCGGCCAATGGCCGGGTGTGTAGCGCGATCGATCCACATTATTATTGCAGATTAATCGATCGATCTGGCCGTTGCGTGCCGACAGTGAAGCAAGCTAAGAGTTGAAGACAGATGTCAGGCACAATTGCAATGCACAGCATGTACAAGGTAGCGCGCCCGGCCCCGGGCGGCGGCTCTTGGTGGGAAGAGATAACAGCGGCACGCACCTCTCGATCACGTCGCACTACGTAGCTTCTTCCCACTCGGCGATCGAGCGCGTTGGATTCTTGGCGCGTTGCTCCATCATTTTGCCCTCATTGATCGATCGTGCGATGCGATATGCAGCCCGCGCGCCAGCTTGTGATGGCCGGCGGTACGAAAAGTGCGCTCTCCCTTCCCTTGCCCGGCGGAAAATAAGTGAGCTTTTCTCGATGGCAGGCACACTGTCACTGATGAGGAGACGCGCAACCACACACAGCGGATCGATCGGGTCGGCACGCACGATCGACCATACCTTAGCAAAACGTGTACGAAAGCGATGGACGGATCCAGTAGCGGAGCCAGCGATCACTACTGCATAAACTTTACTGGAGACGGTCGTTTTCGGTTTCCCGCGGCGGACAAAGCCGTCCGTCGTGGCCTAAAGGCCACGGTAAATCGTGGCTTAACCGCGGCGGGCGGCTTTGCCTGCCGCGGTTAACCGATTTACCGCGACGGACGGTGTAACGTGCCCGCCGCGGTAAATATACTTTTATCACGGCGGACACGTTACACCGCCTGCCGCGGTAAATTATTTTACCGCGGCGGACACCTTTTGTGGCCCGCCGCGGTTATGTTCATTAGCTGTGATGGGCTTTATTATTTGCCCGCCTCGGTAAATTATTTCCTGAATTAAAAAAAATACAGCAGGCATATAAATTCAAATTCAAATCACATCCAGATTTCACAGATTAAACTTAAAAAGTATGCAGGCATTATACATGAGATAATATACATATATATACATTCACTTAGTCGTTCTTGTCATCGTTAATTCATTACATTTACATATTAAAGTCGTTATACATGCGCTAAGGAGTAATCCTGCGGACGCATCATCGTGGGTCATTTCCTCAGCCTCTCGTACTCCGGTAAAATCGCTAGCTGGCTATTCTCATTGAAGAACGTGCCCCCTTCAAGCACGCATTTGTCTAAGATAAACTTACATATGTCCGCCTTTGTCTGCTTGAAGGAGTGTTGGGTGCTCTGCACGTCTCTCCACCAGTTCAATCCATTCTTGAGCACCCTCCAACTGTTGATGTACTGCTTGCACGTCCTCAGAAACTCACAGGCGTAGAAGCCACAGGTTTGTGATCCTACCGGTTGTTTGGCACACTGCATGATCGATACACAAGTATTACAACACAGGCATTAGAACGCATATGAACGGAAATCACAATTAAACCTTTCAAATACTTATCGAAAAGTTACGTCTGATTTTAATGCGGTTCTTATGCTTAGCCTTAAAATTCTCTGTTCTTCGATCATAGCATTCATGATCCTTCACGTACTCCTTATAAGCGCTATACGAAATGTACTAGTATTAGGCAGGGCATTAGAACGCATATGAGAAGACAGTTCAGTCACTTACACTCTGAGGCAATCTTCAAAGGCCTTGTACCCTTTTAAGTTTGGCACTGTCAACGAATCAAATACGCAACAGAAATCCAAAAATTGACACCGCCAAAAATAGCATTGAAGTCTAGCATCACAGCTAGGCAACAATAGAAATCCAAAAATAGGATTAGATACATGCCCACTTGATCTCATCACCAAAAATAGGATAAAATAGCATCACATCACAGTATAGTATTATAGAGAGATAGGGGTAGTAGTAGGGACAGGGGAGGGGGGACTGGGGAGGAGCTGCGTGAGTTGATATGCATGAAACTGGAACTATCTCATCGTCGCTGCCTCAGCGCAAGAAGAACCACATCATTGCATGCCACTGCCTCAGCACATGTTTTTATAAGTTTAACAAAAAATCATCATCGCAAATGCCACACATATAAGACTGTCAAAAAATAGATCCCAAATCCATCCCAATTTATCAAAATTCATCCCAATTCCATCCCAATTCATCCAGGCATTATGCTCAGTCAAAAAAAGCATCACAGATAGCTGCAAGTTGAAAAAATCATCACAGGCAGCATATAGGCAGTGGCATTGCTCAGATTACTATTGAAGTTAGGCATCACAGACAGTAAGGGCATCACATATGCCATTCATCTCAAGTAGGAAGCAATAGTAGATAGCCATTTGCTCAGTTCAAATTAGGAAATAGAAGGCATCACATGCACTACTCAGTTCAAATTAGGAAAAAGAGTAGGCACTGCTCAGTTCAAATTAGAAAATAGAAGGCATCACAGGCAACATGCACAATAGGAGCAGTAGCTGAACATTGGCAGTGGCATCATTGGCAGTGGCATCTACTCAGTTCTCAATTAATTGCATCACAGGCAGCAGTTCGAATTCATCACAGGCAGTTCCAATTCATCACAGTTCCACGTGTAGAAATAGGCATTGCTCAAAAATGGACATAGAAGGGAGAAATCACATACAGTTTCAAACCTCGGAGATGGAGCCGGGGAAGAAAGGAGCGAGCACGGTGCTAGGGTTCCGGCGCGCGGACGGAGGCGGCGGCCCTTGGCGTCGGTGTGGTCGACCAAGGTCAGCGGGGGCGATGGTGGCGACCCTCGGTGTCAGCGGCCGGAGCTATGGCTCCAGGCTCTGAGGACGGGGGCGGGGGTGGGGCACGGGCACGGGGGAGGAGGACGGGGGCGGGGGTCACCGCGGAGGAGCTCGGCGACGGGGATGGCGGCGGCCCTCGGTGTCGGCGACCGGAGCTATGGCTCTGGGCTCCGAGGATGGGGGCAGGGCACAGGCACAGGGGAGGAGGACGGGGGCGGGGGTCACCGCGGAGGAGCTCGGCGGCGGGGATGGCGGTGGCGGCGCTAAGTTTCGGTAGCCCTTCGGGGTTGAATTCGAGGGCGCGAAAGACTTAGAAAATTTGGGCGAGCAGCGGCACATATATAGCCACGGATTAACCGCGGCGGGCAATATGAGCCGCCCCCCGCGGTAAATGTTTACTGCAGCAGGCACCTTAGACTGCCCGTCGCGATTAATCGATTAACCGCGGCGGGCGCTGTTACATGCCCGCCACGGTTAATATTTTATAGTATTCTATAGTAGTAGTAGGTTGAGTAGTAGTATTGTATAGTAGTAGTAGTAGATTCAGTAGTACTAGTAGAGTAGTATGGTTCCATGATATTAATAATAAGTTACAAAACTTGTCTTCAATAGATCGAGCTATATTATTACATATATGTCTCTGGGATACATATATCATTTTGGTGTTGGTGCTTTCACCGTCCTCTTCTCACCGTCGGGGCGGGCCCACGGCATCATCCTGGACTTGTTGAATCGGTCCTCGACGGCCTTGATCTTCTTTGGATGATCGGTAAAAAGCTCGAGCTCTGCGTAGTTGTTGTATTGTTCGGGACTCTACACCCCATCAGCTCCCACAATCCGCTGCTTTTCGGATACAACCACATGCCTTTTTGGGTCCTCTGCATATATATAGTAGGCCACTTGTGCGACATTGGTTGCTAGTACCCACGGGTCATCTTTGTAGCCGATACTTTTGAGGTCCACGGTGGTTAGCCCATAACTGTCCACTGCAACCGCATTCAAACACCCTAATCCCCCGCCTGAATGGAAAGCTGAACTCGAGAAAAATCTCATGAGGTTCTTAGTGAACCAACAGAACAAGGGCATACTTTTCCCCTACAACTTCAAGTGAGTGTTAAATAATTATTGTCGATCATATGGACATTTGTTCAATTATTTGCTTACTAGCTAAGCTATCTCCTATATATATATGTTGACTCTAGTTAATGTCGATCATATTTGTGTATAAAAATATATACAACAATCACTGGATATTGATGGTCATCGATATGGCCAATAGTCGTTTGAGCATCTTAGACTCATTAAGAAAAGAGCAAACAGAGTACCAAGATATGATAGATATTATCCAAGGGTAATTTGGTCTCTCTAGAAACTATATATACCATGATCTCTTAACTGCAACAATTATTAAAGGCCAAATTATTTTTTTATTTTATTGGGTGCAGTGTTTGGAAAAGTTTCATCGAGGAACACCACATGAAACATTGCAAAGCGCCACTAGATGTAATCGCACACAAAGTAAGTACTAGCTACATTTATATATATATAATTCAATTAACACCATGCATGCTTTTAATTCATCAGATCTTTTTTCTCCTAAAAGTGGGTTCTGAGGCAAGAACAGGGGACCAACTACTGCGGATACTATGTTTGCGAGTTCATCATGGAATACTCAAAAAGAACTCCTAAAGAGATCCTCAAAGTAAGTTATATAAATATATTCATATATTCACAATTTCTTTTATTGCTCATATATATAAGTAATTACGTGACCAACACACACACACACACATATATATATATATATTAATACTTTTCCTTTAACTTTTATTGAAGACTCTATGGTTGAAGGAAAAAGTCATACGATGTGACCAACTGAAAGTAATTCAAGAGACCATAGCAGGATTTCTTAATGACCAGGTCTTAAACCCCGCCGGCGAGTTCTACAATAACATGAACGAAACATGGAAGCCAAACCAGATGAAGTGAATTTGTTATCCCAAGGATATGATAGAATATACAATGCAAGCTTTATTTGTAATATATATATATATATACATATTATATGTACATAAAATAACGTATAATATATGTATATGCATGTAATATATACATTAGTTTGTACAAAATGTTCAAACATTATAAGCATGTAGAATACGTATATTATTAGCAGCGTAGAATGCATATTCAAAAACCTATTCGAAAACCAAAACGAATCATCAATTGAAAATAGAAACAAAAAAAAAGAAAAAAAGAAAACCTTTAGTCCCGGTTGGTAATACTAACCGGGACTAAAGGGCCGGCCCACGTGGCCAGGCCAGGAGGCCTCTTTAGCTCCGGTTGGTATTACCAACCGGGACTAAAGGTGGACCTTTATTCCCGGGCGAGAAACCGAGACTAAAGGAGGGGCCCTTTAGTCCCGGATTCGTGCTCCCGGTTGGGAAACCGGGACTAAATGGGTTTCCCAACTGGGAGTACAATTTGTTTCTGTACTAGTGCGCTGATATATGCCGGACCTAGCACCGATCGATCAACGTGCCCCGGCTCATTCTTTTCACTTCTTTCCCACACTCCTCTTTTTGCCCTTTCCCACTACGCTAGCTTCGGGCTTCCGCTCGCGCACACTACTACATGAATGGTTTCTAGGGGCGGCCGGTGAGGCTTTATAGAGGCGGCTCGACCAACCACCCCTACCATATCATCTCTACAAATCATGCATTTGTAGGGGCGGTTCTCAGGCCGTCCTTACAAATTGATTTGTAGAGGCGGCTGGTGTTATCAGCTGCCCCTACAAATCAATTTATAGGGATGGTCGTAGTACCAGCCGCCCCTATAATACCTGTTTGTAGGGGCGGTTCAGTCTAGAACCGCCCCTACAGTACATTTTTTCAAAAAAAAAATCAAATTTACAATTCAAATTCAACTAGAACACACACACATATATAATTCAAATCTGACCACAAGCACAAGATCATTATATAAACTACCATTACAAGTCCAATTCATAAGAATATATACAATCCAATATTAAATAGACATAATTCACAAGTCTAATTCATTCCACAAGTCCAAACCGCCCCACAAGGTAAGACCAATGTCAAATTCTATACACATTATTATCAACGGCCTAGAGCTAGCCTTTCAGTCTCATGAAGGTGTTGGTACTAAGGATTTCTACGTAAGTCAGAATCTCGGTCATGGTAGGTGCCTTTGACATGTACAATCTGGTCCAATATGAAGTTGCAAAGGTCACCGACGAGCTCTAAGAGTTGGTCATCCTTGTATGGGTCTCTTTTTATTTCTTTCTCTTCTTTCCACTACAAGAGAACAAGTTTCGGTTTAGTATTTCATATCATGTGCGAAGTTTTTGTACTACGGGTGAAGAGGTTCAAACTTACCCTTAAGGGGTGTCTCCTGTAGGCACCGGTGTTACTCATCATAGAACATACATAGTATCCATAATGTACACGCCTAGGCTTCTGCTTGTGGCACTGTATGTTTTGCATATAGAAATATTAAGTAATGCTTTTGACAGCCATGTAATGGAGTACTAAAGTAAGTTACACTTACCGCACATAGTGTTTTTATAGCCAACATTTCCTTACTTACTGGATCATGCCTTCCGTGATGTTTATTGACATAGAACCTGAATGCCCTGTTCAAATTATTTTAGCAAATACAACTTGTTAGTATCAAAAGTGAACGTTACAAGTATGTATACAAATATATAAGCTAATGAGGATTGTCGATATGTATATGTCTTGAGAATCGATATGAAGTCTTTGTATGTCACCGGGTCCCTATCTATTGAATCAAAGACCCATGCCATGCTCCTCCCGACATCGACGCCTATACAAATTCAGTGGTCGCTGCATGAATTTAATCATAGAACTAGATAAGCTCTTTTGCATCGAATAAAATATATCGAACAAAGCTTTAAGTATAGAGTTGAACTTATTTGAAGTTGTATGGTAGCCATATAGTAGAATGCTGTTAAAGATTTTTAAAAGCCAGGGCAATGTATGCCGAAATCTTAAGGGACTCTTGCCTTAGTTTCTTCGCACGAATGTCCTCTTTTTCCCGAAGGATCTTTCTAGCAGCTAGCTCTTTGGCATCCAATTTCCACTGTCTAGGGTAATTAAAATTTGTTTATGCTATAGCTTGAGCATTTATATACCCAGCTTTCATACTTGGCATTTATTTTACAATGTGCACTAGGAGAAGGTAATGTAGGGGCGGCTGATAATGATGTCAAGTTCCTCACAAGTTCTTGATCACCAGCTCATATTCCATATAATGTATGGACTTGGATAATTTCATTATCAGCAAAACAAAGGAGTGGAGAGGGGAGATTTGGTAAAAAAGTAACAGCTGCTTAGCAAACATAGAGCAGTAGCTGATGACAAAAATAGCCAAAAAGCAACAACATTGATCTCATTATTAGCAGAAATCATGCACCATAGATTATCACAAAATATTAGATTAACCTTGTTATTCAAGGTTAAAAGAATAAAATAAAGGACAAAACACAAACGTTGATTAGGCACATCGAGCTAAACACAAATGTTGATTAGGCACATCAAGCTAAACACTAGAAACCACAAGTAATACTACGTACCATAAGAGTTTAGTTAAGACTCCAAAACTCATGTGTCAACAAAATAAAATAAATAGACATTGATTACTTTACTTTGTTGTATGTTTTAAAAATAAATCATATGTGATCAGTACTGTCTGAAAGGGAGACAGAGGATGCAACTACACAAATATATGGCAAAATCTAGCCATGGTTTAGCTTACTCAAAAAGAAGACTGAAGAGCCTAGTACCCGAGTGAGGATGAAAATTGAACATGCAAGACAATAGAATTGAGAGAACACAACAAAGGACATGCTTCTACAACAACTTCCACATTACCAGCAGCTCCTAAATGATTTAGGATCATAACTAGTATGCAACATAAATTACAGCATAGTACAAAAGTCAAAGACTCATTGGCACTAGAATAAACATACCAAGAAATGGCGTAATAATATAAGCCAAGCAACGAAAGAAGAATTCTAACTCTAAGGAGAACAAAACCACATTGCATTAAGTCAAAGATGCACTGAAATAATAAAACACAAGCTCCACACCATGTAGATATTGAAATATAAGGCTTCATATTACATTCAACGAACACAAAGAATATGGAGCTAGGTCTCTACAGCATGTAGATGCAGAAAAAAGAGGGACCATGTTAATTCAGTTAAATGAATAGAAAGACAAGGGAACTAGGTCTCTACAGCATGTAGATACAGAAAAAAGAGGGACCACATAACTTCAGTTCAATGAATAGAAAGATGGAACTAGATCAGCATGACAGGCTGAGAACTAAAGCAAACTTCAACTGCGAAGTTGTACCAACATAACATGTTCAATAAACATTGTGTGTGCTTGTTAGAGACAAGGCTTGAAAACTATGACCTTTATGGGCTAGAGAGTAACTAAAAAATAGTATACATTCAGACGGTATTAAAACCGAAAGTCTACATATGACATTAACAGCAAAAACAAAGTGGGAGAATGTACAAACACATTTAAAATTTAATCTGTTGCAGACTAGAATCTGAAATAAAACTACACCAGTCTATAAGAATGAAGCAGCAAGTTTATGCGGTACCAAAATAAACCTAGTATTCGCATGGATTCAAGATTACGACATCCAAGCAATTAGAATGAGAGAAAACAATATATATGCAGTTACTGCTATAATTCGATTGATCCATAGAACACGTCATAAGTAAATTGTAATAAGCAGGATCATGCCAATTTCTATCCATATCATATAATAATTACAGCTCCAGGCAGATATTTTCAACACTTTAATTACTGTAGTTGAACTTAATAAAGAACACAATAAAGATCATGATATCCCAAATTAGGATTAACAAGCATAGGAGTCTAGAAAAACTTGATATGTCTACTTTGATGCAGAACCAAGGATGCTTAGTTGCACTTCTATTTTTAATCTAATCTTTTACCTGACTAATTTTATATCCAGTCATATAAGTTGCAATAATGTTTCAACACAACATCCATATTAACTAAATAATGCTTCTACACAATGTCCATATTAACTAAAGCTCCTGAATGCTTACAATCAGAACTAGCTGGCCACATAAATTATAGGACCCTACAGAAGTTAAAGACTCATTTGACATCGGAATGAACATACCCATTTGACATCGGAATGAACATACCAGGAGAAGATAGATAACATAAGCCAAACCATGGGGTCCATGAAGCCAAAGTTGAAATCCAAATTAGCTTGCAGTTTAGGAGGTCCAAATCAAAGCTCGTGCAGAAGTAAATAACAAATTGGCATCGAAGAATGATTGAACTCCACACACTTGAGCAAACATCCACCTTATGACAAGAACTTGCCCCCAATAAAAGAACATGTTAGAAGCGAAAAAACAACATCATCCAATAACTTGTCAGGTATCAGCTATGTTAAATGTTAGAATCCTAAGCAAGACAATAGTAGAAAACCAACAACCTCAAGACCTAGCCAGAAAACAGAACCAGACCTAGCCAGAAAACAGAACCAACATTAAGCTAGAGATGCACTCAAATAAAACACAGAAAACTCTACAACATGTAGATAAAGAAAAAGATGGTTCATGCTAATTCAGTTCATTGAAAAGAAAAAAGAAACTAGGTCTCCAAAACATGTTTGCGGCGTATGGTGGTGGATGTCCTCGCCCATGGCTAGGATTCCGCAGTGGGTCCCAGCGGCAGATGGAGCCAAGGAAGACGGTCGAGCCCCAATGGAGGCGGTGGCAGAGCTTCTTGTCCACACGAACGGCGGCGACGCTAGGGTTAGCAGCGGGACCCCGTGGAGCTCCAAGGCACGGAGGACAAAGAGGAAGAGTGGGGAGGACTGCTAGAGCGCACGGCCGGGCGCATATGGGCTGGCGGAGGTGAGAGGAAGCGGCGCTACGGCACGGAGACAGTGGTGGCGGCGGCGGGGGCAGGGGGAAAATTCGGTAGCCTGACGGCGTCCGCAAGGAAGAAGAGCGCCCAGACTTAGCCAAATTTTGGCCTCCCTGCGCTCTACATTTAAACTGGGGACGATTTGTAGGGGCGGCTGGTGATTGAGCCGCCCCTACAAATGCATTTGTAGGGATGGTTCCAGACTAAGCCGTCCCTACAAATATTTTTAAATTTATTTTTATTACTTATTCTATATATATTTTTTTCTATATATATAAATGTATATATATTTGTTTTCTGATTATTCTATATATATAAATGTATCTATATATATATTTTTATATAGAAAATATATAATTCTATATTTTCTTCTTTACAAAAACAATATTTTAAAAATTGAAAATTTAAAATTCAAAACAACTAAAACAATTTTAGGACACTAAATGACCTCAAATAAAAATTTTATAAACATCAAAGTTGTAGAACTCATCAAGATGTACAACTTATATTTTGGTCATCTTTTCATTTGACAAAATTTGAAAAGTTCAAATTTTGAATTTTAATAAATGGCAACTTCAAACAAGATTTTGAAACCTTAAATGATTTGAAATAAGAAAGTCATGAACATAAGGGTTGTTGAACACATCACTATCTACAACTTTTATTTTGGTCATCTTTTCATTTGACTAAATTTGAATGATTCAAATTTTGAATTTTAATAAATAGCAACTTCAAACAAGATTTTGAAACCTTAAATATTTCAACTAGAAAAGTCATGAACAATGATGAATATAGTAATATGAGGGAGAAAGACTAGTTACAAATTGTACCTAGAGATAAAAAAAATCACAACTATTCATGATGATTAATGATGAACAAGTGTGATTTCTCTTTTTAATCTGTGGCTGAAACTTGTAACTAGTTTTTCTCCCTCATACTAACTCTAAATGTAATGGTTTTTTTCCTAAATTTTTCTAGAATCATGCTCTATCATTTTAGTCTGGTCATCTATCTTTGTCACTAATTTTGGACAATTCAAATTTTGAATTTCAGAAAATGATAACTTCAAACCTGATTTTCAACCACTAAATGATTTCAGCTGTAAAAGTGATGAATATAAAAGTTGTATAACTCGTCAAGATCTCCAACTTCTATTTTGGTCATTTCTTCATTTCATAAAGTGTTAAGTGCTTGTTTTAAGTGTTTCAATAGTAGTCTGAACATGTTGTAGTAGTAATAAGTGCATATTTTAAGTGTCTGCGTGTTACAGCTGTTTTAGTAGTAATAGAGTGGCTGTTGCAATATGTTCATCTAGATGTTGCAAAGGGTAGTCTCACACACATACTTAAATATATAGTCTACCACACATATATAAATATATAGTTTCACACATGCATAAATGAAGTCTTACAAACACACACTTATATAAACACTCCACGTTCAACAACTAGCTAGCCCGCTGTAACGACTTTTCTCTTGACACATTTTCGTTCCCATGGCAATATGTCTTTGGGCAGGTTCTTTTCCACAACACTGATCTTTTTAGGAAAGTCTATGAATAGCGGTATCTCATCGTAGTTATTGTAAGCTTCAACATCGTCCACGCCATCAACTCCAATAATGTGATGTTTCCTAGAGGCAATCCGTGCTTTGTCTTCTTCTTCGGGAGAGGTTTCTTTGTGGGTCAGGCATATAGAAAACTTGTGCGACACGTGAAGCGAGCACCCAAGGGTCATCTTGGTAGCCTAGATTCTCGGGGTCCAGGACTCTCAATCTGATCTCGTTCAGTTGGTGTTGTTTGATCCAGCGACATCAAAACAGGGCCACCATTATATCCCTTCCATAGTCAAGTTCCCATATCTCTTCAATGATGCCAAAGAATTGGATCTTTCGCCCCACTCCATCGAGAGCTTGTATTTAAACACCGCTCTTTTGGTTCACACATTTACTATCCTTTGCGTGAGTATAGTACATGTACCCATTGATGTCATAAGCTTTCCAAGATGTCACTTGTCTCAATGGCCCCTCCACCAACCTACTGATGGTAATAGAGTCTATGGTTTCTCTAGGCGGTATGTTTTGGTCCTTCAACCATGTAGTTAGTCGTTGCTTGTGCTGTTTCATGACCCAATCATCTGAACGACCATTTCTCTCCACCATAATGATAGCCAAGTGTTCATCAATGTATGGTTGCATCAGTTGTGTACTCTGTAAGACACTGTAATGCGCCCAACTCACTTTTTTGTAATCATGGTCGATGAACACTTTTCTACCACTGGTGCCCTTCCCAACCAGCCTACCCTTGTGACGAGAATCAGGTTTACCAATCCCTTTCTGTACATTTAGGTACTCTTGACAGCACTCGATGACTTCTTCAGTACTGTAACCCTCTATCATGGAGCCCTCTGGGTATGCTCGATTATGCACGTATCGGCTTAGAACCAACATGAACCACTCTTAGGACCACATTTCATCAAGTAGCAAGGGCCCAACGCTTGTATCTGATGAACCATGTGAATCATAAGATGTGGCATTATATCAAAAAAAGCAGGAGGTAAACACATCTCTAGTTGGTTTTGTGTCTCCACCACAAATTCATGTAGGTCACTCAGCTCTTTCTCGCCAATCATCTTCTGTGAGATCTTCGAAAAGAAGTAGCACATGCAGGTGATGGCCATTTTCAAGAACTCTAGCTTTATAGCCCTAATTACAATAGGTAGAAACACTGTCAGCGTCACATGATAATCGTGAGCCTTGTAGTGTGTTATTGACAAGTCCTTCATTGACACTAGCTTCTTCACATTCGCTGAAAACTCAGTCAGGACTTTGACCCCCCTTAGGAAAGTGCATATAGCTCTCTTCTCTTTTGGTGTTAGGTTGAAGTACGCCACGGGTAGAGTGTATTTTCCATTAGCCTCAGGTACCTGGTGAAGCTGTGGCATCACGTTTAGCTACACCATGTCTTTCCATGATTTCAGACCATCCTTTGACTTGCTTATGTCCATCAAGGTAGCAATGAGATTCTTAAAGACATTCTTCTGCACGTGCATAGCATCAATGGCATGGGGGACCTCCAAGTCTAGCCAATAAGGCAGATACTGAAAGAAGATCGATTGTTTCTTGAAAGGTACGCCTTCGACAGGAGGTGTGCTTCTATCTCTGTTCGTCCCATCTAGATTCTTCTTTCCATAGACGACGCGTATGTTTTTCACCATTCTGTACACGTGTTCTCCATTACGACGTCTCTCTAGAGGGGGTTCAATCTCCGGGATGTTGTCATAAAATCTAAAGAACAATTTGCTGCGGTACTTGTGACTTATCTTTAAGAAGCTCCGGTTCCTTAGGTAAACTATTTTCTTGGATGCATCTAGGAACACCCATGTAGTACCATCCAAGCAAACTAAGTATCCCGTCTTCCCTTTGATCTGTCTAGACAAAGCAAACAACGTGGGGTAATCATTGGTAGTAACAAATATTATTGCTCTACATATGAAGTCCTCCTTTCGGAACACATTGTACATCGGATCCCTATGCCTCCATAGCCTCTCCATTTCTTGCATCAAAGGCTCGAGGAACACGTCTATAACAATGCCTGGTTGTTTAGGGCTAGAAATAAGAATAGTGAGGAGAAGGTACTTTCTCTTCTGACACAACCATGTTGGGATCTTGTACATGGTCATGATCACTAGCCAAGTGTTGTGGTCGCTCATCCTCTCATTGAAGGGATTCATTCCATCGGTGCTCAAGCCAAATAGTACATTCCTTGGGTCATCGCTGAATTCTTTGTACTTCTCATCGATCCTTTGCCACTGACTACAATTAGCCGAGTGTGCAATCTTATCGTCATCCACCTTGCGCTCATCATCCCACCATGTCATGAGTGCGGCTTCTTTAGGGTTTAGGAAGATACGTCTCAAGCGGTCGGTCACTGGCATGTACCACATTACCAAGGCAGGAATTCTTCTCTACTTTACATCATTACCTAATAGAGTGTCCTCTAGGGGCTGATATTCTTGTACCACCTTTTTCATACCCTTCTTATTCCTCTTTTTCCCGATGGAGGCTTCATCCCCACCATAAAGATCATTGTTCTTGTACTAGCTGGCCCCACATCGAGGACATTTATCTAGTGACTTGAACATTTCGCCATGAAAAAGGATATAGTGGTTGGGGCATGCATGGATTTTTTCAACCCCCATTGTCAATGGACTTATGACCTTCGCTTGGTATGTGTTGGTGGGAACTGAATTTGGTTGTGGCAGCACCCATGATAGGAGACGCAATAGATCATTAAAACTACAGTCTGACCAGACATACTTAGCCTTGAGGATGAGTAACTCAAGCACAAAACGTAGCAATGTCTAATGTGTCGGACAGCTCTTTTCAACACCATACACAACCTCCTTCGATGCTTTTGTCACCCTTTCTAAATTTTCTAGACCTTTTAGGCTCTTTAGTAAAATCTCTGGTCTAAGGACCCGAATTATTTCCTCCAAATCATCAAAATCATCTGCATCACCAACACATGCTCCCTCATCATTATTGGCACCACCTTAGTCGTTACCATCCCAACCACCAGCATCACCACCTTGTTCATTGCCAAACTCAGGATCCATTTGTATATCAAGCTCTTCTAAGTATTGGGACAGGTATTCTAGGGTTTCGACATTGTCTTCTTTATTATTGTCATCATTATCAACAACTGTTGTTTCACCATGATGAATCCACACTATGTAGTCCTCCACAAATCCTTGCACAATCAAATGTTCTCTGATGATACTCACATCTGTCCATGCCATAAGGTTTTTGCAATCTTTGCAGGGTCAAATAATTGTATCCTTATTCTCTGTCAATGTCGCTGCATGCTTCTCTGCAACTTCAATAAATTTGTCCACCTCTTCACGGAAACCTACCTTGAACCTTAACGAACCATACATCCAAGACTTCTTGTACTCCATCTTTTAAAACACAACAATCAAAGAAAATGCATTAAAGGACTACTAATTCAGATATATATGTAAAGAAATCAAATTAATAATTAATTACTTGACAATAATTCTATATACTTCAGATATATATAAATATAAATATAAATATAAAATTACATGAAGCATATCAAACAAACACCATGGTAGAGGGTAATTATTTAATGGCCTATTTATCAATAAATACTTAAAAATATATATTTATTAATTAAAATAAATAATTTCAAAGACGACAATTTGCAACAATTAATATTTTACCCACTACCTTTCATGTAAACCCTATTCCAATTTCATGAAACATAAATTTACAAAATTAAAATTAAAAAAACAAACCCTAAATCTAGATCTAAATCTACATGTACATGAAACTAGGGTGTAATCTCAACTAAGGTCCCATTTGGCAGGGTTCCCGCGGGCTCCGGCTCCTGCCAGTCGGCCGCCCATAGGCCGATAGGTGCCAGCGGGAGCCGGAGCCGCGGAGCCCGAAAAACGAGCTTCTCTGGCTCCGGTGGCGTCTGTGAGAGAGAAAAGGAGGAGAGAGGAAAACAGCTCCGTTGAACAGTGCCCCCCTGTCGGCCCGTGGGCGGCCGACAGGTGAACAGCGCCGGAGCCCACGAGAGCCCTGCCAAACAGGACCTAAAATCAAGCAATATCGACTAATAAATGGTGTAATCTCATTTATCTAACTAATTTACACTAATAGCTTCAAAACTAGAATCTAATTTGCATCATACAAAGCTCAAGCACCATAGAAGGGAGAAAAACAAAACTTTAATTACATCACTAACCAACCATTAAAACTTCAAATAAAGGCTTGGAATAGCATTTTCTTACTTTGTACAACCTCTCCACCAAAGTATTTGAGATCAAAACCTCCCCCTTAGTAGAGCAATTTTTGGGAGGAGCCCAAGGCCTCCCAACCTTTTTTGGTCGGGTTGGAGAGAGTGGTCCAAGATGAAAGAAGGTGGCTACTATATATACAGCGGGCATTTGTAGGGGCGGCTGGTGATTCAGCCGCCCCTACAAATGGACACAGCAGGGGCGGCTAGTAATAGCCACCTCTACATACCAGCTACCCCTACAAATCGTCGCATTTGTAGGGGCGGCTCGTATCACCAGCCGTTCCTACTGTGCTATTTATAGGGGCGGCTGTTGTGCTAGAGCCCGAACACACCACTGTAGGGGCTGCTCCAATGCCAGCCGTCCCTAAAAAAACTCCATTGCTATAAACTGTTTTTCACGTAGTGGCATGTTCCGCTTCCGCCCGACTTTTCTCTGCCAGGGAAGTTCCGCGATGACATTCTGAATGTGCTAGTTACTTAATTTTTTTAAGAGACAAACTATTTGATTTACAGAAATGGTAAAAAATATCCCTATCTCTAAAAACACGTAGCTAGAGACGGCCAATCTATCTACCAAGACACACAATATCATACCGTCTCTTAAAATGTATTAACAGAGACGATACTTTTAACGACGTGTTTGGTTGGCTTCCAAAAACCGCTTTTGCTACCAAAAAGCTAAAAAGCTAACTAAAGGGATGAAAACAATAGTTCCTTGTACAAGAAAGCTGCTTTTCCGCCAGTACATGGATGGCAACACAGAGAGTAACTGATAATTTGTTAGAAGCGGATAGATATTATAGAATATTTAAATGGATAAATGAAGAGGGAGCAAATATAGTAATTAACTCTGTCTTAGGTACAAAATTTCATGTAATTCGGACACCTCTTGGAGCCCAACTTGTACTCTCTCCATACTAAAAAATAAAGTCGTTTTTGATAGGATTTAACATATCAAGAAGTAATTAATTAGGATGTATTTTTCCTATTTTCCCTTATTAAATAAGGTCGTGGATATCTTCCGTATAACAAATGTCTGGTTGACGCCGTGAGGCCTGAGGCAAGAGTGCCTAGGTTCGGTCGCTCGTGGGGTGACAAAGGCTAATCCGTTACAATCAATTTCACGTCATTCAAAGAATGAAGTGGAGCTTGGAGCATTATGTTGAAGATTGCAGGAAATATATATATTAAGTGCTCGCTTTATACCTAAACCCAGTTCGTTACAATTTCTTTTGAAGGGTCTGATTAATACACACGCTTTGGAGGTGGCAAGCGTCTGTTGGCTGCAAATTTGCGCGACCGAGTGACGGGCCTATCTGTGATCTTCCGGAGCGCGAACTGCGAAGACTTGCGCGGTCATCACACGGTTAACACACTTTCCAGTCCGCTGTACATCCCGCGTGCGATCCGTCTCGCCCACTTTTCGTCGAGATGCCGCGCGACGAGCACCCCACTTTCCACCGCAATCGCACGGGTATTCCGAATTTCCGATGCCGTCCGGTTAAACCACTCTCGCGGAAGGACAAAAGTTCACGGCACGATATCCACCGAGAAAGAGTGAAAGACCACAGGTTCGCTCCTGAAAAGAAGGGTCAGTGAGATGCCGTAGCTTAATGCACCTCCCGCTCTGTGGAAAGACAAGTTGCTTAGCCAGTGGAAGAAGCCGTGTTTATCGGTTACTAAAATTGTTGCTGAAGTGACGGCAACACACGCGAGAAGAAAGCAGGGTGGATCGACGGACTTTTGGTTAGTGGAGGGTGGAGGGCCCCAGGATTTGACCTAAAACTGTCCAAGTCGGATCGCCGGTACGGAACACGGTAGTAGTATGTTATGTTGCTGTCCACATCAGACGGCACGTTCCGAGGTTTAGGATTTTGTTTCGTGCTCCTTTTCGTTGTTTATTTTTTACCTTTGCCCTTTTGGCCTTTTTCATCGTGTGTGTTTGTTCTTTGGGGCGGCCAGATTTTCCATTCTCGAAAGATCGAGGAAGGAGGCATCATGTGCTGCCTCAAAAAACAAAAACAAAAAAGTACTGCCTACCTATTCTTCTGGACGCCAAGAGATTTACCGTGATTTTTAGACTAGGAAAAATGTCCCAGCGTTGCCACGAAAAAGAGATTTTACTAACTTAACCTGTGATTAAAAAGTCTCCAGTATCATATTGTTTGTGTCGAATACATCGCACAACTTCAATAATTTGTCAAAAAATGATTATCACACAAAGTTAACATTTGACAAACAAATAAACTTATTTCTAGAGCATGGTGCTGCTACATATTGTCAGACCAACATTGTCTGGTATGCTGGAGCCAGACAGTGATTATATTTTGTTGTTGTGTCGTAAGCCTAGGATCTGAGCAGTGATTGGTGATCATATTCATACAATAGTGAAGATGTCTTTCACTGTCGGCTAGACACACAACCCGGCAATGATATATCCTTTCTGTTAGAACCTATAGTGATAGTCGGATTATCACTGTCGGTTGATAACACCATCCCATAGTGATTCCAATATCTAGCTATGGCTTGACCCGACAGTGGTATGACGGCATCCCTGTCGGTTTATTGGTGGACTTGGTAGTGTTCGGTGCGATTGGATCCACCTAACCATCGATCACTTGCTCCTCTATCATCGGACCTAGTTGCCACCATTGCTGTTTTGGTTATAAAACATGCATCCAGACGCACGCAGATCACTCCTAGAGGCGGTTGAGCCTGTTTGGTAAAAATGCTAGGCCAACCAACCTTAGGTGGGGTTGCCGAGTGGGCACCTTCATGTACACGTTGTTCAATGCACTGCTATTGTGTACGAAGTAGATGTCCAAGGTGCTCCTCCAGATGGATTTGGTAGGTAATTATATTTTTAAGCTCAAATGGTGAGTCCTGAGTCCAAGTGCCATCCATTTGGTCCCTCGGATCAACACGACTTCAATCCTTCGTCCGCTGGCAAGTTGGCCATGTTTGATGGGACAAACTTTGCCAAGTGGAAGCACTTGATGAAGATTCACCTTGTTGGTCTCTACGCGGAACTTTAGAATGTAGTGAATATGGGTAGTTTAGTAATCAGTCTTGGACTTATATATGCTAGATGTGGCTAGTGTTAGAGGTAGTATTTGGAACCCTAATCTTATTTGCTCTAGGTTAGCTAAGTGCTTTAGATTGGGAGAGGCTACAGTAGAGAGATTTGACCTCCTCTTGATAAAGGGAGGAGGCTTGACCTAGCTTGTGTTGGTGAGATGGTTGGTTAGTCGAAGAATTTCTGAAATTCTCGAGTTCATCTTGTTTCCTCCTTTGTTTTCCCCTTTTTCGTGATCTTATCAAGCCATTTTTTGGTGATTTATGATCTGCAACTTTGGTTGATTTGTAGGTTTTTGGAGTGTTTTGGGACCCTTGGAAGTTATTATTCATATCATGGCTTTAAGCTCAACTCTTATCTCCAAAAGTTCTCATTTCTAGTTTTTTTTTGTGATTTTTTTTTGAAAATCTTTGTGATAAGGTTTTTAGGACGTCCTTGTTTGATCTTTAGGTGCTACGAGACATTGGAAACGTACATAGGCATTGCCTTTAGCAGATTTCCACAAGTACCTAGAAATCTGTAACACCCTCGGTGCTACATTGTTCAATCTTTTGCTAAAATACTGCATGAACATCATATTTATGTGTAAATGTATGTAATATAGGGTGTAAATCAATTTATGTAGCTTAAAACGACCAACAGAAATACTTAACGAAAGGTCGTTCATAACGTATAAAAATTACTAGTACGGATGTTTGTGAATTTTTACTGAACGAAAACACTACAGAACGTACATACGGACCTTTAGTAAAGTTGGAAGTACAAACCGTGTAGGTGACGATAAAATACTTGAGGTCAAAAAATGAATTCACTAGCTAGCTTACCTAATAGCTTGGGAATCGAACTTGACGCGAATCCGATCAAGACTTAGTCGATTTCATAAGTTTGAAAAGTGGTTTGACAAAGCTATGTTTGATATTTTTTGTAGGAGAAATGGATTAAGTAGTAAGGTGGTTTCATGACCTGTTTTAGTAGCTTAATATGCCATCTTAGGAATTACATATGTGGTTTGACGATTAGATCAACGTTTTGGGGTTTTTCAAACGCTTTAAAAATTGTGCGCATGACGTTCCCAGCCGGTTTTATCGCATGGACGTGGTCATCACTGCTCCTGTGCCGTCGTCGGCGCACCAACCGCACGAGCGAGCGTGCGTGCTTGGCCGGGCTTGGCTGGCTGTGGTGGCTAGCAGCCCTGGCTGGCAGCGGGCCCTCCTCTCCGTCGTGATGCACACTGCCGCTGGTGTCACTGTTGGTGCCCTAGGGCCGCCGTGTCGTGATGTGCAGGCTCTGCTCCGCCAGGCGCCGTCGTTGTCCACGCGGGTGCCATGGCATCACATGGCCGTAGCCACCATCGCCAGCAAGCGCACGTTCATCTGCGTCGCATCATCACATCGCGTGCACCCACCGCTTGCGTCGCGGTGCCATTGCCGTTCCTGCGTGCGCTTGCTGCACCGGCACATGGCCGAGTCGCCGTCGGCTTGCCAATTAAGGCGCTACGGCCACACGAGCCGTGCCGACTCATACGTGCACGTGTAACCTTCCCGGTGTGCCCTTGTCCATTTCTTTTGAGTGGCACGCACCACTCTGCACCCCAGTCACCTCCATCTTTAATGGCGTCGCGCCGGCGTCACCGAGCTGCGCCAAGGCCAGCTCGCAGCGTTGGTCCAATCCTAGCAATTGTGCACGCTGGAAGCGCAATTGGGAACCTAGCTACGCGCCAAGCTCGCCCACTTCTGCAGCCACACTGTGTCAAGCTTCAATTTGGAGATTCCCCACCATCGACCATCTTAAAACTGAACGGCAGCGCCCGTCCAATTCGCCTTGCACTGTCCACCTCCATTCAATTACTTGTCACTGTGTCTTCGCCCTGTTCCCCTCCATCCCGTGCGCATCATATTTTCACCGCCACTGCCTTCCCGACGCCACTGACACGGTCACGCCACCGCTGTCCACCGCGAGGCTTACTATGTGCGCGTGGCCAGACTCACCCAGTCTGTCCCCGGTCAAGTCACCATGTCAGGTAGGTTCTGGGTGAGTTGCTGATGCCCATTCTTGAGTTTGTTCACATCATTTGTGCCTTGGCTCATGGGAACATGGCCACCGCCACAGGGAGGAGTCTGTCGTCATGGAGAGAGCTCGGGACCGCGTCTTCGTTCAATGCTTCACCGCCCACCGCTTCATGTTCATATCTAGGTGAGCATCGGCTCACTATTGGGGGCTGGGAGGGGCTAGGCTGGCTGACGTGACCGCCTAGTGCCGTCGCCGCCGTGCCGGTGCGCACGCGGGTGCTTGAGGACTTAGCCATGGTGAAGATAGTTTGTTCCGAGGGTTAGTTTGGTTAAACGCTGACTGTGGGAATAGTACCGTAGTCCTTGGGGTGAATCATCGGTAGTTCGAGGATGTTTTAGCAAATGTATCGGCGCGTGAACAGGAGTACGAGGAGATCATTGAGGAGTACGAGGAGGAGATTCTCATACAAGAGGGAGCCCTGGAGCCATCAGTTGCTAACTTTGTTGACACCCCGCCTGCCCAAGGCAAGCTCTGGTGCATAGCCCTTATTTTTGAATGATCACTGAATATATATATATATATGATGTGCATTTACGTTACATGCATTGGATGGAAACTACATGCATAGATAAACTTACATATGAGTCCTACTAGTATAGGTCGAGTAGCTGCTATGCTCAGGATTTTGATAGCGTGAGTAACCTGCCGTTACTCACAATAGGGATTATTATTATCACTCATGATAAAATGGTGGAAAGGAAAAATGGAGACCGGGCAGGGATATGGTATGGGTATTGGTGGGTGTAAGAGGTTGTGTCCTGCGGCCAATAGGGCATAGCTTGGTAACACTTTTTCCCTGTATGTGTTGGTTAAGGACTAGCCATTTCATTGGGTTCTAGGCAAGTCACAGACTTATTATCCCGAGCACATACTTAGGTATGGGCGTAGGGAAGGCTTGTTGCTCTCTTATCATGGGTTCTGGCTCTTTCCAGACCGACTGACTGGAGGCAGGGATGGTGGATGTCTAAGCACCGCACTAAGTTCGGGACTTAGGAGCGAGGGATTGGAGTCTAAGTTTGGACAGAGACCTAGACCCCATGATAGGAGAGTGATGGGTTGGTCCTGCTTGTGCCTGGGGTACAAGCGGGGCGTGTGGTTTAGGGTACCTAGCTGGGCACATTGATTCATGAATCACTGGGCGATCTAGTACGGCATGTCTATAGTCTAGCACCGTAGTAAGAACTAAAAGATGAAAGGTGATGAAATGGAATTATTTGCTCAACTCTTGCTTGAAAGTAGAACATGTGCTTACATAGAATGACTAGATAATGAATTAATCATGACTGCTACTAATAACATAAATAAGGATTCACTATTAGTATTACTTTCCGCAAAAAGAGAACCCAGCAAACCATAAAGCTAATCATATCCCTTGTAGTCAGGAAATTATTCCCACTAGTCGGATAAGTCTTGCGAGTACATTGTGTACTCAGGGTTTATTTACCCCTGTTGCAGGTACTGCTTGAGGAGTAGCCATTGTGTAAAGGATTCTTCTAGTGGACACAGACAGATCCTTGTATATTATCGATAGATGTTTCTCTTCATTCCGCTGTTAACTTTCCGCACTCTAAATTTGGTACTGTAATAATATATTTCTGAGAACTCTAGATGATGAAATGGACTAAGTAATGTAAACTCGTTCTCATTATTGGATCCTGCGGGAAAAATGTGGGCTATTCGATCTCTCCTTTGGGCGTGCTCGATGAAATCTGCTTGATGTAGCTCGCTGTCGAGGTGCTTAGCGTCTAGTGGAAGACGAGCGCCTCCGTAAGTGCATTATTTCGGGCGGTTCTGCCACAGTTGGTACCAGAGCCAATAATGAGCCTACGAGTTTCATCACTCTTTTTCAAAACCTAAAATTTGACCAACAAAAGTTTTGTGAAAAGTAGGATGCGATAAAATTATCTAAATAAGTATAAGCCCTAACAATATGGTCTATCTAGGATAGCGGCACTGGTTTTATCTAATCAGTTTTCTTTAGGTACACTGACTTACGCTGCATAAGAATCGTTAGCAAAGCAGAAAGTGAGTGTGCGATGTGCCAAAAATTTTGCGAATGCCGCTATATTCCAGCTTGAGTGAGCATATAGGCCGATGCATGCATCATGATAAGGGAATCTTACTTAAAACTAAATTCCCCCTACACGTATAATTTGGATTAGTAAATTAATAGGATAAACTAAAAGAATGCTTTAATAAATGTCTTATCATTTCTTTAATCTCTTATTCCTGATCTGGAGGGTTGTCCTAAATGGTTGGTTCCTATCTGTTTTCTGATGAACTTGAGGTCCGGTCGTGGGAGCACCAGTGCCAGAGCAGGCCATGGTCTTGGTGAGGGCCAATGTGAAAGTGGTCTAGGCAATGGGAACGGCAACGGGGAGAGCCATGAGGCTCCACTTCTGGCTCCTCCTCTGCCATCACCACCTTTGATGACTCATGCAGAGATGATGGTGGAGATGTTGGCTGCTCGTCGCGAGTCAGGCCGTGCCATGGAGCTACTGGCATAGGCTATCAATGGCTTCGCTCGTGGAGGCCATGGAGGCAATGGTGGGAACAGGGGTGGTGCCCATGGTCTTGAGGGATCATGCTCTTATCAGGATTTCTTAAAGATGCACCCACCCACATTCACGCTGATGGATGAGCCTCTAGATGCGGAGCATTGGCTTCATATTCTGGAGCAAAAGTTCCTGCTTCTCACCGTAACTGAGGAGCAAAAAGTGCGTTGGGATCTATTAGTGCATGGTGGGACACATTTAATGCCATACAATCGGTGGATCACCAGGTGACCTGGCAGGAGTTCACTGTGGCCTTTAGAGAGTATTATATTCCTGCTGGTGTTCTAAACAGAAAGTTAACATAATTTTTGGACCTGAGGCAAGGAAGCATGTCCGTGATGGACTATGTCAACAAGTTCAGCCACTTGTCGTAGTATGCTGGGACTCATGTTGATACTGATGAGAAGAAGAGGGACCATTTTTATCGTGGCCTCTCTTGCATCTTGTAGAAGGAGTTATATATAGGAAACTATCAGACCTTTGGGGCGATGATGAACGCTGTTGTTGCCATGGAGGGATTGCAGTGTGACTCTCAGGCAGAATGGAAGCGCAAGCGGGTGGCTACTGGGTCTTCTAGCCACCCCTAGGCACATAAGGTACATGTTGTCAGGCGGTGCCCTATCAGTCTTCGGGTGGGCATTCATTTCGATAGCCTCAGTAGACCTTTTATGCACCTTTCACTCAGTATCGTGCCCCTACCCGGTAGGTGCAACATCAGCAGCCCCAGGGACAGCAGGTCCCACCTCATCAAGGATAGGGGAACAAGCCTGGTGCTTGTTTCAAGTGTGACAAGGAAGGCCACTATGCCCGAGAGTGTTCGCAAAAATAGCCTACCTAGTCTGCTCAGCCCTCAGCTAACTCCCACCTAGTCAAGTGGACAATTATCAAGAAGAAAGTGCCAGTGAGCCGATCTAGACAGGTTAATTTCATGGAGACTGAGGAAATATTGCAAAATGAATTGGTGATGGCTAGTATGTTCACCATTGATTCCCATCCAGTTTATGTGTTGTTTGATTCTGGTGCATCATATTCATTCCTAAGCTTGGGATTTGCACACAGACACAATATACCTCTTATGGCTATACCTTTTGCCTATAGAATCAATACTCTGGGTGTGCAGTTGTGCGTTAATACTTGGACGGACATAGTGGGCTTAGTATTAGCCACTCACACTTATCGTCTCCAGTTCATGGTGCTATCTGGGCAAGGCATTGATGCAATTTTGGGAATGAACTGGTTGCGTGTATATGGGGTAGTCTTGGATCTAAAGCAAAGAGTTGTTGAGTTATGGCTTCCTTCTTCTGAGGATAGGATGTCACTTCTTATGCCCTCAGATCCAGCCTTACCTGTTGCTGCTCATGCTGAAGCTTCTCCTGTTCTTGCCTCTATTCCTATGGTCTGTGAGTTTTCAGATATTTTTTCCTAAAGATCTACCTAGGTTGCCACCGGATAGAGATGTGGAGTTCTCCATTGAGTTAGAGCCTGGAACTGCTCCTATCTCCCGACGTTCGTACCACATGGCCCTAAAGGAATTGGCTGAAATGAAAAAGCAGTTAGAAGAGTTGTTAGAAAAGGGATTCATCCGTCCTAGCTCTTCACCATGGGGTTGTCTAGTCATTTTTGTGAAGAAGGATGTCACTTTGTGGATGTGTGTGGATTACCACCCTCTCAATGCGGTAACCATTAAGAATAAGTATCCATTACCTTATATTGATACTTTGTTCGATCAACTAGCCGGTGCTAAGGTGTTCTCCAAGATTGATCTTCGTTCAGGCTATCATCAAATCAAGATTAGACCACATGATATACCAAATAAATTTTTTTCTACTAGGTATGGGCTGTATGAATATCTAGTCATGTCTTTTGGTCTCACCAATGCTCCTATATTCTTCATGTATCTCATGAACTTAGTCTTTATGCCAGAGTTGGACAAGCTTGTGGTGGTATTCATTAATGATATCTTGATATATTCTAAGAACAAGGAAGAGCATGCCCAATACCTTCGGATAGTACTGACTCAATTGAGAGAACACAAGCTGTATGCCAAACTCAGCAAGTGTGAGTTTTGGTTAGATCGAGTGCAGTTTTTGGGACATGTTCTGACACCTGAAGGTATATCTGTAGATCCAAGCAAGGTACAAGATATGCTAAATTGGAAGTCTCCTAAGTCAGCGCATCAGATTCGTCAGTTCCTTGGTGATCTTGCTGGATACTATCGGTGCTTCATTCCTGACTTCTGCAAGATAGCTCAGCCGATGACCAAGCTGCTCTAGAAAGATGCCAAGTTTGATTGGGGCTCGGCTTGTGAAGAAGCCTTGCAAACTTTGAAGAAATTTCTTACCACTGCTCATGTCCTGGCCCAACCAGATATTGACAAACCTTTTGATGTATATTGTGATGCCTCAAAGATGGGATTGGGATGTGTGCTTATGCAGGATGGACGTGTGATAGCTTATGCTTCACGCCAACTGGAAAAGCACGAGGTGAATTATCCCACCCATGATTTAGAGCTGGCTGCTATGGTCCATGCTCTAAAAATTTGGAGGCACTATCTGTTGGGAAACAAAGTACACATTTTTACATATTATAAGAGCCACAAGTATATCTTCACTCAGTCTGAGCTGAACATGAGGCAAAGGAGAAGGTTGGAATTGATCAACGATTATAACTTGGAGGTTCATTATCATCCCGACAAAGCTAATGTAGTAGCTGATGCTTTGAGCCGGAAGTCATATCAGGTTGAAGAAACACCTTTGTCTCTCAACCATGTTGAGGTGCTAGCTCACATTGCCTTAGTCTTAGATTTACTTGAGCAGATTATTATGGAGCAAAGGCAATACACTTTAGAAATTCCCCACATCAAGAAAATGATTGCCGAAGGGTGTGGTCCTCAGTTTAGTATTGATGGGCAAGGGGTAGTAAGGTACAAGAACAAATTGGTGGTTCCATCAAATGAGGAGGTTAGAAGGAAGATTTTGAATGAAGCTCATCATTCAAAGTTGTCTATCCATCCTGGCAATAATAAGATGTACCATGATTTGTGCTAATTGTATTGGTGGTCCAATATGAAACAAGATATCACCAAGTACGTCATGGAGTGTGACACTTCTAGGAGAGTTAAGGCAGACCACATGCGTACCCCATGATATTTGTAGCCCTTGCCCATTCCTGTTTGGAAATGGGAAGATATTTCCATGGATTTCATTGGGGGTTTACCCCGCACATCCAAGGGCTATAACTCTATTTGGGTCATTGTGGATCACCTTACCAAGTCAACTCATTTTCTCCCAGTGGATTCCAGATATTGAGCTTGAAGGTATGCTAAGCTATACTTTGACCGGATTGTGACCCTGCATGGAGTTCCTCTCACTATCGTCTCTGATAGAGGGTCCATCTTTGTCTCCTGCTTTTGGAAGCAACTCTAGTGAGTGTCTTGGTACTAGCCTCCTCCAAAGTTCAGCCTATCATCCACAGACTGATGGCTAAACAGAAAGGGTAAATTAGGTACTTGAGGACATGTTGTAAGCTTGTGCCATTTCTTTTCCTGAGAAGTGGGACGAATGCTTGAACTTAGTTGAGTTTTCTTATAACAATAGCTATCAAGAAAGTATTCGTATGGTACCATTTGAAGCTCTGTATGGAAAGAAATGTAGGACACCACTTAATTGGGTTGAAGTGGGAGACCCTAGATATTTTGAGCCTAATTTCATCAAAGAAGCTCAAGAGCAAGTCAGTGTTATTCAGAGTCATTTGAAGGCAGCTCAGAGCCAACAGAAAACTTATACGGACAAGCGAAGAATGCCTTTGCAGTTTGCAGTTGGGGATTATGTGTACCTCAAGGTGTCTCCTATGAGAGGGGTGCATCGATTTGGTGTCTAGGATAAGCTAGCCCCTCGATATGTGGGTCCTTACAAAGTTTTGGAGTAGTGTGGTCCAGTTGCTTATCATCTTCAACTTCTAGATATTTTATCGACGGTACACGATGTGTCTCACGTATCTCAGTTGAAGAAATGTTTGCGAGTACCTGATGAAGCTGTGGAAATTGAAGGACTTCTCCTCTAGCCTGACTTGATGTATATTGAGCATCCTGTCAAGATCTTAGATGAAAAAAGTGACTAGGAATAATGTGGTGAAGTTCTATAAAGTTCAATGGCAAAATCACTCGGAAGATGAAGCAACGTGGGAGCAAGAAAGTTACATCCTGGAGCATTATCCGCATTATCCCCATCTTCTTTCTGGTCACTGAGGTAGTTGCTTGCGTTGAAATGTATTCCTTAGCTCTTTTCCCACACTAGGCACATGAAATCTCGGGACGAGATTTTGTTTTAGGGGGGTAGATTTGTAACACCCTCGGTGTTATATTGTACAATCTTTTGCTAAAACACTGCATGAGCATCATATTTATATGTAAATGTATGTAATATAGGGTGTAAATCAATTTACGTAACTTAAACGACCAACAAAAATGCTTAATGAAAGGCCATTCGTAACGTATAAAAATTACTAGTACGGATGTTCGCAAATTTTTACTGAACGAAAAACACTATAAAACGTACATACGGAACTTTAGTAAAGTTGGAAGTACAAACCGTGTAGGTGACGATATACTTGAGGTCAAAAAATGAATTCACTAGCTGGCTTACCTAATAGCTTGCGAATCGAACTTGACGTGAATCCGATCAAGACTTAGTCGATTTCATAAGTTTGAAAAGTGGTTTGACAAAGCTATGTTTGATATTTTTTGTAGGAGAATTAGATTAAGTAGTGAGGTGGTTTCATGACCTATTTTAGTAGCTTAATATGCTCTCTTAGGAATTGCATAGGTGGTTTGGCGATTAGATCAACGTTTTGGGTTTTTTCGAACGCTTTGAAAATCATGCGCATGACGTTCCCGACTGGTTTTATCGCATGGACGCGGTCACCATTGTTCCTGTGCCATTGTCGACGTGCCGCCGCGCGAGCGAGTACACGTGCTTGGCCGGGCTTGGCTAGCTATGGTGGCCGACAGCCCTGGCTGGCAATGGGCCCTCCTCTCCGTCGCGATGCACGCTACCGTTGGCGTCGCTGTTGGTGCCCTAGGGCCGCCGCGTCGTGTTGTGCAGGCTCTTCTCCGCTAGGCGCTGTCGTCGTCCACGCGGGTGTCGTGGCATCGCATGGCCACAACCGCCATCGCCAGCAAGCGCACATTCCTCTGCGTCACATCGTCACATCGCGTGCACCCACCGCTTGCGTCACATCACCGCTGCCGTTGCTGCGCGCGCCTCCTGCACCGGCACACGGCCGTGTCGCCATCGGCTTGCCAATTAAGGCGTTGTGGCCGCACGAGCCGTGCCGACTCATACGCGCACGTGTAACCTTCCTTGTGTGCCCTTGTCTGTTTCTTTTGAGTGGCGTGCACTACTCTGCGACCCAGTCACCTCAGTCTTTAATGGCGTCGCGCCGGCGTCACCGAGCCACGCCAAGGCTAGCTCGTAGCGCCGGTCCAGTTCCAGCAATTGTGCACGCCGGAAGCACAATTGGGAACCTAGCTACATGCCAAGCTCGCCCACTTCTGCAGCCACACCGTGTCGTGCTTCAATTTGGAGATTCCCTGCCGTCGGCCATCTTAAGACTAAACAGCAGCGCCCGTCCAATTCACCTTACACTGTCCATTTCCATTCAATTACTTGGCACTGTGTCTTCGCCCTGTTCCCCTCCATCCCGTGCGCACTCCATTTTCGCCGCCACTGCCTTCCCGGTGCCACTAACACGGTCACGCCACCACTGTCCGCCGCGAGGCTTGCCGTGTGCATGTGGCCGGACTCACCCGGTCCGTCCCCGGTCAAGTCACCACATCGGGTAGGTTCTGGGTGAGTTGCTGGTGCCCATTCCTGAGTTCATTCACGTCGTTTGTGCCTTGGCTCATGGGAACATGGCCACCACCATAGGGAGGAGTTCGCCGTCGTGGAGAGAGCTCGGGACTGTGTCTCCGTTCACCGCCCACCGCTTTGCGTTCGTATCTAGGTGTGCATCGGCTCGCTATTGGGGGCGGGGAAAGGCTAGGCTGTCCGGCGTGACCGCCTAGTGCCATCGTCGCCGTGCCGGTGCACGCGTGGGTGACCGAGGACTTAGCCATGGTGAAGATAGTTTGTTCCGAGGGTTAGTTTGCTTAAACATTGACTGTGGGAATAGTACTGCAGACCTCGGGGTGAATCACCGGTAGTTCGAGGACGTTTTAGCAAATGTACCGGCGCGCGCGGGCCTCTCCGTCATGGGCCATTGTCGAGCGGTTGGGCCACGTCCGCGTGGGTCGCGCCGATGGATCGCGTGTGCACGCGCTGTGCGAGCGTGGGCCGCATCGCTCGCTCGTGGGCCATGCAGATGGATTTCGGTTTTCGTTTTTCCAGGGATTAGTAAATGTTTATTCAGTTTAGTTTTGAGCTGATCTTTGGAAAATTATAGTAAATTCTATAGGTGTTCAAAAATAGTGAAACAAAATTTGTTAAGTTCACAAAAATGTTATCTATCTATTGGTGTAGTTAGTTTACAATTATCTATGATATTGATAGAATCATTAATTCATTTACGAACACTTAGCATTATTTAGCTTAATATTTGTAGGAATTTTTGTAGCAAATTAGTAGAAGTGCTAGCTCTGAAAATTTTATAGTAGATTCGTAACCTTATTAGGTAACCGCTGTAATTTTTGTAGCCTTGGAATATGTTGATAAATAGGGTAGCTGGTACTCCTTGTTTTATCGTATATAGAGTAAATCGATATTAAGAATAGGGATGCCTTTAGTTGCTAAGATAATGCATGCAATGTTTCATACCTGTTAGTGGAATAATAGGTAACTTAACATCTTAGTCGGTAGGGCTAGTTTAGTAGCTTGATAGATGTATTCTTATTTTAAGAGTTGCTATTGCCGTATTACTAAGTGTTGCATCATCATTTCATACATGTAGATAATGAGCTGGTAGAGTTCGTGCCTGCGGGCGAATAGGAGTACAAGGAGATCATTGAGGAGTACGAGGAAGAGATTTTCATATAGAAGGGAGCGCCAGAGCCATCAATTGCTGACTTTGTTGACACCCCGCCTGCCCAAGACAAGATATGGTGCATAACCCTTATTTTTGAATGATCACTGAATATATATATGATGTGGATTTACGTTACAAGCATTGTATGGAAACTATATGCATAGATAAACTTACTATGAGTCCTACTAATATAGGTCGAGTAGCTGCTATGCTCAGGATTTCGGTAGCGTAAGTAACCTACCGTTACTCACAATATGGATTATTATGATCACTCATGATGAAATGGTGGAAAGAAAAAATAGAGACCGGGCAGGGATATGGATCCCTGTCTGTGTCGGTTAAGGACCGGTCGTTGCATTGGGTTCTAGGCAAGTCACAAACTTATTATCCCGAGCACATACTTGGGTATGTGCGCAGGGAAGGCTTGTTGCTCTTTTGTCATGGGTTCTGGCTCTTTCCGAACCGACTAATTGGAGGTGGGGATGGTGGAGGTCTAAGCACCGCACTAAGTCCAGGACTTAGGAGCGGGGGCTTGGAGTCCAAGTTTGGACGGGGACCTGGACCTCATGACAGGAGAGTGATGGGTTGGTCCTGCTTGTGCCTGGGATACAAGCAGGGGCGTGTGTTTCGGGGTACCCAGCTGGGCACATTGATTCGCGAATTGCCGGGCGATCCAGTACGGCTTGTCTACATACTAGCACCGTAGTAAGAACTAAAAGATGAAATGTGATAAAATGGAACTGTTTGCTCAACTCTTGCTTGAAAGTAGAACATGTGCTTACGTAGAATGACCAGATAATGAATTAATCATGACTGCTACTAATAACATAAATAAGGATTTACTATTAGTATTACTTTCCGCAAAAAGGGAACCCAGCAAACCATAAAGCTTATCATATCCCTTGGAGTCGGAAAATTATTCCCACTAGTCGGATAAGTCTTGCGAGTACATTGTGTACTCAGGGTTTATTTACCCCTGTTGTATGTACTGGTTGAGGAGTAGCCGTTGTGTGAAGGATTCTTCTAGTGGGCACAGACGGATCCTTGTGTATTATCGATAGACGTTTCTCTTCATTCCGCTGTTAACTTTTCGCACTCTGAATTTGGTACTGTAATAATATATTTCTGAGAACTCTGGATGTATGAAATGGACTAAGCAATGTAAACTCGTTCTCATTATTGGATCCTACGGAAAAAATGTGGACTATTCGGGCTCTCCTTAGGGTGTGCTCGACAGAATCCGCCTGATGTAGCTCGCTCTCGGAGTGCTTAGCGTCTAGTGGAAGACGAACGCCTCCGTAAGTGTGTTATTTCGGACGGTTCCGACACAAAATCACAATTGTTATGTTTCTTGGAAAACCTCATTTTGAGATAGGGATTTGAAATTCCCGTCCAAAACTTAATTTGTTTTTGGGATGATCTCTTGGGGATAGTTTTAAAATCGGTTAGTCAAGGTGTGTGCAAAATTTATAATTTTTGGAGCTGGTTTGAATTGATTTCTATTTTTTTCTTAGCGAAGACTGCAATTAATGTGGAATTGCGAAATCTCAAATTTTGCTTAACTTTGGTATTTTTGCTTATTGTTGGTGAGAGTGTCTCAGTTCTACTCTTTTCTGATTTGCGTTCGCAGTGCTTTAAGCTTTCTCTAATCAATCCTAGGGTCATCTTGTCACATATTGGCATGTGTGATCTTTCTGGTGTTGAAGTTGGGATATGTGCCAGGTTTTATCGAAGGCTTTTGATTGACTCTCATTTAACCTTCCTCTGGTCGTCGTTTGAATACTGTAAATTGATACATAGACGCTGAGGAGTTGCTTTTTTCTATCCAAAGTTCACAGAAGTCTGTCCTTCCACCTTAGTAGCCTGTCAATCTTGTCAATGAGTGGTTGTACGTCAATTATTCGTGGTGATTTTCTTGTGTGGATTGGCATTCACCGGGGAATTTTGAGATCTTGACCGGAAATCTCATGAGGATTACGTACATGTCACGTCTGATGGTGCTACGCTATAGGCCTATAGTGATATATAATACCAGGTGCTTTGATGCTGCTGAGCTCACATTGTTTGGGATGCTTTCAGGTCACTAGATTGGATTTGAGTGTCTGTCCACAGTGCGACTGGTTTACCCCGTACTCGACTGCATCCCTGAAGCAAAACCGCATACATTGAGTAGGCTTTTATGTTCCACTTGTTCAATATGTCCATATTTCACGTTTGAAATTATCAGCTTGATCGTTCGAATTTATCAAATTCCTTCCGCGTTCATTTGTTTTGTTTGCTGTCCGTCTATTCTATGGAGAGAGTTCTAGAATTTGGACCTCGTGGGGACAGTGCAGGCCACCACCATTCCATTCGTCAAATAATCCGGTCGTGCTCTGAAAGTCTGGACGGCACGTACTGCTCCGTGCACGATCGATCGTTTCCAAGATTCCAACTGACCATCGATGCATGTATGCGAAGGGTTGCTAGTGCCGTCGAGGAAAATGCCCGTGGACTTACCGGAAGGAGTTCCAACTGTACGCACCTGCATGCTGCCAGCCTTTTTTTTTTTTTTTGCAAACTCATGAGGGCTCTGACCCGACCCGACGAGCGCTAATTAGTCAGGGACCCGGCCGAGAACGTGTTGCCCGTCGTTGTAGCCGTGGACATCACATGCCGGTGAGCCGTCGGCGCTCGGAGCCCGGCCGGGGCTGGTCTTGCGGCCAAATTAGGACGAACGGTCGGTCAGAACGACACGCACACGGTACCTCGACGCGTCAGAGTCGGTGTGCGCGCGGGCACATGCAGCCGCTCGGCGCCGGTCGCTCCAGACTCGCCGTCGTTTCACCAGCAGCAGCAGGCTGTGGCTGAAGCTGAATAAGCCACTACCACCGTACCGTACCTCTGTGGGAGTGCACTTGTTCGCTGTACGTACCGTGCAGCCGATTTTGGCCGTCGTCCCACGGCATAAATTCTGGTCGCAGAACTTGCATGGAGTCATTGGAGCGCCAGTAGTATTAAGCCATGTGTTTGACATTATTGATTATTGCATTGTTTGCTCGGATGATATATGGTCAGAAACTGCCGTTTCTACGTAGTATGTTGTACTATACGATGCAAGCTATGTTTGCGGTGCCGTTTTCTTCTCCTGTTTCTCCCTCGTACACATGCACATGCTTCAGTGGGTCAACAGAAACTACATTCATAGTTTCAAACACCACGTACATTCTTAACTTCAAACACCACGCACATTTTGTTTGTAAGAGAGAGGACGGACACTGTTCGTACGGCTTTCCATCAGTATTAGTTAGGTTTGGTATTTTGAAACCAAAACATCGAGAAAAATGTGCGAGTTGGCGTCATGGTGTGTGCACCGACCGTCACATTTGGATACACTATTACAAAGAGTTCCCACTACGCATGCATGCAGTCAGCTCTTACGAACGCTAGCATGCAAGCTCTATCCATATGGACGCCGCCTACGCCTACGTCTACGTGGGATTGAGCTAATACATCTTTTAAGATCAATGAGGTAGATCAATGAGGTAACTTCAGGCACCTTGCATGCTTTCGACAGACACTGCTTATTACCACTGAAATAATAGCTAGAGTCTGTTTGGATTCAAGGAGTCTCTAATGAATCTAATTTCCATGTTTTGCTTACATCACACGGTCTTAATGTAGACTAAAGAGAGAGTGAAGTAGAGTTTTGGCGAGAGTACCGGGTGTTGGGGGAACACCCTCGCAATGACGCCCCCTCCTTTGTACCTTCAGACCTAAGCCTTGACGGAGACCTAGCATCACCAAAGCTCCCTTCACTGGGTCACAAGCACTCCTGCCAACGGTTCCACTTCAGCGAGGGTGACCCAACCCGAGCACCCTCACGGGTGCCGTCCATGGTGCTCTGTTCTGTTTTCCTAAAATAAGGTGTTGCAAAGCTTGTTTCGTAATACCGAAGACTGTCGGTGAAGGTGCCAGGACAGACAAGACTTGTGTGCCATCCTTGCTTATCCTTGGAGTTGGACCAACCTATCTCATAAATAACACATAGAGCATAGGGCTAGTCCACTTGGTTGTCTTAATTAACCAAAACCAAACATAGGGCTTTCACCCTCTCTTGTAATCAAGTGCCCGATCAATAACAAGCTCTTGTGTAACCACATTACTCTTTTTACCAAGTCAACTTCGCGTGTAAGCAAATGCTCGGTTGATGACAAACCCTCAAGCAATGAATCCTCCCTCCTGCAACCACCAAATTCTCAAGCGGCAATAAACCTCCAAGTTATGGATATTGTCGGATATATGGGCCAGGGGTACCTGCGTCTTGACTATCAAAGCATTATAAATATAAGGCAACTTGCCCGGGGGAAAAGTGATCTCCAGCATGGGTCCAATAATTTGATCAATACGAAGTAGTAGGATTGGTTCTCATAATTATCGCATAATTTAAAAAAAAGGAATTTGTTGAATTTTTTCTTGTTGAATAATGCCAAATCAAACCAAAAAAATATCCAAAAATCCAAAAGTCAAAAGGAATCCTGCCCATATATTCGACCACGTCCATCTATCGGGCTGGAAGCCACAGTGAAGGAGGCCCATGAAGGCCGGGCGATTCCACCAACTTGGAGATCAAGGCGTATCGAGGTTATCTGGAGCCATCGTATCTGGACGATAGTACAAAATCAATCTACTACACATTCCATGTATCAAACTAAGAACCTATCTGGTAGTCTATCGCTCTCATTGTAACCCTAACTCCCCTAAGCTATATAAAGGGTGTAGGGGCCTTGTGGTCAGGATTCCATCTACTTGGTTCTAATGAATAGATAGAAGGAGCAGCAACCCCTGTAACCAAGCATATGAATACAAGAGAAGCAACATCACCCCCAACTGGACTAGGGCACCTCACATGCCTGAACCAGTATAAATCTTGTCCCATGTGCTATCATCTGATTCATCTTACACGAGTAGCTGCTAGGTATTGCCGGAGCTAAATCTTTCGACAGATACCTCACCGCTTTGCAGCCTAAATCCATGTGAGCCCCGCGCAAAAGAAAATGGGGGTATCGCTTCACAACCCAAACTTTTGTGAGCCTCGTACAAAAGGAAACGGGGGCGTCACTTCGCAACCCAAATTTATGCGAGCCTCGCACAAAAGTAAACGGGGTCTCGCGCAAGCCTCACGCAAAAGTCATGCGAGCCTCACCCAAAAGAAACTGACGGCATCTCTTTGCAATTTAAACTTGCACAAGCCTCACACAAAACGAAATGAGGGCATCGCTCTACAATCAAAATCCAACAAAGCCTCACAAAAGCGAAAAGCGATGGTGTTGATTTGCAACCAAACTACTAACAACATACACTTACAACTTGTACTCACATTACAACCACCGACACAATGCTACAGTAGACAACCCAATAGAACTTCTACACCCTCACTCTTAAAGCCAAACACATCATACACCATGAACACACACAAGTCTTCATTTAGAACTTTCTCCTATACCCCTAAATGGAGGGGGAACCTCCTCAAAACAAACTTCAAAAGCAACTTCCTCCAAAATCTTCACCACAACCTGGTGAACAATGCCTCCAACCACCTAGGCAATAGAGTCCTCTAGAGATGCTAGCCCTCCTTCAACAACCCCCATAGAAGCTAGATCATGGTCTTTTTGATAGTCACCAGATATACCCTTGCCCCGAGTATCAACAACAACCAAGGGACCCCAAAGCAAGGGCCCTCGCAGTACAATAGATGGGCACAACCTTGGACCGCATCTTGTGAAGCATCCTACTTACTCCTTCTATGAGTTGCATTACTTCTCCATCAACAGACAAGGAGGTGGTAGAAGTTTCATCATGTTTTTCTACACTTGAGTTTGTTTCAACTTGCTTCTTTCCCTTCCATTTGTTATGCTAGAATTCACCCCTGATACAACGGCCTAAAAGTGTTACAATAGACCCTAAATGGTTGCAATAGGTGGAATTACAACATAAAAATTTGGTTGATGGTGGTGCAAAATGTGGACGTGGTATAAAGTTTGGGCCACCATGTTTTTGTGTATTGCAATAGTTTTACCTATTACAACACACTGAAGCATTGCAAGTCATAGTTTAGGGGAGCAACCGTGTTGGTGGTAATAGTACCAGAGATATTAGTTGCAACAGGTGTATTAGCAACAAAATGTTGTTGCAATAGACTATATTGCCACAAAAATGCATGTTCGAATCTTGGTGGTTGCACCATTTTTATTTTTCTTATATTTTTTCCACGCCATGCTAAAGTTTAATATAGCAAATAAAATAAAACATTAGATTTTACACATACATGCAATTGGTCTAGTGGTAGTGGGGTGTTGTTGTTTTCATGGGTCTGATGGTGAGGTTGCAGGTTTGAATATTTGTGGTCGCCCCATTTTTATTTTTCTTGTCATTTTTCATGACATGGTAAAGATTAGTATATGAGAATTTTGAACAGGATTTTATGATAGTAAATGATTTTTTTAAATGAAAAAGTCATCAACTATAAATTTGTCGAACTCGTCGAGATTTACAACTTTGGTTTTGATCATTTTTCCATACGAGTTCGTGTGAACAATTTAAAAATTTTGAATTTCAAAATATGATAACATCGAACATAATTTTGGGATAGTAAATGATATTAAATGAAAAGGTCGTCAACTTGATCTACAACTTTGGTTTTGGTCATTTCTCCATACCAGTTCGTTTGAATAATTTGAAAATTTGATCGGAAGGGATCAGAGAGATCATGTACGTCGTTTTTTAGGATAGATGGATCATGTAGTTGCCAACAACACTAGCTAGATAGCTATCAATTTGTTGGGCCCTTGCCCATGCTCAAAGGCCCACCAAATACAAGTGTCGCCAACAACGTTGTATTGCAACAAACACATTGTCCTATTGTCGACTAAAGACGCTTGATAGTCCACCGAGGGGGCTACCCGCGATGGTAGATTTGTCGGAGAGGTAAGCGAGATTAGGAGCGACATGGTGACAAGACACAAGATTTATACAGGTTCAGGCTGTCAACTTGATGTAATACCCTAATCCTATGTTCGTCGGTTAGTATTGGCTATTGATGAGGACATAACTTCTTCAGAGGTACCCGCTGATCCTTCAACCGTCATGCAAGGTCCAATGACCCGGGCTCGAAAGCGACAACTCAATTTAGAGGTGAGCTCGTTCTTAAGCGATACTTTTCATACTTTTGAGAATAGACTACTACCTAATGATGTTATCTTTCTTAGGAACATTGGGGAGGCTCATGAAGGACTTAGAGGAAGTGGTGGAGGTGATGATGACCAGCAAGGACGTCCAACACAAGCTGGAGGCCCAGTCCAACAAGAATTCGAGTCTGCCTCGGCCTCCAGGACCAGTCTGCCTTAAACTGGTCACCCAAGACGTATCCGGACTCCGTTTTCGATGATCCACATATGGATGGAAAACTAATTTGATAAGGAATCCAATACAAGTGGTTTCACGTCAAAAGCTATTCGGAATCAATGGGAATCGTTGAAACAAGTCAGCATCCAGAATCTGCCAGGATGCTGCGAACTGTCTTTTGGTCTGTTGGACCATGTATCAAGTTTGGGCCCATTAGGGGCGCGTCCAGGGGTCTTGCACGACCCTAGAGTCTTCATAAACAGCCGCCACCCCTCCATTAGGGTTTGGGTTTTGCTTAGATTAATCTGTCAAGAACAGTTTCGCCGTTTATCGGTCTGTGAGACCCCAACTTCGTGAGCTAATCATTCATCTGCAATTTGGTTGTGTTCTTTCTTGTGTTCTTCGTTGCGTAGGCAAGGATTAGCCTTCTTGGCGAGGTCAACCTGGTCCGTGACTTAGTTGATAACTAGAGGAGTTGTGGTACTAAGATTGCAGGGTTCGATCTTTTGATCTGAAGGCGGATCGGTGTGTCATTCTCTGCCACAACGATAGTTACCATCACCTGACGGAAGATCGGGATCCCCGTCTACATTAAGTGGTAATCAGAGCTAAGGTATACCATCAGGTTCACTTTTATTCCCTAGTTTGAGTGTTTCACATTCGTCCCATAGTCCAGTGCCATACTTGTTTTTCCTGTCCTAGAACCTTCCGTGCCATAGCCTTTGCATATTTCAGTTTCAGGGTCCATCGTGTTGAGTTTGTGTCCTGGTCGAGGTCTTGTTGCTGGTTAGGTCGTGTTAGAGTCTAGTTCATGTGTTTTTCCCATCGTTTCTATCAAATCTTGGCTGTTGTGACCAATTTTGCACACATTGTTCCCGTTTTGTCCTCTAATTCGGAGCCAATTCTTAAAACTGGTCTAGTTTTCGCATACGAACTCCATTTTCGACGTTCCATGTATGCAAATCGATCAGAAAAAAATTTCAGATCCATCCATCCCTAGATGTGCTGGCGTCGGAGATTTTTAAATTGGTCAAAAAGTAGTCACAAGATCCTCTTTTCGTGGTCACAAGGTTTTTATCGATTTTGATCCAGTTTTCTAAAAATTCCACAGGCCACGTCTTTCACTTGTTTGAGCTCATATTTTCTGTAGTTATTTCTTTTGTGCTCCTAAGTAAAGGAAAAATATCAAAATAAAATAAAATAAAAAAGTCAAAATTTCCAAAAAAAAACAACGATAGCCCAAAAATAGAAAAAAAGAGAGGGGCAAAAGAGGAACAATATTTAGAGGAGCACATAGAGAAGACCAAAGTGAGCTGTGTTAGCACGTGTTGTCTGGTTCCTTGTTTGTGTTGCTGTCTCCGTCCACCATACTTATTTTTCTCACACCTATCACCTTGCTATCCACTATACTTTTGTCACACACCTGGTACTTGCAACACTTTAGACCAGCAACGAGAACAAGTACTTTGGACTATAATTCAGCATTACTTTCTGTTACTGACTTGTGTGCTAGATATACATATTACACTTTGTGTGCCTTCCAAGCTCCACAAACTCTTCAGATCAGTACAGACAAAGGGCCTTGCAATCTCGGTACCACTACCTCATAGGTATCACGAACCAGCCGCCGGTTGTACCGTCCACTGTTTGTGTTGGTAAGAACTTTGTAAGAGCTTGGTAAGATGCTTCCACTTGCAGTGAAAAGTGACACCATTGCAACCACGTAGTCATTTGGTAGGGATAACTTTCACCTGTTTGTTCCTGTTTTATGTTTTTAATGGCAGGAGGTGAACAGACTGGAGATAATAATCCTAAGGGTTTCAACGAGTATGTCAGTCAAGAGCACCTACAAGCTGTTGTAGAGGATGCCCAAAAAAGGATGAATGAGGCTGTCAGGAAGGCCATCACTGACACACTCATTGAACTGAACATTGGCAATAGCATGGAGAGATTGGACAAGCGAATTTCCATGCTAACCGACAAGGTTACTGAGTTGAAAACCTTTGTGGCGGGCAACAACGATGTCTCCGGCAGCAACACCGATGGTCAAGACACGGTGTATGATGCCAACGAGAACATAGGTCGAGCATCTTTTCGACAAGAGAGATTACGACAACGTCTTCGCCGCAACACGACATGTATGGGTGGTGTCCACCACCACCGTCAAGGTAATAATCATCGTATGCCCGATGATCCTTATGCTAAAATTAAGTTCACAATACCATCTTTTTCGGGTCATTACGATGCTGAGGGATATCTTGATTGGGAGATGACAGTAGAACAAAAGTTAAGTGCCCACCTTGTACCTGAGCAGCATAGAGTTAGACAAGCTACTAGTGAGTTTAAGGATTTTGCCATTATTTGGTGGAATGGGCTAGCTGCATAGGATGCTTTACCTGGTACGTGGGAAGAACTTAAGGTAGCTATGCGTGATCGTTTTGTTTCTCCTTCTTATCATAGAGACTTGCGTAAGAAATTGATGCATTTAGAACAAGGAGATAAATCTGTACAGGATTACTATGGTGAGCTCTAAAAGGGATTGATGCGCTGTAGTGTTGTGGAGGGACACAAAGATGCCATTTGTTGTTTTTATTCGGGTTTGAGGCGTGAGATTCAGGACATTGTTGATTATAAAGAATTCAACACTGTCAACCAGTTGTTTCAGTTTGCTATGCTTGCCGAAAAGGAATTGCAGGGGCGTGAACAGCAGGGCAAGAGCAAGGTTAGCACCAGCACATACACACCATGCTCGGCACCATCTTCGGGGCTAACCAAGCCAATCACTTTTCAGATGCCTCCACCAGCGAGCAAGCGACCAATAGCCTCTGGAGTTTCTGCTACACCTAAGGCACCTCTGCATGACCTTCAGATTTAGGTAAAAATTCTTTGCAGGTGCCGACCAAGAGTTCCTCATCCGTTGCATCGATAGGACGCACTTCAGGAATTCAGTGCCACCACTGCCATGGCATTGGCCATGTGCAGAAGAACTACCCAAGTCAGCGGGCATATATTGCTACTGAAGATGGTTACATCAGCACCTCTGACATTGAGGATGAAGAAGACCAAGATGCAGACGAGGAGGATGGCGAAGTCCTTGGTGACGAGGCCACGGCGTCCTATAGGAGCATCATTGTACAGCGGGTGCTCAGCTCATAAGTCTAGCAACCTGAGAAGCTACAACGCCATAACTTGTTCCAGATTTTCTTCGTCATCAGCGACCGTCGAGCACGTGTCATTATTGATGGAGGTAGCTGTGACAATTTGGTGAGTTCTAATTTGGTCAAGAAGCTTGGCTTGACCACACGCCCACACCCACGTCCATACCATATTCAGTGGCTAAATGATTCTGGTAAAGCAAAGATAACACAAACTTACAGAGTTTCATTTTCTATTGGTTCTTATGCTGATTTTGTTGATTGTGATGTGGTACCTATGCGAGCTTGTTCACTCTTATTGGGTCGTCCTTGGGAACATGATAATGATGCTACACACCATGGTATAAGTAATAAATACACTTTTGTGCATAAAGGAAATAAAATTTCTTTGGTACCTTTGACCCCTGCTCAAATTGTACAAGCTGATAGAGAACGCGCTGCTAGTTTCAATGATGTTCAATCTGAAAATCAGCAAGTTGCTAATTCTATTTTCCCACCTAAAAAGGATAAGTCTACATCTATTTCTAAGGCTGAGGGGATTACATTGAAGGGTGGTGTTATGCTTGCAACAAAATGTGACTTTGCTAAAATTTCTGATGATGATATTTGCTATGCTTTGGTATGCAAACGAGCTATGTTTTCGCTTGATGATATTGTTAGCTTGGTACCTCCTGCTGTCACTAACCTTTTGCAGGAGTATGAGGACATTTTTCTCAGCTAAGATACCCCCGGGACTGCCACCTATGAGAGGGATAGAGCATCAAATCGATTTGATTCCGGGAGCAACCTTGCCCAACCAAGCTGCCTATCGAACCAATCCTGAGGAGACTAAGGAAATTAAGCGGCAAGTCCAAGATCTTTTGGACCGTGGGTATATACGTGAAAGCCTTAGTCCTTGTGTCGTTCCTGTACTTTTGGTTCCTAAGAAAGATGGAACTTGGCGTATGTGTGTTGATTATAGAGCCATCAATAATATTACCATTCGGTATCGTCATCCTATTCCTAGGCTAAACGACATGTTAGATGAGTTGTGTGGTTCTATAATTTTCACTAAGATTGACTTGCGAAGTGGCTACCACCAAATTAGAATGAAACTTGGAGATGAATGGAAAACTGCGTTTAAAACCAAATTCGGGTTGTATGAGTGGTTAGTAATGCCTTTTGATTTGACAAATGCACCTAGCACTTTCATGCGCTTAATGAATGAGGTTTTAAGAGCTTTTATTGGACATTTTGTGGTAGTTTACTTTGATGATATATTGATTTACAGCAAGTCTTTTGATGAACATATGGATCACTTACGTGCTATTTTTAATGCTTTACGTGATGCACATTTATTTGGTAACCTTGAGAAGTGCATCTTTTACATGGATTGAGTTTCTTTTCTTGGCTATGTTGTAACTTCACAGGGAATTGAGGTGGATGAGATGAAATTTGAAGCCTTAAAGAGCTGGCCGGTTCCCCAAACCATCACACAGGTGAGGAGTTTTCTTGGTCTTGCAGGATTCTACCACCGCTTCGTCAAAAATTTCAACACCATTGCTGCCCCATTGCATGAGTTAATGAAGAAAGGAGTGGTGTTTCATTGGGGAGAGGCACAAGAGGAGTCTTTTGACACTTTGAAGGACAAGCTTACACACGCACCATTACTGCAACTTCTAAATTTTGGTAAGACTTTTGAGCTAGAATGTGATGCTAGTAGAGTTGGCATTGGTGGTATTTTGATGCAAGATCGTAAACTAGTTGCTTACTTTAGTGAAAAATTGCATGGTCCTATTCTTAATTATTCCATGTATGATAAAGAATTGTATGCACTTGTTCGTTCTTTGGAGACATGGCGTCATTATTTATGGCCTAAAGAATTTGTTATTCATTCTGATCATGAATCGCTTAAGTATCTTCGCTCTCAAAATAATCTAAATCGTAGGCATGCTAAATGGGTTGAATTTATTGAATCTTTTCCTTATATTATCAAACGCAAGAAAGGGAAGGATAATGTGATTGATGATGCTTTGTCTAGAAGATATACATTGCTATCCCAACTTGATTGCCAGATTTTTGGTCTTCAATCCATTAAAGAACAATATGCGCTTGATCCTGATTTTAAGGATGTGTTGCTTAATTGTAGAGAGGGACGCACACGGAATAAGTTTATGATCAGCGATGGGTTTTTGTTTAGAGCTAACCGCCTATGCATTCTAGTTGGTTCTATTTGTCTTTTGTTGTTGCAGGAGTCACATGGAGGCGGATTGATGGGACATTTTGGTGCCAAGAAGAGGGAGGAGGTGCTGTCCACACACTTCTTCTGGCCAAGGATGAGGCGAGATGTAGAGCGGTATGTGGCTCGGTGTGCCACATGTCAAAAAGCTAAGTCGCGGTTGAACCCACATGGTTTGTATATGCCTCTTCCTGTTCCTTCTACTCCTTGGGCAGATATATCTATGGATTTTGTGTTGGGATTGCCAAGGACTAAGAGAGGGAGGGATAGTATTTTTGTGGTGGTTGATCGTTTTTCTAAGATGGCGCATTTTATTCCTTGTCATAAGAGCGACGATGCTGTTCATATTGCTGACCTTTTCTTTCATGAAATCATTCGCTTGCATGGTATGCCTTCTACTATTGTTTCAGATCGCGATGCAAAATTCTTGAATCATTTTTGGTGCACGTTGTGGAATAAATTGGGGACCAAGCTGCTATTTTCTACAACATGTCATCCCCAAATTGATGGGCAAACTGAGGTTGTGAATCGAACATTGTCCACCATGTTGAGAGCCATTTTGAAGTGCAATTTGAAGATGTGGGAAGAGTGTTTGCCACATGTGGAGTTTGCATATAACAGAGCGGAACATTCCACCACCAAGGTAAGTCCTTTTCAGGTAGTGTATGGTTTTAACCCCTGTGCTCCTATTGATCTTTTGCCTTTACCTACCACTGAGAGAATATATAGTGATGCTAGAGAGCGTGCTGATTTTATTCGTAAGTTACATGAAACAACTAAAGCAAATATTGAAAGCATGAATGAAAAGTATAGAATTGCTGGTAGTAAAGGTAGAAAAGAGATTAAACTTGTACCAGGTGATTTGGTTTGGTTACATTTAAGAAAAGATAGATTTCCTGAGCTACATAAGTCTAAATTAATGTCAAGAGTAGCTGGTCCTTATAAGATCATTGAGAAAATAAATGATAATGCCTACAAACTTAAATTGCCACCCGAGTTTGGGGTTAGTCCCACCTTTAACATTGCAGATTTGAAACCTTATTTGGGAGAAGAAGATGAGCTTGAGTCGAGAATGACTCCAATTCAAGAGGGGGAGGATGATGAGGACATCACTTCTTCAGAGGTACCCACTGATCCTTCAACCATCATGCAAGGTCCAATGACCCGGGCTCGAAAGCGACAACTCAATTTAGAGGCGAGTTCGTTCTTAAGCGATACTTTTTATACTTTTGAGAATAGACTACTATCTAATGATGTTATCTTGCTTAGGAACATTGGAGAGGGTCATGAAGGACTTAGAGGAAGTGGTGGAGGTGATGATGACCAGCAAGGACGTCCAACACAAGCCGGAGGCCCAGTCCAACAAGAATTCGAGTCTATCTCGGCCTCCAAGACTAGTCTGCCTTAAACTGGTCACCCAACGTTTTCAATGATCCACATATGGATGGAAAGCTAATTTGATAAGGAAGCCAATCCAAGTGGTTTCACATCAAAAGCTATTCGGAATCAATAGGAATCGTTGAAACAAGGCAGCGTCCAGAATCTGTCAGGGTGCTGCGACACCGTCTTTTGGTCCGTTGGACTATGTATCGAGTTTGGGCCTATTAGGGGCGCGTCCAAGGGTCTTGCATGACCCTAGAGTCTTCATAAACAGCTGCCATCCCTCCATTAGGGTTTGGGTTTTGCTTAGATTAATCTGTCAAGAACAGTTTCGCCGTTTATCGGTTTGTGAGACCTCAACTTCGTGAGCTAATCATTCATCTGCAATTTGGTTGTGTTCTTTCTTGTTCTTCATTGTGTTCTTCGTTGCGCAGGCAAGGATTAGCCTTCTTGGCGAGGTCAACCTGGTCCGTGACTTGGTTGATAACCAGAGGAGCTGTGGTACTAAGATTGCGGGGTTCAATCTTTCGATCTAAAGCCAGATCGGTGTGTCATTCTCCACCACAACGATAGTTACCATCACCTGATGGAAGATCGGGATCCCCGTCTACATTAAGTGGTAATCAAAACTAAGGTATACCGTCAGGTTCACTTTTATTCCCTAGTTTGAGTGTTTCGCATTCGTCCCATAGTCCAGTGCCATACTTGTTTTTCCTATCCTAGAACCTTCCGCGCCATTGCCTTTGCATATTTCAGTTTCAGAGTCCGTCGTGTTGAGTTTGTGTCCTTCCCTGAGATGTTGAGTTTGTGTCCTTGTCGAGCCGACGCTGAGGGAGAACAAAAGGCTACTTGCAGAGGTGAAGAATCTTGAGGAGAACATCGCCGAGCTCAAGGATGAGCGGATAATATTGCAGGCGCAGGTGTACCAGCTGCAGTTGGAGAAGAATGACCTGGCCGACGAGCTCAAAGCATCTTGGGGCGAGCTCGTTGCCACTCAGGAGCAGCTCGGCAAAACTAGTACTTGGTTTGCCAACATTGTTGAGGAGAGAAACGATAAGTCCATAGGTCTGGTAGCAGATCTGCCGGTCGATGTTTCCAATATGATGAAAGCATTGTTGTTGCTGCAGATCTCACGACGCGGTTGCTCCTACCCGAGGAAGCCATCAGGCGTTCGGAGAAAGAAAGAGACGACACGATAGAGGCGCACACTAGAACCGTCAACAAGCTCAAGCGTGAGTGAGCTTTGGAGGAAACTCTGTCCCTTATTGTCAAGAGCCTTTTTATAATGTTTTGTTGTTTTGTAGTGGTCCGCGAGAACTCACAGACGCAGTACAAACGTTATGAGCTGGAGCTGCGGGCTGTGAGTTCTCGGAAGAACGCCATCATTGCCGGGATAACACCCATGCTTAATTTCATTGATGGGAACTCGGCTCCGCCCCCGGTTGGAGATTTGGACGTCCATCCACTCCCGCTAGATCCCTTTATGGAGAGATGCAAGGTGGCATTAGTGAACTTCAGGACGTACGTGCACAGTACTACCTGTGCCGTCGCTGGGCACGCCTAGCGGTTGTTCGGTCCTTGTACCCGGCGGTCAGCCTGGAGGTCGTCGATGGTGGGTTCGCAGAAGGAATGGAGGATGCTAAGGCTGAATGGCTCATGGAGGAGGCAACAGAGTCGGCTTTTAGGCTCATCAAAGACCTTGATATTTTTTACGACAGGATAATTAGAAGAAACTGTAGCAGAGAACTCTAAGCTTTTGCTAGTCGAAGATGTAAATAAAAACATGCTATTCATGTTGGAGATTGTTTGTTGCATATGTTGAATATGTTTTAGTAGAACGCTTCAAGAATAGAAACGCCTAAGGAGATCGATATGCCAGGAGTTGGGGACGTCCTCCCCCTCAGAGTCGCATAGCCTATAAGACCCAGGTCGGATAACTTCCTTGACGATGAATGGCCCCTCCCAATGCGATGAGAGCTTGTGCAGGCCATTGGTCTTATGCTTTCGATAGAGAACCAGGTCGTTAACCGCAAAGGATCATTCATGGATGTTGCTGTTGTAATATCTGCGTAGGCTTTCCAAGTATTTGGCCGTACGGACGCATGTAACTAGGCACTCTTCTTCGAGGAGATCAACGTCTTCTTGCCAGGCGATAACCGACTGTTCTTCATCAAAGTTCTCAACTCGTGGTGCTCGAAAGGCAATATCGGCTGGCAAAACAGCCTACGAGCCATACACTAAGTAATACAGGGAGACACCGGTATTTCGACTAGTATGGGTTCAGAGTCCCCAAACGATGGCTGGCAATTCCTTCAGCCATCTATCCTGGTGGTTCTCATGTTTCTTATATAGTCTCTTTTTGTGGGCATCTAAGATCATGTCATTTGCCCATTCAACCTGGCCATTGGCTCTAGGGTGGGTGACTGAGACGTATTTGATGAAGATGCACCGGTCCTCACAAAAGTCCTAGAAGTCGTTGCCAGTGAAAATAGAACCTAGATCGGTTATGATGCTATTTGGTAGGCCAAAGCGATGTATGATGTCCACAAACAGCTAGGTTGCCTTCTTCATAGTTGTGGTGACAAGGGGCTTGTACTCAATCCACTTGGAGAACTTATCAATGACGACATATACATATTTGAAGCCTCTCGGAACTAGCTTGAAGGGCCCGATCATGTCCAGTCCCTAGTATGCAAAGGGCCAAGATGCGGGGATGGTTTGAAGGGCTTGTGTGGGCACATGTATTTGCTTGGCAAAAAAATTGGCAACCCTCACAGCGCCGAATGAGCGCCTCCGCATCTGCCATGGCGGTTGGCCAATAAAAACCAGCTCGGAAAGCCTTGTAGACCAGATTTCTGGAGGCTGCATAGTTGCAACATGAGCCAGCATGGATCTCGAGTAATAATTTTTCACCCTCCTCTTAGGTGATGCACTTTTGCAACATCTCTTCCTTGGTGTTCTTCCACATCAGCTTGCCGTCGACTAATACATAGTGCTTGCTACAACGAATGAGTTGTTCCATCTCTGTTCTATCGCTCAGGACCTCAGCTATGGTGAGATACTTAATGAACTGCTCTCTCCAGTTAGGACTAGGAGTAGGCACCGCCAGGACTAAATGCTCAGCGGGGGGCGCTTCGTCGACTAGCTGCCCTTCCTTGATGGATGGAGTCATCTGATCTTGAACGAACACACCTGCTGAAACTTTAGCTCTAGAAGACCCCAGTTCAGACAGGTGGTCGGCTGCTTGGTTAGCATCACGAATGACATGATGGTACTCAATGCCATAGAATTTTCCTTCCAATTTTTTGATCTCGGCGCAGTAAGCGTCCATCTTTTCACTGGTGCAGGCCAATCCTTGTTGACCTGGTTGATGTCCAGGCCGGAATCACCGAACACCATGAGGCGTTTTACGCCAAGCTCAGCAGCGATATGAAGACCATGAAGTCACGCTTCATATTCGACGATGTTGTTGGAGGCCAGAAAATGGATTCAGAGTACATAGCAGAGCTCATCCTTGGAGGGAGTAATGAACAATACACCTGCCCCAGCACCTTCAATGTTGAGAGCCCCATCAAAATACATCTTCCAATACTCGGGGTGATCGGCTGGGATAGGCTCTTGGACTTTGGTCCATTCGGCGATAAAATCTGCTAGAACATGCGACTTGATAGTAGGTCAGCTCCTGAACTCAATGGAGTAGGTGCTGAGCTCGACCGCCCATTTGATGATGTGGCCATTGGCTTCCTTATTGCGAAGGATATCACCAAGGGGGAATTCGGTGGCCATGGTGATCTTGTAGTACTCAAAGTAATGGTGGAGCTTGCAGGATGTGGTCAGGACTGCGTACAATAGCTTCTAGACCTGGGGGTACCAAGCCTTAAACTCATTTAGGACCTTGCTAATGAAGTAAATAGGTTGCTGGACCTTATACACATGTCCAGCCTCCTCGTGCTCGATAACGATAGCTTACTAACAACCCAGGAGGTCGCAGTGATGTAGATCAGTAAAGTCTCACTGGATTGAGGCACAGTCATAATTGGAGGCGAAGTCAGGAACTACTTGAGCTCAACAAAGGCCTTGTCGGCCTCCTCCGTCAACTTGAATCGCTTGTTAGCTTTTAGCAGCTTGAAGAAGGGGAGACCTTTCTCTCCTAATCGAGATATGAAGCGGCTCAGGACCGCCATGCATCCTGTAAGCTTCTGGACATCTTTGACATAGGTCGGGCATTTCATCCTGGTGATGGCCGAGACTTTCTTAGGGTTTGCCTTGATCCCCCGAGCACTGATGATGTGACCCAGAAGGATACCAGATGGGACACCAAATATACACTTGGTGGGATTCAATTTCCATCGGTATTCTTTAAGGGCTTTGAACGTTTGCTCAAGGTTAACGATAAGGTTATTGGTGGTCTTCGATTTTACTACTACATCGTCAATGTAGGCCTCAATGTTGTGGCCTATTTGATCTTTAAGGCAACGTTGGATGGCTCTCTGATACATCGCATCAGCATTTTTGAGTCCAAAGGACATAGTGGTGTAACAGTAGGCGCCAAATGACGTAATGAAGGATGTTTTGATCTGGTCCTCCTTCTTTTAAAGAGATCTAGTGATAACTAGAATAGCAATCTAGAAAAGAAAGCAGTTCGCAACCGGCGATGGAGTTGACAACCTCGTTGATGTGAGAGAGACCGAAGGGGTCTTTAGGATAATGTTTGTTGAGATCGGTGTAATCAACGCACATTCTCCATTCTTTATTTTTCTTCTAAATAAGCACTAGGTTAGCTAGCCACTTGGGATGATACATATCTTTGATAAATCTAGCTACTAGAAGCTGGTTTAATTCTACCCTAATAGCCTTGTTCTTATCATGCGTGAATCATCGAAGCTTCTGCTTGATAGGCTTGGCGATCGGTGAGACATTTAAGGAGTGCTCGATCAACTCCCTTGGTACCCTAGGCATGTCTGTAGGTTTCCATACAAACATGTCTATGTTGGTACGTAGGAAGCTGATGAGCGCGTCTTCCTATTTGGGGTCTAGGTGGGCCCCAATCTTCATGATCTTGGCCAGATCGGCGAGGCCAAGGCTCACTTCCTTAGTGTCCTTAGCCTTGGTAGCCTTTGGAGGTGCCTCCATCGCCGGGATCTTCTGAGCTTCTTCGGGCACCTTCTTGGATTTGGCGAGGCAGGCCTCCATGCACATGGAGAGGTCGAAAGCCTCAGCGAGGGTGAGGCTCTCCTTCTCGTAATCGTAGGCGACGGTGAGGTTGGCCTATAGGGAGAGGACCCCTCTTGGCGCTAGCATCTTCAGCACTAGATAGGAATAGTGTGGTATGGCCATGAATTTGGTGAGTGTCGGTCGACCAAGAATGGCATGGTAGGCGGTGTCAAAGTTGGCGACCAGGAAGGTGATGTACTCAATGTGAAACATGTCGGAGGTGCCGAACTGCATAGGCAATGTAATCTCACCGAGAGGTTGAGATGCCCTACCTGGAACGATCCCCTAGAATGGAGAGTCCATAGTGGTAAGGTCTTGCTTGGATAGGCTCAACTCCTTTAGGGTGCTAGCGAAGAGGATATTGAGGGCACACCTTTGTGAAGCATGCCTTCTAGATGATGGCATCCAGAACGAGCGGGAAACGTCTGGAGTAAGGGATTTCTGTTCACTTGTCAGCCCTAGTGAAGGTGATGGGCTGATCTGACTAGGGGAGATACCTGGGATCGGTGATGGTGCAAGTAGCCTTGATAGCCAGGATCCGCCGTCGTGTGAGCTCCTAGTCACGCCTGTTCTCTGTGTCTACTCGGCCCCTGAAGATTGTATGAATGGTCTTGCTAGGTTCTTGGAAAGCACCACCGGCATCCCTAGGGGGCTTATGATCCTTGCCCGCATCATCATCTATTGACACAAAAATGTGGCGATGTGATCAACACACAGCAAGCTAGAAGATCTGAGCAGAATGAGACCAGAGATCTGCTCGGCTTCAACATAGAACCAACCAATTCTGAAAACCCAACGACGTGCTAGTCAATTTGACCTGTAATTGACAAGGAAAGAAAATCTTATCAGTAATTTAAGGTAGAACATGTTGGTGTTGCTCTAGATAGTTCCAAATATACGGCTAGATAGCCGATTCAATAAGGTTATCGACTAAATAGTTGATATCCAGTGTATCCATTAAATGAAGATCTTTAAATCAAGGATTATCGGTTAATATTAAATGATAATGATATGAATCAAAATAACCGATACTCATCGATCATAGCTTATTTATGGTGACTGATTAATCTAAACAAAGCAAGTACAATACACCTAAATACAAAAATCATAAGATCTTTCCTTAAAATTCCACTATATATGACCAAATGGTTGATTGATGTTATCAATCGGTTATAGAGTTAATAATCAGCAAAGAAGTGATATGAGAAAACATCATCGGCTAAATAGAACATAATCAGTATAAAGTGTGAGCCGATAAATTTGATGAAAAAAGTATAACATGCGAACAAATCGACTGTCTAATATAAATGAATCTACAAACAGTCTGAATCTAATCTATTATCATCAATAGTAAGGTTCGATTGGATCGATGCAGCTATGATAATGATAACAAACTAGAGCCAAAGAATCTACAAAACCATCTATATGTTGATAGATTCATGAAAACATGCTATATGCGTGAGAGTATAGGCAATCGGCTAAAATAGCTGATGCAGTCACAACAAACAAACAAAGTACATATCTTGATCACGAACAAGACCATTAATCGATAATTTCTAATCTAAAGTCTTACCAGTGAGGTTCGACCGGATCGATGCAGCTATGGTAGTGTCATTAGATCAGATCTCATTAACTAGTGAGTTTATTTAAGATTGAAACATATCTTTGGATGCATACTATGTTTGATTGGAATAGAGATAAAACAGCCGATCTAGCAGAATTAAGCCATCGATTATAAGATTTAAAGCGTGACCAGATCAAAGGACGGCCAATTAAGATGATATGATGTCGATCTATCTCTATCTCAATCGGGTGATTTTGTTATAATTAATAAAACATTAATTTTGACAAGATCGATAACTGGTGAATCAATCAAAAAACAGCAAGAAAAATCTTACCAATCTTAGTAGATTTGATAATTGGTGATATTGTATTAAACAATAAGTTATTTAACACAAGATTGATAACTTTGATCTATATTATGATTCATAAGAGATCAATCAGCTGATGCAGCCTTACAAACAATGATATGGATAGATAACTAACTTATATTATAGCTCATAAAAGATCAATCAGCCGATGTAGCTTTATAAGCACAATACAAGTTGTGACAAGCAAGCTAGAGGTTGATTAGTCGATGCAACCCTGTTTGCTGAAGAACTCGCCGAGATCTACAGTACTCCTACTCCTAATGCAATGGCGAAAGCCAGAAAGATTGTATTCATATCTAATCGATTCTTTGATGATACAATCCTAGAGGCTTCGAGTTCTTGCGTTCTTATTCCTAAATTTTGGTGTAAACATCATCATGGTCATCGTGCTTCTTGTTCTGCTCTTCAAGTAGGGCCTTGGCAAGGCCCATGCACTCCCTCATGGTATGCTTCGTGCCCTTATGAACCGGGCATGGACCGTCGAGCGTCTTGTCGAACTATGCGCTATAATTGTGCTTGGCATGAGGCTGCTCGATGGAAGTAATGAAATTGTCTGGTCGGTGGCATCGCAATTGTCCTGGCTTTGAACCCTCTGACCTATCATGGCGGTCGTGGTCGTTGGATTGGCGTTTGTGATCATCGCGACGGCGGTCGCAGTCGTTAGGGCATCTGTCATCGCGGCGGTCATCATCGCGACATGCTGGTTGATCAGTCTGGGGAGCCTGGATGATTTCTTCTTTATTGTATTGTTCGGCCTCTTCAGCATCGGCGTACTGGTTGGTTGTTTGGAACATCTCACCGATCGATGTTGGCGGCTTCCTATTGAACTTCCTATGGAGCTTAGCATGATGATAGAGCCCTTGGACAAAGTAGGTGATTACTTTGGCTTCAACAATGTTAGGAATATGATTCCTTACTTCTGAGAAGCGGCGGATGTAGCCCCAAAAGAGTTCCCCTATCCTTTGGTAGACCCTGGCCAGGTCATGCTTTGTTGCCGACCGTTCACAGGTCGCCTTGTAGTTTTCAACAAATATCTCTTGAGGTCATCCCAAGAGTCAATGATATATGGCTAGAGGCTGGTGAGCCAATTCATGGTGGCGGGCTAGAGCATAACTGGCAAGTAGTTTGTCATTACGTTAGTGTCACCACCGCCAACTCAGATGGTGATGGCATAACTGGTCAACCACTACTCAGGGTTAGCATGGTCGTCGTACGGTTGGACCCCGTAAATCTTGAAATTTGTGGGCCACTATATGGCGTGGAGCCTCGTCGTGAAAGCTCACAGCCATCAGTGACAATGGCATCATAAACGATGGCTTGTGGAGCAGTGGCTCCTACCGCTCGTGGGGCGATGGCGTTGGCAGTAGGTCAGATGGTAGGCCAAGCAACGTTGCTGATGGCAAGTTGAGCGGTGTTGCCAGAGTTAGCTGGCTCGAGCGGTTGAAGACTGGCCTCGGGGTCGCCCCACTCTCGATCATACTCCTATCAGCGGAGGATTTCACCCTTGTGACACGAGTTGCAATTCCTATCGATGCAATGGCAAATGTCATGGAGCTAGTTGAGGTGGCTCCGAACATCTCCATCATGGGGCTGGTTGACTTCCTAGTTGACATTAGGGTTGGCATAGCATGGCAGCTGCCCAAGCTTGGCAACGTAGTTACCTCATGACCCCTCTGGAGATAGGGGCTGCCAGCCTAGGAATGGCTTCCACCTAGATGGTTGGAACAAGATCACCTTGACCTCCTAGATCGGTTGGACCCATTAGAGTGGGATAGAGCTTGATTTTCATGAAATTCAAGGACCTAAACTACCACTGCCTTAAGCTTGGTGGTGGCCTTGATGAGCTCAGGAGTCTACTAGAGACTGCCGAGCTCGTTCATGGCCACGACAAGGTTGGCACTCAGCGTCGACAGGATTTGATGTTTGTCGACCTACAAAACTCGTTGTTGAGGTTGCAGGCAATGAAGCAGCCCCCTTGCTAGTCAGCATCTCCACCTGCTGCTATGGTAACTATGATAGCATCTTCTGCTGCATGGCATCTAGCGTGGTCAGCATTCTTGTGTTCCTAAGCGACGCGCTAGGAATCGGTTTCCCCGTCTCGAGGGGGGCTGTCACAGCTGATCTTGAAAAGCACCCTAGGGAAATGCCTAGGCGGGGATGGAGTCTCGGCGAGGATGTCGGTGATGGTCACGGTGATGGTTTTGGTGGATCCCTCTGATTCTACCCCAAGATTTTCTTCTAGGATGGGAAGTATGGAGTCATCGTCGAGCTATCGGATCTACACCATGTTGATTGCTGGAGTGAACTGGTCGACGATGGACAAATCGGGCTCGAAGAGTCGGTAGATGTGGCTGACCTGGTCAGCGTAGAGATCGTGCAAGGTGTCTTGGTAGACGGCCACCACATTGGCCAGCCCATAGGGCTAGGTGGCCACGAAATCCTATGCTGGAGCTTCTTGCCCAGCCCTAGGAGGACTGGATCTTGAGAGACGTTGGCATTGCACCGTGCACCCCATTGGAGTCATCGTGATAGTCATATCTGTATCATGCCACCTCGGGTAGTGTGGCCAAGCAGAATGCTTGGTGCAAACCATGGTGAAGTGCTGGGGCAGCAAAAACTCATCGCCATAAGGAGACAGATGCCTGACTGACTCTACGAGCGATAAGCATTTAGCTAGCTTTTGGTTGACCCGATCTATAGAGGAGATCAGATCGTCCTACTAGATAGGCTTCCTCTGCCAGCATGGTAGCAGTGGTTGAGTTGTCAGAGAGGAAGGTGACCCTAGGAGAGACCCCTAGATCGGATCTGCTGACGTAGACATAGGCGCGATTGGCCTAGGGTTGTCTTGCACCGGCTACATGATCTCCCCTTCGCCGTTGGCATTGACGACCCAGGTGATAGATCTAACCGTGAAGGATTAGCCAAGCCAAGGAGCTAACAGAGAGCTTAGGAAGTGTACCATCTGGCATGCCATGGGATCAAGCGCACACCCCTACTTGGCGCGCCAACTGTCGACTAAAGATGCTCGGCAGTCCACCAAGGGGGCTACCCACGATGGTAGATTTGGTAGAGAGGTGAGCGAGATCAAGAGCGAGATGGTGACAAGACACAAGATTTATACAGGTTTAGGCCATCAACTTGATGTAATACCCTAATCCTATGTCCTGTCGGTTAGTATTGGCTATCATATATGATTGCGTGTGTTTTGAGGGGGTCCCCTACACATGCCTTATATAGCCTGGGGGTAGGGTTACATGCCGATCAGATCTGAGTCCAATCGGGGAAGATACAATCTTTACATGGAACATTACATTCGGCATATCCTAATAGATTCAACGCTATCTTCAGGATGCCACCGAGGAGCCTTGCGGCATGCGTCGAGCAGTGCCATGCGCTGCAAGCCTTCATCTTGTGGGCTCGACCATCCCTATTGGTACGGCCCATGTGCATCACCATGGGTACCTAGGGTCAGACCCCCCCCCACCTATAGCAACACAAATTAATAGTGGAAATAGTAACATGTTATTGCACCTATTTAGGATTCTCGTTGCAATAAGCACCTAGTGATTGCAATGCTACTAGAGATTGTTACAACCCAAGCAAATTGTGACAATAGAAACATGTTATTGCATTGATTGATAATATTCATTGCCAACCCACCTACCTATTGCAATAGCACTGAAGATTATTGCCACCCAAAATAAACGTGGCAATAGTTGCAAGCAAAAGCAACCGAAACCAATATGGTTGCAATAGTACCCAATAATTGCAAAAAAATCTATAATAATCCAACTCCAAAGTGTCATGGCAATACTCCCAACTAATTGCAACATTATTGCAACATTATCCTAAATGGTTGCAGTAGCACCTTCCTATTGCAAACAAAAATCACACATATTGCAACACAATTTGTTGGTAGCAATATAGTCACACATTGCCACCATTTTACAGAAAGGTTGCAATAAGACCCACCTATTGCACCCAAATTAGTGGTGTTGCAAGTTTGTCTAGTGGCATTAGGGATGAATTCTAGTAGTGGCTCATCACAAGTGAGAGCAAATATTTTGATTAATGAAGAGGCTTCTTCCTGACCCATATTTCGTGACGTCTCAAATGCCACAATCTTGCCAACAACAAGAGCTGGGATAATTGACTCAAATCTCCCATGTTGTGGAGGATGGTAACGATGGATGCATATATGTTCGTTAGCGGCAGAGAGATGATCTTCATACACTACATCACTTATTTTTGTCAAACCTATAGCATTGAGCTCATTGACAATGAGATTCAAACAAGAATACACTACTACAGCAGACCTATCATGGTCAGCTCGTAACCCTCCATCACAGCCAATTTTCAGCCTCGGCAGCAAACACTAGATGGTGATAGTCGATGTCATCATGGTTGGCTAACAACCGACTATGAAGGACCTCAACACCGCTGCATTGGTCAAAGATCCGCCTATGTCGAGGCTAACATCACCGTCGTTTGGGAACATGAACTACCTGTGTAGTGGTCACCATCACCGTTGCTTTGTACTATGACCTGACTATCTGTGGTGCGGGTTCACCATCGCTTCGGTGACCGAGAAGTCTATCTTGAGGTAAACATCACTATCACTTGAGCATATGAACCATCAGTCCAAAGGTCATGGTCACCGTCGCCTTGCAGCATGATCTGCCTTTGATGACCCTTTAATCGGTGTCGGGTTACTAAACGATTCGATGGTGATAACTTCTGATCCCTGCCATATCATATGTATAGTGATGATGTTGGACGTTTGCACCACCAACGATAGTGGTGATAACAAAACAATGAATGACGCTTACATCCAATGGTGATATAATTTCATCTGGTTTTCACTATATTTACTAATTCAGCTAGGCCATTAATAGCTTACTAAACATAAAGCATACAGATATAATCATTACATCTATAAATCATGTTCACAAATAAGAGTACTTTTTATAATAACAATGGATGCTAGCATAACATCTTTCCCAACTGATGTCCTAACACAAGCAGCACATAGATTGTATGCACTTGGATCTTTTTCTTCATGCCTTCAGGTCTAAGCTTTTTCCATCTAGTGACTTAGACTTCTTGCATGGCTTGTAGGTCTTCAACTGCAGCTCTAGTGTCTTGCTTGAGGTGTTGATCACTCTAATCTTCATGTTTCCTTTGTCCAAGCCAACCTTGCGTCCATTTGAACTACGCCTTGTATACTAGCAAACTTTGTTAGTCCAAATGGTCATGTTGTCACTCAAACACCAAAATCACTTAATGGCCAATGCAAGGTGCCATTTTCTTTATAGCAAGCATGCAAGACTATGATATCAATTGTTGTAACCTATAGGATACAATGTCAATTGCCTATGAACATTACATCATCCTCTAGTCTCTCAAATCACTTGAAGAGGAACAAAATCAACATCTTCTTTATGTTCAAAATTCTAGTATTTGAGAAAACTTTCCAATAAAAGGTGGTGTGAAATGGTGTTTTTATGTTGGGTACAATGGTGCTCCCGAGCATCTACACCCACCATGTGTTTATACTCTTCACTATGGTGTTGTTTTTTGTACTTTGTTTTATATGTTGTAGTGACATGTTTTCTTCCCTAATCATCATACTTGATAACTACTATCCTAACTTTTCATTGTATCATACAACATATTTGATAACGGCTCTCCTTTAACTTATTGTGGCATCTAGCTTGTTTGTTAACTACTTCTTTCTAAATTCTCTTTTTAGTGTGCTATCTAAAATTGCACAACATCATGCCATATTAGTTTGGTTGTGTGTGAGCCTGATATGTTGAAGAAATATGATTTAGTGGAGTCCATTTGTTGATTGATAAGTCATGATCAACAATAAAGGAAACATGTGGTCATAACTTATCATGTCATCGTAGGATAGTATAGAACTATTATGATACTTTCTAATGTTTTCAAATGTAAAATAATAAAGTCTTCTAACTATTATAATTTCCCTTGAGAAATTTTATAAAAGGAAGAAGGTTGGGTGTACATCAGATGCTTGCATACAGTTTCATTGACACCCATCTCACGTGTCTACACTCTTCACTGCACCATCCCACTTATTATTTCTCTTGAGCCATCATGATGTGTCCACACCCCCATACATCATTTTGACAAAATGTCTCTATGTTAACTTTTTGTCATGACATTCACGTTGTTTATAACATTTTCCATTAACTTTTCATAGTGGCATCTATAACAAACCAAAAATCACAACTACAAAAAATTTTGTGTTAGCCCTATGTGATGTTGAGTGACACATGTAGAAGCCCAACCCTAGTTTTGGATTGGATGTGACCCAACTAGGTTAAGATCATAAGCATGGTTTGGTTTTATGCCACATGTGTAATTAAATTCCTAAATGAATAAATCATGCATGCATCCTTAATCCCACTTGTGATTTGGATTCTCTTGACTTATGTGATGTTTAACTAACTTAATAGTTATGACAAACCCTAACCAAATTGGCCACAAATAAAAGAGAAAGGGAAGAAAAGAGGGAGGCAGCAGCTCAGCCCAGCCTGCCTCAACCGGCCCAGCTAGCCTAGCTGAGCCTCACCTGCCCTTTCACGTGCACAACCGCTGACAAGCTGGGCCCGCTTGTTAGCCATCACGCGTCGCATGCAGCCATATCGCGCCAAGCGCCTGACGACCTGACCCCGCTTGTCAGCACAGTAGCGTCTTCTTCCCCTCGCCCACACATTCTCCTTGCACGACTAGGGGCCGACCAGCATGGTAGGCATGGGCCTAGGGTCACACAAATCACATGACCTTGTTCCCCCTTGTGCCATGCCTATGCTACCGCACGCGAACCGTCGGATGTGCCGCACGCATCACCACCGCCCAATCGCCGTCTGCCATTGGAGCCCTTGGAGCTTGGCTATAAAAGCCAACGTCCGTGAGCCCTAACCCTCAGCCCATTCACCATCACCGCTGGTGGCATAGCACCACACAATGTCAAGCCGAGAGAGAAGGAGGAGGGAGAAGCAAGGAGGAGAAGGAAGCCGCTACGGGGAGGACCTCACCAAGACCCAAGAGCACCGCCCCGATCAGCTACAGCGACGTAGCTGTTCAGCATGTCACTGCATCGCCTCATCATGGCTTTGCCTCGCCACCACAGCGCCATCCTACTACCATGAACCCTACGGTGAGCCATCTTGCTGAGACCACCTCCCTAGCCAAATGGAACGTGCACCTCCATGATCGAAACCTTGCTAAAGCTTTGAGCTCCAGCCTAGCCCAACTGGTTAGCTAGGAAGACTGCCATGGCCATGCTTGTCGAGACCTAGGACGCGCCATGCATGCTGCCATCAGCCAAAAGGAGGACCCTAGCCATGATGTTGTACATCAGAGCAGGAGCGCACATGCATGGGCACGCTCACCATGGCCGAGAGCACAACCATGGCGAGACCACTGCATCTTCTACATCATGGTAAAGGCATCATTGACACCCTGACTGGCTCTGCCATGACAAGAGTCGCACCGCTCTCATCTTAGCCGAGGAATAAGCCCACCGGAGCCCTGTCGCCGCACCGCACCTCATCGAAGCGCCACCGCCTCCGCTTTGCCTCCACCACCATGGCTGGAGCCACTGGGAGCACCAGGAGCTCCTTCAACACGCCCACCATGGCCGTAGAAGCACCATGGAGCTCACACGCTCCTCCAACTAGGCTCTCACTACCACTACAGCCCTGTCCATGCACATCGATGAACCCATGCCGCCATTCACCGTGGCTAGAGCCCTAGGAAGCCTTAGCCATCGCCTTGACCCCATCGTCGCAGTCACCAAGACATGGGAAAGCTATTGCCTACCCTAATCGGATGCTAGCGCCGCCACGGGTGCTCATCGGTGACCTCACCGCCGGCGGGAGCTCTGTCGAGAAAGAGGAGGGGATTTTCCCCTCGCCGGTCACACGTCCCGAGTAGCTTCGCCGAGCTTCGACCACAACTACGCCGACCATGTCCCGAGCAGCTCCGCCAAGCTCCGACCACGACCACGCTGACCATGTCCCAAGCAGCTCCACTGAGCTTAGACCATGACCACACCGACCACGTCCTGAGCAGCTCCGCTGAGCTCTGACCACAACCACGCCCCGAGCAACTCCGCCGAGCTCCGACCACGACCACGTCATGCACGTGAACCAAACCCTAGGAAGGAGTAAGTGGACCAAGTCCTTCATAGACCGACTCTACGGTCTATGGACTAACGCAGGTGGGTTCACCATGAACCGCGCCTCACCTACGCCCGTGGATCACGGCCCATTAGTGGCCCAGTAAGACGACGTGGCCGCACCAGTGCGCCACATGGCAGGCCAAAGCCTAGCCCGTATCTAGGCCCAACCAGCCCAGTCGAGGCCTGACCTGTATTGGCCATTGACCAGTCAACATTGACCGTTGATCGGGGCCACCTGTCAGTGACTGTGATCCGTTGACCATTGACTCGCCCATTGACTCGATGTTGACTTAGACCGGACCCACATGTCAGTGACCCAAGAGCCTTTGGTCCCACCTGTCAGTAGCTGATGACATCGATGATGTCATGCTAACATCAGCATGCCACGTGGACCAATAGGAGCGTGACATGTGTCAGCATGATATTAATTCAGCCTTTTTCCTAATTTCAGAAATGATTGAAACTTCAGAAATTCATAACTAATTCATACGAACTCAGAAAAATACAAGACTAGGACCAAAATTCATCTAAAATCGAGTTCTACGCAATGAACCTGTGTTTGAGTGCATTTGACTCTTTTGAATTTTCATTGCTTTTTGTGCTATTCTATAGACATCGCTAACGCGACTATAATGCGATCATTTGTAGACTTGGAGGAGAACCAGACGAACGAGGACCGAGAGTACCATGAGGAGTACGGAGATGACTTCACTGAAGGTGCCACATCCCACCCAACCTCGTAGCACCTATTACGCATGGCTAATATAGAGCTGCTGTTGCTTTACTTGATTGTTATATTCACACTATGATAGGACTTGCATGGTAGAATGCTTACTTGATGGCCTTTACCTTGATGCAACCTTACCCTCGCTTACCCTGCTATTAGGCTAGACATACGCTTGCTGCTATATTTCATTGCTTATATTTCTACTACGCTTATACTACATTGATGTGTGGTGGAAACTGGTGTTATGTGGACTATGGGGAGAGTGTTGCATGTGTGACTTGGGTGCGTGGAGGGTGAGGGTTGTGTCGACCAAATTGGAATATACGACAAGCCTGGGGCAAGTCTTACCGTGGGGTGCTACCTGGGCACCCCTGGAATGAATACCTATGGTGGGTAAATGGTATATGAGGTGGCCCTGGGTGTGAACCTATGATGGGAGGAGCCTGAGGTGGAGGTGCTATGGTGGCATGATAAATGGAAACCCTGATGAAGACATTCTAGCTTGGTCATCCCTAAGGACTTACTAGTATTCAGATTCACTGGGAAGCCTTACGTACCACTCGCCCTATATGGTGTGGGACGGCCGGACTACTTGGTAGGATATTGCCACTACTGCTAGGTTGATAGCAGACAGTGTAAGGAGGTATGGGGCATAGAGGATTTCCCCCACACCCTTCCAAGACTTCATGGAGACCTTGTGGACCCAGCTCATGACTCACAGTTTCAGCCGCCCCAGACTAGACTTGGGGTGTACTAGGGCTGAATGGTAGAGTGGCATTATCCTAGGCTAGCAAGCGGCTAGAATCAGCCCAGTTGACGATGGTCAGCAAGGAAGGCGGATCTTGTGGTTATGTAAAACCTCTACAGAGTGTATGGTTGATCGATCGATACATATGCCGACTTGTTGGCTATGGACATTTCCTGGGTTTCGCTTAAACTAGATAGTGAGATGAGTCCTTCTCTTCTTCCCCCGTGAGAGAGTGTCGATCATAGCCAGGGGCTACGGGCCTTGAGACAATGTTGAGAGGGAGTTGGCCTATCAACTGAGCGATGGTATGGTGATGATATGGAGATGGTGGTATATCGATCCCAGGATCGAAACCTAGCTCAGAATAGAAATGGGGTGGAATGTGTGTGGGAATGGTGTTAACAACTTGACCAACTACTATTATATACTTGATATGCTAATACATAGGAAACCCCAGCCTTATAGGTTCCTTTTGATTATATCCAACTTGCATCCAATTTCCACAAAGCATTGCTCATAGGATGGGAGTGGCCAGTACAAATTGTACTGATAAATTTTGGCACACAGGTTCTGCTGAGGAGTATAGTTCTGAGAAGTTTGATGGTTGAGGGGTTCGTTCCTACGCTCGAGTTTGGCGATCTCATCTTCAAGCTGTTCTAAATGAATGCTACTTTTGATTCCGCCAATGCGGCGATGTAATAATTTATGTAATTTCGCACTATTTGTACTCTGATATTATCGTTGTATGGATGTGGTATTCGACTGGAATTTGGGTAATATGATCTTCAACGGTCATATTACACTTTGACTCTGTGGATTTCCCTTCACAGAAATCAGGTCGCTTTAGCATCCATCTTATCTGGTAACTCCGTTAACTTTAAGTCATGACATGTATCTTGTTTGATAACCACTCTATGTTAACTTTCTACACATTCAAAGCTCTCCAATAACCCTACTTACAACTTTTACCATAAACAAATACTTGCGGTTTTACATGAGTACCATAACCCAATCTATGGCAACCAATCATTTGGAATGTGACTAGTATTTCTATGTGCCAGCCCAATATATATTGAGATAATATGATTCATGGATACCATATAGTGATGGATACAATAAATATCCACCATGTAAGTTTTGCAAAGTATGGTGGCAAGTAAGCAAGCTACTGGAAATCGATTGTTGTAACCAATAGTATAGATTGGCAATGGCTATTACTTCATTCCCATGTGTCCCAAAGTTCTCGAAAAGGAATGACAATGTCTTCTAATTATTTGTGATTCTAGTATTTGAGAAACTTTGCTAATGAATAAATTTGTGAAGTGGTATGGGCATGGTGGGTACAATAGTGGTCCCCTATACCCAGACCCACGCACATCACACTTGTTCACACTCTTCACTTTGGCACTACCATTTGTTCTTGCTCCTATAGGTTGTAGTGACGTGTTTGTTCTCACTGTCATCATGCTTTATAACTACTCTATATTCCTCACGGCACGCATAATATTTGATAACAGCTCTCCGTTAACTTTCTATTGTGGCATCCAGCTTGTTTGATAACTGATCCCTACCCACTTTCCCTTAACTTTGCCATTTGAAATTTGTGCAGCATCATGCCATATTAGTCACGTTGTGTGCGAGCCTAAAATGTTGAAGGAATATGATTTATGGAGCCTATTTGTTGATTTCTACATAATCATCAATGTTGAAAGAAATTAGTGGTCATAACTCCTCATTTCTACAACTATGTGGATCATAATACCTACTGACCTACTTGACCTAGACCCTCAAAGACTTGACAGAGTTGATCCCCACCACAACCCTCGTCTCCTTCTATAAATACCACATCTCTCCTCAATCATAGAGCACCAACAACAACAACCCCACTCAGTGTTGAGTGTTTTGTCACCTAAGAGTCCATCCCTATCCCACCACCAAGTTGCATGCCCTTGTGCAAACCATGGAGAACAGTAGTAGCAATGGTAGCTTGTTCGTGTCCGCAGTAGGCATAGGCGTAGGATTGGGTGTCAGCCTTGGCCTGGCGTCGACACAACTCATGGCATCTTCATCAGGAGGGGACATGACCATGGGTGGCGGCGCAACAGCTGTAGATATCGAATCAGAGCTTCGACGCCTCCTTGTTGATGGGCAAGAGACCAAAATTTCCTTTTCCGACTTCCCATATTATCTCAGGTGCATGTGTGGTTTTTTACATCCTTTTTACCTTCCTTGTTTCGATTGGAAAAATAAATAGCGATCTGATTAGTCTATAGTTATGTTGGATTGATTGGTAGGATTAGGGTGGCTACTTTAGGGATCGCATCAATTTGGGTCAAAAGAAATTGGATTCATGTTTGATGAACCATAAATGATTAAGATTTTGTTCCCCCTATTTCTTAGCGAGGAAATGAGGCTGGCGCTCATGAGCGCAGCATTCCCCTACCTAAGTCAAACTTTTTTGCCAAAGCACATCAAAGTATTCAAGGACTCAAGCCGCACCATACTACTTTGTGGTCAATCAGGTTTGCTTACGCATACATGCATGCTCTTTTGGGTTGGATCATGTTTTGACAACACGATGTCTTACTACAGAGACGTGCCTGCGGTCACTTGCCAAGGCCATTGCCAACCAATTCAATGCACGTCTATTAGCACTGGATATCTTTGAGTTCTTGCATCAGGTTAGCTTGATACTATTTGGATGGTAGTTTCACTTTCCCCTTTCCCTAATATTACCATAAACCTCTTCTTGTTGTTGAACAGATCCAGCACAAATATGGTGGCTCAAGCAATGCACAGGTTGAAGTTGGTTCTTGTTTCACCTTATTATTGATTTACATAGAGATAATACCTTTAGTTTGTATGGTACATTTTATTAATGATTTTGAGTATAGTGTTTTAGTTGATTGGGTGGTCCTACATTCTCTTTTCATATAATTGATTGATGGGTGTCAATATCACCACCCTTTGTAGTTAGATTTTTCAACATTTTCCCCATTACAAAACATAATCAGAAGTAAGTTGGCTTCATGCTTCACATGAGCCATGGGGTCCTTGAAAAAGGACAATAATAGTTTGTCCACATCTAACACTTGGAGACACTTGTGTGTATATTTTTTTTAATTCTGGCAATGCGCTAAACTTTTGATGATTTAACTAACCGACTCTTGTCCATTCTTGATCTAGGTTCCTATAAGATCCAAAACTATGTCAGCCTTGGAAAAAGTGTATGATTTTGTTGGATCTTTAAGCATATTTTGCAAGAAGGATGAGTCAATAGGTATCACATTATTATTCTTTTTGTTTGATACTAGTTAATTTATGGCTTCTTCTTGTAGACCAATATTTATGATGTGATGTATGCAACCTTTGTTTTTCACACAACTTTTCCTATTAACTTCTTTGCTTGTTACATGCATCTTGTAAGTCATAACCAAGCATGGTATTATGATTGTGTTGTCATGAAATATTGCTGCAGGATCAGTGGATCATGTAAAGGGTAATCGTGATTTAAACACAAGGTAACACATCTGTGGTGCAATGAAACTTGACCTTTGATAATAGTTTGTCCCTCTTTACCATTTTTTGGTCTTTGTCAACAGATGTGTTCATTGTAAGAACATGAAGTCAGTTGGGGAATACACGTCCTTATTATCTAATGAAAAGAACAAAGACTTAGAATCCAGTGAAGACAATGATGACGACGACGATGATGATGATGGTAGTGGTGGTGAGTCAAAGTTCTTATTGACTAGCTCATCTGTGCCAAAACTATTTTCATGCATGAGACAAATTAATAAAAGCATGACTGCTAGATTCCATCAATTTCTAAGAAACTATGACTTGGTAAACTAAAATGGTCTATTTATATCAATTCGTCCAACTTAAAATTTTAAGCTTAAAGCTTTTCTACATTATCCATAAATTGTGTTTCTTATTTTGGATGTAGTATACTATTGATAGCAAGGAACAATTTGTACGCATGAGTTATTTATGGTTCCTTTTTCTAATGAAGGTTTTAGTGCTCCAGTCTGGAACTTGGATGTGAAAATTCTCTTACAGTGCCTTTACAAGGTAAATCAAGATTCACATGCATAATTGACGATGGAATGTAGTACTTATATTATGAATTGATATATTAAACCAATTTTGCAGATCGTTGTTTCGGCTTCTGCATGTAGCCCGATTATTCTTTATATTAGGGATGTTGATATTATCCTTCGTACTTCACCGAGAGCATTTTGTATGTTCCAGAAGATGTTGAACAAACAATTTGGAAGAGTTTTGATAATCGGTTCACACTTCCTTGATGACAATCAAGATATTGATGGCATTAATAAGGATCTAACTGATCTATTCCCGTACATCCTGGAGACTGGGCCTCCCAATGAAGAGGCCCATCTTCAGAGATGGACAAGACAAATGCGAAATGATATGATAAAAGCTCAGGATGAAATACTTAAACATCAAATTGTAGGGGGTTTGTCATCATATAATTTGGAGTGTGATGATTTGAGTTCTATCTCCCTAGATGATTATGTAGAAATTGCAAGTTACCTAGAGGATATTTTAGCCCCAGCAGTCTCATACCATTTAATGAATAACCAAGACCCTAAGTACAGAAATGGGAGGCTTATTCTATCTTCAACGAGGTTAGTTAATTGATCCTAAATTCATGATGAACTATTTGTTAGTTCTTTTAACATACTTTTGCTAACAACATCATTCTTGAGCAGTTTATGTTATGGATTAAGAATTTTTCAAGAAAGTAACCTTGAGAAAGTTTTAGTTGAAACAAAAGACGACTCAAAGGTATCCCATATTTTTCATTAAGCAACAATTTTTTGCTTTTCTCATTTCCTGATGTAAAGGAAACAATATAATATTACATTCATAGAAATAGTGTAAGATGATGTATTTACCATTTACATATTTGCCTATTTCCTTACAGGTCACTAAATACAATGAATATGAAAAGCAGATAAGAGAATTAGTGATCCCTGCTAGTGAAACAGGAGTGACATTTGATGACATTGGAGCACTAGCTGATATCAAAGAATCAATTTGGGAGCTTGTCATGCTTCCACTTCAACGGCCCAATCTCTTCAATGGTGGTCTATTAAAACCATGCAGGGGAATTCTATTGTTTGGACCACCTGGAACGGGTAAAACTATGCTTGCTAAAGCTATAGCCAATGAAGCTGGTGCTAGCTTCATGAACATCTCATTATCTACCATCATGTCAAAATGGTGTGGAGAGGCCGAGAAGAGCATCCAAGCGTTGTTCAGTTTAGCTGCCAAAATTGCACCAGCCATCATTTTCATGGATGAGGTAGACGGCATGCTAGGGACACGTGAACGTTCAAATGAAAATGAGGTATCAAGGAGGATCAAGAATGAATTCATGATGCATTGGGATGGAGTCTTATCCAAACCAAGTGAAAACATTCTTGTCCTTGCCGCGACAAACCGACCTTTTGACCTTGATGATGCAATCATCAGGCGATTCGAGCACAGGTGTGTTTAAAACTTTGCTGTTTCTAAAATTTATGATCTTGATCAAATTACATCATCTCTAGACTATTCACTGATGTATCATGTGGCTTCAAATAGGATAATGGTTGGTCTCCCGACTCTTGAGAGTAGAGAATTAATTTTGCATAAGTTGCTGTCCAAAGAAAACATTGAACGTATAGACTTCAAGGAACTTGGCAAAATGACTGAGGGATACAGCGGTAGTGATCTAAAGGTTCGCATGCTAATCTTAATGTTCATTATTCGAAGGTCATTCTTTGATTTACTAAATCTCTATTTCCCTAGAATCTTTGTGTGGCGGCCGCTTATTGTCCTATTCGAGAGCTACTTCAGAAAGAAAAACAAATGAAGACGGTAAGACAAAGGACAAACACAACCCCTTGTTAAATTTTAATGAATTGTACCAAGGATCATTATTTTTGCATAGTTAAGAATAACACACTTTGTTGATTGAAACATGTAGAAGTATAACATGTCACCAAAAAAGGGTAATAAAGATATCAATATAGATATTGTCAACATTTGATGCCAGAGTCACATCATGTTACATGATATGATTATGTTTATTTCTTAGGACAAGAAGGAAAAGGAAGTGAAAGGGAAGAATGTGCGTGTTGAGAACCCACACAATGAAGAAAGCAAGAAGGAAAAGCCAAAAGACAACAAAGACATGGAAGCTATTTTAGAGGAGGGCGAGGAGGATGAAATGGATGAGGTAATCACCCTCAGGCCATTAACCATGGAGGACCTGAAGCAGGCCAAAGATGAAGTAAGTGTTGCAAACTAGTTTGCATGTTTTATAGTCTACAACTTATGATTTTATATTATTATTTGGTAGACCTTATTACCAAGGGGACAAACTGATAAAATATTATGACTCTAACACTACACAGGTCTCTGCAAGCTTTGCTAGTGATGGTGTAGTCATGAATGAGATCAAGCAATGGAATGAGCTATATGGCAAAAGTGGGTCAAGGAATGGGCAAAAGCTAACATACTTCCTATAGTAAATGGTTCTCAGTTATGTTGTCACCCTTGTTATGCCTTTGATTTGTATGGAAATAACACAATGTTTGCGGTTGCCATTCAAGTTGGCCTATGTATCCATTAAGATTGGTTTTTCTACAAGAGAAGATATTATGTGTAACTGGTTTATTGCTGACTAAAATCCAAATGTTATGCATTCTAGTGTTCCAATCAAAAAGGTTCATTTTCACTTTGTTGTTGGAACTATATTGATTCTAGGCACTTAGGTTAGCCTAAAGTGCTCAAGCTTCAACATATCAGCATATAGTTGAATTCTCACATCTCGTCAGGCCACTTCCATGGAAACACCAATAAGCTTTATGCCTAGACCCACACTTCATGGGGATAGTTGTCGTTAATGCAATAGTTCTGGTTGATGATGATGATGGAACTACTGCACATTATGCAGGATGGCGTTATCGAAGACAGTGATGCATGAGTGTAAGACTGCCTTCGTTACCATCACATTCTATTCTATAGAACCTTTCCCTTGTCTCCATGGCTCTCCAAGCTATGATGTGACACAAACAATCATCACACACATGAGTGCAACTATAAATAGAGTTGTCAAACTACAAAAGAAGATAAAAAAGGCCTCTTACGCCATGGTCTAAGTTGTAAGAGATGTGTTTGACCAACATATTAGATTGATTGAAATGAACCATGATTTTCCTCAAAGAAAAATCCATAGTATTACAACAAAGTGATAATCTAAGGAGTAGCACTATCATATGTATTACCACCACAACCGTAACACCCCTGGTGTTACGATCTTGTTTAGCACCGAGATTTAGGCCTAATAAAAAATTCCAAAAATGAGTTCCTCAAATTTTGATTTAAAACAAACTTGAAGTGATAAGTGGATCCTGTGTGACTCACTTTTGTAGACCCATATAAATGTCCAAGTTAAATTATTCAGTGCATAAAAATATTTAGGAATGTCAAACAACAATTCTAGCAAATAAGTAGCGGATGGTTTATTCTATGGGATTAAGTGTAAAAAACAATTTTTATAAACCAAATAAAATATAGCTTGTAATTCATACTTAGATAAAAGTTTGAAGTGCAAGTTTAGTAGATAAAAATGCTATTTTTGGCTTTTGAATTCTAACAAAAAAATTTAAATCTTAGTTTTGTGTTTTGGTATGATTTGTTGCATCAAAGTGTGTACTTGAGCCTTCGTTGCATTAGTAAGTTGTTTGAGGTTTGCTTTTAAAAGCATGTGTGACGTCGTTCCAGCCAGCCCGGCCGCTGCCACTGCCTCGCTCTGCGCTATGCTCCTATCGTCTCACATCGCTTCCGGGCCCCTGCATCACTGTGACGCTGTCGGCTGCCGATGCCATTGCTACACGCACATGGGGATGCCCCTCCCTGCACAGCGCTATCGCCGCCTTAATGGCACTATGCGCGCATGATCTCCCTGGCCATGAGTTACGCAGTGCCAGCACGTGTGCCACCACTATCGCTCAACCATGGTCTACCTCAGCTGTCTCATCGCGCTTTTGTCCTAGTCGCAGTGTTGTTGTCTGCCTTCGCGTCCCGCCAGGTTGAGTCGCCCTATCCATACCACTGTTGTCATGTGCCCAGTGCCTTGTGCAAGCATCCTTGCTGCTGCCACGCTACCGCTGTCTTTTGCCTTTAAGAAAGATGGTTGGCCTACTGCTGCCGTGTACTGCTTTGCTTGCATAGCCACCGTGTGCTCCCTATCTACCCCGAATGAGGACTCCTTCACCTCTCCCTCACCATCCTGCACCCGAGGCACCCATCCATGGCCGCTCGAGCCAAGAGCGCAGTCGTCACGCCTCCCCCCCCCCCCCGCAGCACCCGCCGGGGCCACGCTATCTAGTGCCAGCCCTCCCCCGCGTGAGCGCACACGTACCCCTGATCCCGTGCTGGACCCGCTGCTCCTTGGTGCGCCTGTGCCGTAGCGCCCGGCCGGACCGCGACCTGCCCGCTGCCCCGCAGCACGCCTTGGCCACGCCCGCTGTTGCCCTGCCCCCTCGCGTGTGTGCGTGGGCATGTGCGAGCTACTCGGCCCACGCTGGAGCCGTAGCCCTAGCTCCTGCTTCCCCCCCACGCCACTCGGTTCCCACTTATCAAAGCCCATGCATGGCTTTGCCTCGCCTCACTCCTCCGTGCCCATCGTGGCTGCTTCCACTACCACAACCATGCGTGCAAGCGCGCCAGGCCCACCGAGGAGCTACCCTGCGACTCCGCAGCGCTACCTTCCCACGGCTCCTCCCGTGCCCCCGCGTCGGTGTCCCGGCTACTGCTAAGGCGCACCACGAGCACGCGCCGCTCATCCGCGCCGGCCCGCCTGCTCCTTGGAGCCAGCAAATCGCCCCCACCGCTGAGCCGCTTAACCTTCGCCGTCATAGCCCGTGGCTGCCCATGTGCGTGCGTGGCCGCCGTGCCATGGGCTGCCTCGGGCCTTGTCGTCGATGACCACATGCACGGCAGGGCCCGCTGCTACTCCTGTGCCACCTGGCCGCCGCCCCTCCAACAGAAATCATCTGGAGCCGCCGTCCGCTGCTCATGCTCTATTTTGAGGAGGGAAAGAAGGTGAGGAAGCGCAAATAGAATTCTTTATTGGGTTCATTTTGCAAAAATGCTAGACTCATTGGTTTGTAAATAAGGACGTAGTTAATTTCAGGTAAGCTCGGGGGCCTTTAGCAAATGGGCCGTCACTGCCTGCCTCGCCTGGGCCACACGTCCGTCTGGGATGGACTGGTGTCGCCGCGCTAGGCTGGCCTGCCACCGCTCGCGCTAGGCCGCTCGCGTCCGCACTGCTTGGGCCGTGTTCGCCCCGTCTGGGCTAGCCTCGTGCCACCCGCTCCTGGGCCGCGCGCTGTGCGCCTGCGGGCCGAGCTGGCTCGCCGGCCATGGGCCACGCTGAGGCCATGCTCGCCGTGGGCCAAGTGGGCCACAGTGTTCTTTTCTTTTTCCAAGGAATTAGTAAAGATTTCATAATATAAATTCTGAGCTGATTTTGTTATTTAAATATAAAATCATTTAGGAGTCCAAAAGTTATGAAACCAATTTTATTAGTTTTCTAAAATCATGATCTATCTGTTAGTATATTTTGTTCACATAGTTTGGTAATATTCTTGGAAGCTATATAATTAATTTGAGATACTTTTTATTGTAAAAATATAAAATTATAGGAATTATTGTGATAAATTGGTAATAGTATTGGATCTAAAATTTTTATAGTAGGTTCCTAGCAATATTAGGTATTCACTGCAATTTTTGTAGACCCTTAGGGATTAGTTAAGGTAACTAAATGAGCCCTAGTGAGTAAATATATATTTAATCAATCAAATGTCAAAAATAATTGGGGGTTTATAAAACAAAAGCAGTTCCAGGAACAAGCCTTACTTGACGACAGGGATACGTAGACCAGCGTTAGAGCTGTCTCGTTAGCTTATGAGGCGTGATCAAATTTCTAAGCATTTTGACTGTCGTTGATTATTTACATTTATGCATTTGCATCAATGCATATCATATAGGTACGATGATGGATCAATGGATCAATTGAAGGATGATTGAAAATCTAAAGATGGTGTAATGGTATTCTCTCTAGGAGATGATGCAATGGGCTTTCTATTCAGTTGATGGTGGATGATCTGAAGATGCAGATACTAACTTTTTAGTATATATCTTACCCAAGCAAGCCCCGATGCATAACCCCTACCTTTCTACACTTTAAATTATATTTGTACATTAAGTTTTAAGGAGTTGAATGAAACCCACTTGCATATATATATATATATAATCCTATGGGTCTTACTAGTATGACAGGATCGTGTAGATTGCTATACTATAGGACTACGGTAGAAGTCGAGTGATTGCCTGTCACTCGCGAGAGATAGAAAATATTCTACTGAATTATTATTACTTGGAATATATGAATGATGAAAGGAAAAATGGAGACCAGGCAGGGATATGGTTTGGGTATTTGTGGATGTAAGAGGTTGTGTCCTGCAGCCAACGGGATATAGCTTGGTTACACTATTTTCCCTATCTGTGTCGGTTAAGGACCGGCCATTGCATTGGGTTCTAGGCAGATTACAGACTTATTATCCCGAGCACATACTTGGGTATGGGCACAGGAAAGACTTGTTACTCTCTTGTCATGGGTTTCGGCTCTTTCCGAACCGACTGTCAGGGTGGTTTTTGGGTGGAGGTCATTGTACCGCACTGAGTCTGGGACTCAGAGGCGGGGGCTTAGAGTCCCAGTTTGGATGGAGACCTAGACCCCGTGACAGGAGGATAGTGGGTTGGTCCTGCTTGTGCCTAGGATACAAGCAGAGCATGTGTTTTCGGGGTACCTAGCTGGGGGCATTGATTGGAGAATCGTCGGGCAATCCAGTATGGCTTATCTACAGTCTAGCAACATAGTAAGAACTAGAAGATAAAAGATGGTAAAATAATTCTGATTGCTTATCACCTACTTGAAAATAGCACATGTGCTTACATAGAATGGTTAGTTAATGAACTAATGCGTCTGCTAATAAAAATTGAATATAAGGACGTACGCTTAGTAATACTTTCTGCAAATGCAATAAACCCACCAGCCAGATAGCCTTGCATATCCTTGGAGTCTTTTTCTTTCCTCTTGTTGGGTAAGTCTTGTTAAGTACAATTGAGTACTCAGGGTTTTATTTCCCCTGTTGCGGGTGATAGGTGGATGCTAGAGCTAACCTTTGTGTGTGGATTCCTTCTAGTGGGCTCAGAGAGGATTCCTTTAAACTGCGATCATAGTTTTTATTTATAACTCTCATTAAATATTTTTATAAATGGAAGTTTTATAATCTATTGTCATAGTTTATATATCAATGCTTCATCATGTCAGGAATAGATATTTATTTTCGCTGTAACTCTGATCACATGTTTATATTCTGCTGTTAAATTAAATTGTTCATAACTCTGATAACATGATTACATTCTGTTGTTATAACAATAAATATTATATTCTGATATTGCATAAAAAGTGATGTAAGAAATAGTTAAGAATGATGTAAGTTTTATTCTCTCATGTGTGATCCTGATGGAAAAATATGGATTTTTGGGTTCTCCCTTAGGGTGTGCTCGACGGAACTGCGTAATTTGGTGTCCTCCCTTGAGTACTTAGTGTCTAATGGAAGGCAAGTACTCTTGGGAGGCATTAGATTAGGTGGTTTTGGCACAACAACTGGCTCCACAATCATACATAGTGTTCAAATACCTCTATTAAGGGCACAAATAGGGGGTCTTTACCATTATTACAAGTCCATGTGGACTATCAAAAAGATAATTAATAAAAGCAAAGCAAAGTGAGTGCTATGAAGCTGGTGTTATTAGCCACAACCATAGGATGTAGACTGTCATGTGTCCCAACCATCGTGGTCCAAGTCGTACTCACGCTCATCTCTTTAAACCAAGATATTTTAGTACGATTTTGTACTGGCCAATGGCCAACCCAATGATTGTATTGCTTTGGGGGTAAGCAGTATGCAAGGGCTCTTTCATAGTATTTGGCTCTGGGTAACCCTAGAAATGAGTAAAACATAAGTTTGCATGTGTCCATCCCATGCCCAACTCCTTCACACATACCAAAACCACACACACCTCCAGGTCCACTCCTCAACCAAAACCACACTCTCTAGACAATGAGGAAGGCTCTCTCCCTTTCTCATCTCAATGTCCTCAAGCATGTTACACCACCAAAATTACCATTTTGGAATGTGAATACAAAAAACTAAATAAAATAAATTATTTAGTCCTTTTCTAAAAGTTACCAAGATTGATTTAAGTTATTGCTAATTTAGAGAGCGAAAAAACAACTTTATAACATTTTTAAAATTTAATCTACTTCTTTGGCTGCATTCAAGCCTTGGCATTTATTATTATGCGGAAAACCAACTTGAAATTTTTTATTAAGCCTCGACTAGGTTGTGTTCTATTTTAAAAAATAAAGCCTATTTTTTTCAAAACCTAGTTCTACAATAGAGTTCTAGTTTTAGCTTCGAAAATCTCTAAAACTAAATTTAAATAAGTTTCAAGTATGTAATTTGGAGAGATATTAAATTCTAAAAATAATTTTCAGATGTATTAAAAATAAGATTAAATCATGCTTAAAAACTTAGTTTAAAAATGGTATATTTTGGCTTCAAATTTGATTGTAGAATAATTATTTAAAAGCATAGTTTAAAATGATTTAAAAAAAGCTTTGAACTAGTTCTTAAATGATTTTTCAATGTATACTTTAAATGGTTTGCAAAACAACGCTTCAAAAGATTTTTGAAACATGTTTGAAAAAGTTTAAAAATAAATTGTTCAAACCTAGTAAAACATAGTTTTATTTGTTTTCAAATTCAAAGTAAAGCACCTTTGGGCACATCGGCTTGTACCGAGGATCCAATCAGCCATGTTTGGTCGGCTGAAGATTAATTGAGGCGGACAAGCAAGGCGTCCAAGGAGGAGAAAAAACACTTTGTCACACCCTAATTTTCAGTTTATTTTCAATTTAAGTAAGTTTGCCTTTGATTTATTTAGAAATCACATTTAGTTGAGAGGAAAAATAATTTTCTAATGCAATGATAAATGAATAGGTAAACAACATATTTGTTTCATTCACGTCGTTTCCCTTGGGAAACTGTTTCCTGGATTTTCTGAAGTTTTTAGTAAAAGAAAAAAAAAAGACTTATTTTTGTTTTCCTATACGCAAACTTCGGTTTTGGCCTGCATCTGCTTGCTAATCGGGCCTAGCCCAGCCCCTGGCCATCCATTTCCGCGCCTCCCTTGTCCTTCAGTTATTGGGCCAAGGCCTAACATTACCGACGGACAAGGGTCCGCACGACTAGGCCCATTGCATCACCCAAGGGGTCCTGCTGCAGATTTTCCGCTTTGCCCGCACCAAGCTGATTCCCCGCCCGTGCGACTGCTCCGCATCGCCGCCTGGAGACAGTCCCACCCCGCCCGCCTTCCAGTTGCTGAAGTATCGACGTCTTTGAAATTGCCTGTTTGTTCACAGCGTGGCCTGGGGGTGCTCGCCCAGGCAGCTCGATCCGGCCGCCAGGCGCTCAAAATCGACCACCTGGGGAGCTGCCTGGCACAGGCGCCTTCACCAGGGTCCGAACCAAACAGGCCAGAGTGTGACCAGCAGATTAACGTGCAACAGCTGGTTCAATAGCATATCATATTGCACAAACCTGGTTTCTACTTTCTAGTATCAGCAGATTAACGTGCAACAGCTGCGTGTGAGTGTGACCAAGTTCTCTGTATACCACAGACAAACCAACCGAAAACCTCTGTACACCCAGCAAAAATCACCATACATGTCTGTACTCAGTAGAAACTTCAAAACACCTTGTATGTATATCTTGGTCCATATATATCCTTAAGCAAGCACCAAATCTCCATGAATATTATCATCGATACATGAATCTGACTGGACATATGTATGCACACCGAGCAGAGTAAACGATTCCTGTTTCTTCCTCCACAGTTTCCTCTTCTTTCTTTATTTAACGCCACTCTCTCCTACTGTCCAGGCGTCGCCTTCCCTTGCTCTTCATTATCTAGTTCTCCTACTTCTCCGCTAGTGTACATATGCAGCGGCGGATCCAAAGGGGGGTGGGGGGGTGGGGGGGGGGGGGGGGGGGGGGGGGCTCCAGCCCCCCTTAAGGGCTTGATTTCAAGCCTAATCACTGTAGCAAAATCTTGATTTCACCATTAAATCTTCATGCAAATCAACATCTCCATTGTTTTAGCCCCCCCTTGTCCCGCATCGTGCATCCGCCACTGTACATATGTTTTGGGTTTATCCCTGTTTTTGCTTCCTTTTCCTGCGCCCACGCATATGAGTTCCGGGGCAGGGAACTGGGTGTGATGTGGGTTGTTGCTGGAGTTGAAGAAAATAATTGCAATTAGAGCATTTTTTTTCATGGGCATAATTCTTACTTTCTATAGGTTTACACAAGTGCTCTTTCTATTCTAAATTATAAAACATTTTGGCTTTTCTAGATGCATAATTTTTACTATACATTTAAAAATACACCATGCCTAAAAACAATATATCTTGGAAAGCCAAGATGTCTTATAATTTAAAAAGGAGAGAAGTGTAGGTTTTATCATTTATTTGATTGATTTCCCCTCAAAAAAAATTATTTGATTGATTTATGGACCAGGCCTAGTTAAATCTAACCTATCGCTTTTGTCAGCTTCCTCTGTTCGGTTCATTTTTTACGTTTTTTTTTTCTTCTGTTTTTTGTCCGTTCCGTCTCTTTTTTCCTTTCTACGTTTCATCTTCATCTTTTTTTCCTTTCTACGTTTCATCTTTTTTCCTTTCCGTGTTTTTCTTAGTTTCGTTCCGCCCGATTTTCTTTTGATTACTTCCCAATCTGATTTTTCATGTTTTATATTTTCCTCATACAAACATAAAAAAAATGCAGTATGATGAACCTTTGCAGTTTAAGAGCATCATCAAGAGTCTTTCTAAATCTCACTCTCTAAATCATCACTAGTATATGCTACGGGACATATTAAAGACAAACTTAACTGATATAAATATGAACGGTGCACGTATCTAAAAATACATACACAATAAATAAAAATAAAAGCCATGAGATCCTGAACATAAATTTGTACCTCAGCGTTGAAGCAGTATTGTCGATTGCTGCTAACCGAAGGCAAGAAATTCTTTCCCTCCTAGTGCTTTCTGCAAAAGTTATCTAGGGGTCTTCAGTTTTTTTTTTTTTTTTTTTTTTTTACCGTGCTTGTGACCTGCAACTAATCCAGAAAAATCATGAAGACACAAGAGATGAAGGGGCAAGCAACCAGATAAAACAAATCTATGATTGAAGTCAGGGATGGTAGTAAACATTTTTTTTTTGCGATTGATGGTAGTAAACATGTAGTAGGTAAAAAAAAATCTGAGGAACTGAATTACTCCCTCCGTTCTTTAATATAAGCCATATAGTTTTTAGCACCAATATTAACGCACGGCTTGAGAAAGGATGTGAGACCGAGAAAAAAAATGAAAAGCAGGCCATCTTCTCTCTCCCAATCAGATTGCTTCCTAAATCTAAAGGATTGGTTGGGACATATGCTACGTACGGTGGGAAGGTTTTCAAACTAATCGACATGGGAGCTAATACGTACCTATATTTTGAAATTTTCTTTAAAAATCTATACGGCTTATATTATCCTCGATGTTTTGTGCAGATGCCTCCATAAAAAGACCAGACCAGCCTCCTTGGCCCCGTTCTCCTTCCCTCGTAGTAACTCACAATACGTCTATGAGAAAGATCACATTTGTTTCAAATCAGCATCACTATCATGTTACTATTTGCATGCTGCCTGATATCTTCTAGCCTAGAATGAAAATCCCAAATGTAGGTAACATTTACGAAAACACAATAGCTATAGCTCTGTTAAGCACGATGGCTGACCAAAACAACGAAATCTGAGGAACCGAATTACTGAAGGAAAAAAAACTGCTTACCTGCTAGGCTGTTGCCGGTTTGCCGTTTGCCTCTGCAGAGTGCAGCCCTGCGCCAGGTGCCGGCGGCGTGCCTGCTGCAGCTCTTGCGCCCTGCGGCTGCCGGCTGCCCGCAGCTTGCTGGAGCCGGCCTGCGCGCGGGTGCCGACTGCTGCTCCCGCCTCCCGCCTATCGTTGCTTAAAACAGCAAACCTCGCACACAGGGTAAACGACACCATGAACACGGGCCAGAGCAATGGCTGTGTGGCGCAGGTGGGATGCGGCGGCGTCGGTGAGGCGCGCGCGGAGGGAGGCGGCCTTGTCCCCGGCGGCGGCGGCGCTCGGCCTCCATCCAGGAGGCACGGTGGCAGATCCAGGCCGCCCCTACCTCCTGGCCGCCGCACCATCTCGTCGCACGCTACTTCTCCCCCTCCGATGGCGTCAACGTCGGTGGCGGGTGCATACGACCAGGCCGACGGACGTCCACCGGCGATCGGCTGGAAGCGCGACGAGGCGGCGATGGAGATGATGATGGCGTTGATGACGCGGCCGCGCGCCGGCGGGGCGCACGCGACGGCGGCGGCGGCAGCAGCGTTAGCCGCGTCGGTTCTCGCCACCCCCCGCCCTGGGTGCGACCGCGACCATGCAGCAGCGGCCGGCGCGAGAGGCGGAGCGGGAGTGCTCGCCCGCAGTGGCCTGCGCGCTCGCGAAGCAGGCGGCGCTCACCCGCAGCGACCTGCTTCGCCAGAGGTCATCGCTGAGATCGGACACGGGAGGCCCAGGGCCACGCACACATTCGGGACACTGCGCGAGCGAGATGAACATGCTGCAGGAGTCGCACGTGATCGGGACACAAGCAACATTCGCTGGCATCTCAACAATCTGTAATTTGCATGATGCAGCACTACTCTATAACAATTCGCTGTATCTCATCAGTACTGCATTCACTGAACGTCTAAACGAGCACTCTACACCGGAGGAAGAAGGGACGAGGACGAACGAGAGCAGGGGCACGCACGGACCTTGATGAAGACGACGCCGGAGCCCATCAACCTGACCTCGATCTCGGTGTTCGCGTGCGGCCCCTGCCCCCGGGACATCCGCGTTCGCCCCTTCGTCCCCTGTCTATGTCGCCCCGCCCCGGATCCGTGCCCGCGCAGCCCGCCCGCGCTCAACAGACCCGCCACGCAGCCGGCGCAGGGGAAGCCGGTTGGGGACATCGGACGGACGCCAAGTTGGCGAGCCGAGCCGCGGGGCTGCCGGCGCGCCCCTGCAGTGCGGCCTCTAGATGCACCAGCGTGGCGCCGGCCAGGAGCCCGTCGGTCGCGGGCGTGCCGCTGTCGATGGAGAGGATGCACACCTCTCCCGTGGGGGGCCGAAGGTGGAGCGGCGGCGCGCGACCGCAGCGAGGCGAGCGTGCACGGGCGGGCTTTATCTGACGGAGGAGGTGCGGACTTAGACGTCCGTAGGCGTTGTTGTACGCATACAGCCCTGGGCCTTTATACGTGGTAGGCATAGAAAATAGCACGAGTGAGAGATAAAATTATAATGACATATCTCCGAATAGGTAAATTATAATGACAGATCTCTCAATAGATAGAGAATTATAATGGTTGGAATAAAAAAATCTTTTTTCTTCAAAAATGCTATACAACACACATGTGTTTTATAAAAAAAAAAAACACTTAGATTTTGTGTCCGTCCATCGCGCGTTGCGATTCGTGCTAGCGCTCCCTCTGCACACGGGCTGAGTTGTGGGCTACGGTGGCCTTTTTATCTTTTTTTTTATTTTTTTTAAATCTCAGGAGTCGCGTTGTTTTGTATTCATTTCTCTCAAGGCGAGGAGGGTGGGGAACCTGCATGGCGGATGGGGGGCGAAGGGTAATCTGCTGGCGATTTCTAGGGTTTGTGAATTTCTATTCAATTCTATCACTTCTGTGAATCCGTCTCGTATTCACACCCCTGTGATGTTGACGATTTTTGTGCGACATTTTTGTGAACTGCCTCCAGAACCTGCTCAAGTGCGTGCCCCCTCCCCACCCCGTCTCCCTCCCTCCCTCCTCGATTCGCTTCTGTTCGTCCTCCGGTTACGCGCTCGCCTGCCCCGCTCCGCTCATGGATTTTCCTCCAGGGAGCCTCCAATCGTGGGATCTAGGTCGATGAGGCGGCCCTCTCCACTTAATCTGGTGAGGCTTCGGACCTATCCATCCGTGTGTTTCTGTGGACATTCGGTTATGTTTTTTCTCAATCTGATTTCGTTGTCTCTGGGCAGTTAGGCGATGGTTCACAGCGGCAGTCGCCGATCAAACACCATCAAAACTGTAAGCCTTAACGCCACCTCATCATTTCTGATTTCATTCCAACAACGGAAATCTTATCCTCAGACTGAGGATAAGGTATCTCGATAGAGGCTGGCAGGCTACAATGGCTGAATCGCCGGTTACTCTTCCTGTCAGTGCTAGTGTCGTTTCGTTACCTCGTTGACGACCCTCAGCTGTTGAATCATCGTGTTGTGGGTTGCCAGTTGCAGGCACCAGGGGCGTCCACTTCTGGTGCCGAGAGCAGCGCCGTGGAGATGGGCACTGAGAAGTCTAAGTGTACAGCACTAACATGACGCAGGCTATGGGGGCAGGTAAAGAGAATGTCTGCTTCTGCGTGTGCTGCTAAGAGAATGTCTGCTTCTGCGTGTGCTGCTTGTAGTGTTAGGCCTTGTTAGACGCTAACTGTCTTATCACATTTTGGGCAAATTGATTGCTGACTTGATGAATTTATAGCCAGGAAATAAAATATTTCCTAGACTCCTACGTGTGTCACAATCAGAGTGTTGAGCTGTTAGTGTGATCAGGCCACATGTGTAACAAACACTCACTCTCCATTCCAGTCTGACAGTTTCCTTTCCGTCTGATTCCTGGATTCGAACACATTTTGGCGATTATGAACAGTTGTTCCTGAATGTTTAACTTACCATGTCCAGTCTGCCAAAACCTGATCCTGCGATAGTGATTCACATGTAGTTTTGTTGCAATAACAATTGTGTTACCACTTCATGCTTCAACATTGTGCTTTGCCATCTAACCCCTGTGATTGCATTACTCTTTTAGTAAGTTTGGTCTATTAACTTCTCTGATATGTGTTCCTTTTTTCCTTGTTACTATAGCGTTGACATATAGACATGAACTTGGAATGAACTACAATTTCATACGCCCAGACTTGATTGTAGGATCCTGCTTACAGGTGCTTGTCACATCCTTCTTTATACAGAAATATCGCTCCATAGTCCCTACCTTTGTCTGATTATCTGCATTCATGTGCAGAGCCCACTTGATGTTGATAAGCTTCGGAAGATTGGTGTAAAAATTGTATTCTGCTTGCAGCAAGATTCAGATCTTGAGTATCCCCACTAATATTTTGTAATGCATAATCAGCTACCTTTACCAATCTTTGGATTTGAAACCATCAATTTAATACGCCCTTTTAAGGGCTCAAATTTGCTAAACCAGACAGCTCGTAAAGTTAATCCCTTCATTTCAGCAACAAACACAACAAAACAGTCACCCAATCTTTGTAGTTTTGTTATGAATTAATAGATGCTACCTTTGATTTGAACTGAGAAACTACCTGGGTTACTCCCTTTTCATGCTGACTATGTTAGATATCAATATCTATAAAAATGAACTTCAGCCCTAGTAGTCTAATCTTTTATGCGTCTATGTTGGTCAATGCAGCACAAAACATCTCCTAAAAGTTTATTCGTATTTTAATAAAATGGTCTTTTGTTGTTTCCACTGCCATCTGATGCTTCCATTCCGTGAATATATCTTTCTTCCTTTACCATCCAACTTGTTCAGATATTTTGGAGTTGACATCGGTGCCATTCAAGATTATTCTCTTCAATTATAAGATATCATGCACTGCCGTGCTGAAATTAGGTACCCAAACAGTCGTTGTTTCTTTTTGGAAGTTTAGGGCCAAGAACTTTGTGGCATAAATCACAGGCCTTGTTTATATACAATTAAGCAAATCC